>NC_089234.1:56735354-57092854 GCF_963924675.1 Phocoena phocoena | reverse complement strand
TGGGGCAGGTCTGCCCTTGGGGTCCTTGAAGGCTGATGGTACAATTAGCTCTTTTATTTGCTTTTCTGCTCCTTACAGTAGAGTGTCTTAGATTAACAGACAGGGCGCCAGCAATAATGCACAGATGCTCTGTAATTGGGGCTTCCTTTGATGTTAATTTAGCGAAGTTCAATGCTATTGTCAGTGATAGCAATTATGCTCAGCCTTTTCACCAAGGACATTTTAGGATAATTTTATTTTTCATGTGCATTTTAAAATATGGCAGTAAATTTTGAGCTACACTACCTGAATTAGAACTCATTATTTCTTTTCAGCAGCCAACCACTGCTCTCTGTCTAGGCTCCAAAGCTGTATCTTTATTTTTCTTTTTTGGAGTGGGGAATTTTAAAGTGGGGCTTCTACCTCACGAAGCTTTTTAACTCATGAGTGAAGTTTCGAAGTGAGTCTTTTGGTTTTTTTGTTGGCGTTTTGTACTGTCACAGAGACTATCTGGCTTAGTGACCTCTCCCATGTTTTATCTGGACCATTTTTATTCATTCCTTCCCATCACCTGACCTTTATTCTTGTTCTTGACATGATTCAAGAAGTTGCCTCCAGCTGTTCTTTTGGGGAGGTTTAAAATCTGCATTTATCATGGCTTTTGTATCCCGTGGCAAACCTATGATTCTTACTTTGTTCATGGGCTGTTGTCAGATTTGCTCTTCCATTTGGGGGCCAGTCTCACTCCAGGTTTCAGGATTATATTTAGGTTTGGATTAAAGGCCACACTTCTGCCATCTGTTTCTCCATTGTTACTACGGGGCATGTCATACCTCCTTTCACATTTGTTGTGAGGATTAACTGAGATCATGTGTATAAGCAGTGCACACAGTCTCTCTGGTATGTAGCTAGTGTTCTTAGGTGTGGCATTTCAAAACAGCTCTGTTTTGGGGCCATTGCTGTGTCTTCCAGTTGTGTGAGTGAACAGGACGAGGATGATTTTGGCTTGAGTTGGGGGGTGTATTAGTTGCCTGGGGGCTGCCTTAACAAATCACCATAAACTGGGTAGCTTAAACAACAGAACTTTATTTTCTCACAGTTCTGGAGGCTGGAAGGTCCACATCAGGGTGCCACGTGGTTAGGTTCTGGTGAGAGCCCTCTGCACAGCTTGTAGACAGCCATCTCTCACTGCTGTGTCCTTATGTGGCAGGAAGAGGGAGAGAGAGCAATGTTGATTGATTGATTGATAGATACGTCTTCCTCTTTTTATAAGGCTGCAGTCCTATTGGGTCAGGGCCCCACCTGTATGTCCTCATTTAACCTTAATTACCTCCCAAAGACTCTACCTCCAGAAACAGTTACATTGGGGGTTAGGGCTTCAGCATATGAATTTGGGGGAGCATAATTCAGTTCATAGAAGGGGGTATTGCCCCTACAGTCCTGGTGACTTAACTGAGTTTTCTAGGATTTATACTTAAGCGTTTCTAAGGTTTTACTAAGTGTTACTTCCTGATGAGAGTAAAACACCTAAAAGAAAGGAATATGGGAGGAGAAAGAGGGCCTCCTGTTCATCCTGGGGAAGCTGGGCCCCTAAGTTTGGGGGGGTCTTCCCAGGCACTACACAGGCCTTTTTGTTCTCGTGGTTATGGTGAGGGGAGGGAACCAGGGCAATAAGAGGTGCAAGAAAAGTACGTGCAGTATTAAGACATAGGAAGTCCCACAGTCACTGATGCGAACAGGAGACAGTGCTGCACCGTCCCCAAGCGGACGGCAGTAGGGCAGTCCCCCCATAGGGTCGAAACTGAGCAAGGGATGCCTGGTGCAAAAATAAGCCCTTAAGCCCTTTCGTTTGGGTGACCTTGGACTCAACTCTCATAATCCTCCTCCAACTCCCTTGGCGAATCAGGAAATCAAGGCTGATGTTTCGATTCTAGAATTTGTCACTGGAGTCAGTCCCCTTCTGCCCCATAGTAAAACGGAGAAAACCAGGGAGTGAAATCTGGGGGCTTGTTACACATGTCCAAAGAATATTATCTCATCATTAGAGGGGGCTTTGAAAACCCAAGGTTGAGATACTGCATCTCTGGATAATGAGAAAACAACCAAGAGCTGTATTACACCAAGCCACATTTTTTTTTCCCCCTGAAAAATCTGTTTCAGTTCAGTATGTTAAAAAAAAAAAAAAAACAAAAAGTCTGATTTCTGCCCTCATTCTAATTTTTAGTCATGGGATGTTTTGGAAAAGATTAAATTACAAATTATTTTTGTTCCTTGTATTCAGAAAAGCCTCAATACCAGTTTGTGCCTCTGGACTTTGGGATTACAGAGGCCGAATCTGAACTCTGTGCATCGCGTTTGCTTAGGTGAAAATGGGTAGAAATAAAACAGATGAACGAATGAAAAGCTGTGCCTTCTTTGCTTCCCCTCCCCTCTTCTTTTCCACATTATATGACTAAATGTGCAACTTTGTTCACATAACTGCTACAAACAGTTCACTGTGTAGGCCAAACGCTCTCTAATGCAGTAAAATTAAGAAATAATATGCTTTGAAAGTGATTTATGAGTGTGGTTAAACTGCCAGATTTACAAAGAAATAGTTCAGATCTTGGGAAGCCTCAGGAGTCATGTCAAAAATGAATTTGACCATGATTTAAACTGCTACTTTTCTTACATGACATTTAATATGTGTACTTTGGAGGCCCATATGTCTTTAATAAAATAGCATTAAGTTTTAAATATGATATGAATGCAGCCGGTTTCTAAATTCATAACCTCTTCCACAACTCCAAAATGCTAACCAGTAAGGGAGTCATACACACAATAAAACATAAACCTTAGAAAATAGCTTTTTATTAAAATGGTTACACACTTGGCAGCTGGGTTGCAATGTAATAAATACTTACAGCATTGTGGGTTTATCAGACGTTGTTTACCTTACAAGCAACTGGGGCCAGACAACTAATTACAACCCCTGCACAAAAGCAGTTCAGGCTGAGTACCCCTGAGCGTATCCGAGAGGCAAAGTAGTTTTGCTGAGAGTCCTGGACTTGGGTTCTCAGAGAGCTGGGTTCTGATCCGTCTCCACCACTTAAAGGAGTGTGACCTTAGCCAGGTTGCACCATTTCCATAATTTTCCCTAGCCTGTGTCACGGAGACAGTACCACCTGCCATGCAGGTTGGTTGTGGCGATGAGAAACAGATGAATCAAGGCATCTGGCACAGGGCCTGGTGCATAGTAGGCGCACAGCAAAGAGAATCAATTCTTTTGAAAATGTTCTTTAATGAAAAAGTAGCGTAGGCGAGATCGTCAGGTCCCTTGTAGCAGTTCTGTGACAACTATAGGATGGCACTTAGAAAAGGTAAGCCACTTAGCCAGAGGTCAGTTTAAGTCTCTCAGAGAATGAATAAGGAAGCGCCTTGCTTCACTCCCTTCTGAAAGGCACGAGCATGTCGGAACTGACAGCAAGACATACCTGGTTCAGGGAGAGCAGGAGTGTGTTGGTGCCACCATCACTTAGCTGTTCCTGGAGATGGAGGTAAGGTGTGCAGTGCGGCCTCTTCCTGCCTTCTGGGTTTCCAGGTCATAGAAAATGAGAGTTACTCTTGTAAGCTGTATTGCATCACAGTAAAAGGTCTTTCATTGCTGCTGCTGCTTCGTGTGTGTGTGTGTGTGTGTGTGTGTGTGTGTATGTATGAGAGAGAGAGAGAGAGAATGTGTAAACAGATCTCTCTGTGGAATAGTTTTGAAGTGAGCCTTTCCTGATTTCCGTGTTTATAGTTGCTTGTGTGCAACTTGCTTTTCTGTATCTCAGAGGAAACAGCCAGTCTGGCCATGGTCTGATTTTGTCTGTCCATGCAACTAAACATTACTACCCTCCACAAACTTCCTTAGGAAGGAATTCCTGAATTTCCTAAAAGGGGAATTGTAAGTGATGTTTGAACTCAGCCTTTGAATCTCAGGGCTCAGACTTATGTGTGGTAATCAGAGATTAAAAGGCCCTGGGACCATTTCATTTTGTTTTATTTTATTTTTAGATGTTTTTTAAAAACAATGTTATGATCCCATTAAGGGAAATTAATAAAGGAAATCTTTCAACTGTATTCCCTACATGGTAACTCCATGCCTTTTCATCTTGCACTGTTCATTTTAAACCTTATCCCTTTCGATAGGTATTTGTGTGTGTTTAATGCTCTACTTTTTTACCTAACATTTTTATTGTGGTACTTTGTAGTCTTCAAGTTTATTCTTTTTATGGAGTCTACAGTTCTTCATCAAACTGATATAAGTACAGTCAGTTACCAAATGATTTTCCCACTGTTGCTAGATTTTAACCTTATATATAAAATACTGCTAGTAGTGTGTGTATGTGTGTATGTGTTTCCTTTAAATTATTTCCGTAGGATAATTTTCCAGGGATGGGTTTATCGGATCTCAGGATATGGGCAGAACAGCCGTTTGAGGCTGTGTGTAAGAATGCCTAGGGACTTCCCTGGTGGTCCAGTGGGTAGGACTCTCTGCCTCCAGTGCAGGGAGCCCAGGTTCAATCCCTGGTTGGAGACCTGGATCCCGCATGCATGCCGCAACTGGAAGTTCGTGTGCCACAACTGAGAAGCCCGCATGCCACAGCTAAGAGGTCCGCATGCCGCAAATAAAGATCCCGCATGCCGCAACTGGGACCTGGCGCGGCCTAAATAAATAAATATTTAAAAAAAGAATGCCTAGGTACCATCTTCAAGTTGGCGGTCCGTCGTGGATGAGTCACTCCACCTGTGAGGCTGGAGGCAGAATGTAGGTCAAAGGGGACACCTAACACTTCCAAGGCTTTCTTTGGGAATGGGCTTCCCAAGGTCTTATTGGTTGGTATGGTTCAGAGTCTGTGGGAGCTCCCACAAAGCATGCATTGACCTGCTGAGTTATAGTCCTAGGGAATTACGGGTTCCCTCAGCATCCTGAAAATTATTAACAGCATGCAACCCTGATCAGTGTGAATGTGCCTTTAGACTGTTAGCCAAATCTTTGCATAATACCAGTCATTCTACCTATAAAAGCACAAATATGTTATTGTTCTCAATAGACTATTTAATGCAGCTTTGGGGAGGCAAAAAGAGAAAAGAAGATTACAAGCTGGCTGATCTTGCTTTTATTTCTCTTAAATCTATCCACACTTCTCAGGGGTTGTACTCGTTTAAAGATTGTATGCAACTGTGCAGTCTGTGTGATTTGGAAAGCAAATCAAACTAAATATGAAGTTTTCAGCATGTGTTGTTTTTAAAAGATTTCATACATTTATTTCAAATACACATTTCTTCCCGAGTAGTGCTAAACCTATAATCTTTTTCTTGTTACATTTCTTTTTTTGGGAAGGAGGCCGAGAGGGTGACTTAGTTTTGGAGTGGAAGGTTCCTATTAACATTTACCTCCTTCTTGTGCGGCATTATTCACAGCAGAGCTATTAAGGCTAATTATTTTCAGGTTTCTATCAAAGGGGAATATTTGAGCTGACAAAGAAAAAGAAGCATTTATTGGGAAGAAAAATGGCCTGTTTAAATAAGAAAGGGATCATTATCATGTGCATCCTACCTCCGCCTCCCAGTTATTAGTCTGTGAGGGGAGGAGGGGCCAGGAGACCCCAGGGGAGTCTGTGAGAGGAGGTTCTAGGGGGCTGTGCTCACTGAGAAGCTTGGTACCCCAAGAAGAGGCAGTGCTTTTCCCCCCATTTGTCTGCAGCCCATCTGGGTTGCTCATTGACCTTGGAGCTATTGTCAGTCTGTTATTTTCCTTCTCTTCTTGGGTAAAATTCACTGATCCTTGGTATGTAGTGGGAAGAATATTGGTTGGGGAGCTGGATGTATCAGTCAGGAAAGGCTAACTGCTGTGACAAGTAGCCCCCAAGTCTGTGGCTTCATCACTCGCAGTCCACTGAGGGTTTCTGGATGGGGAGTGCGGAGCATCCTGTCCGTCAGGGACCTAGATTCCTTGTATCCAATGGCTCTGTGGTTTTCTTGGGCCTTGGGGTTCTTCACTGGCTTCAGCCCATGGGTGGAGCAAGAGCAAGAGTGTGGAGAATTGTGCACATGATTGATGGGCCTTGTTTTGAGGTGACGTACATCACTGATTGGCCAGAACTCAGGCAAACGGACACTCATAACTGGAAGAGAGTCTGGGAAATGCAGCTGTTGTGCACTGAATTGTGTCCCTGCCCCCAAGTTCATATCAATACATTGAAGCCCTAATTCCCCACACCTCAGAATGTAACCATATTTGGATACTGTGCCTTTAAAGAGGTGACTTAAAATGAGGCTGTCTGGGTGGGCCCTAATCCAATATGGCTGGTCCTTATAAGAAGAGGAAATTAGACACACAGAGAGACGGGGGGGGGGGGGGGGGGGGGGGGGGGGGGGGCGGGTGTGTGTGTGTGTGAAGGAGAGAGGCCACAGGAGAAACCAACCCCACTGACACCTTGATCTTGTACTTCCAGACTCAAGAACTGAGAGAATGAATTTCCTTTGCTTAAACCACCCAGTATGGTATTTTGTCATGGCAGCCCGAGCATACTAATACAGCAGCTTGGTTGAGGGCCCGAAAAGGAAAGTGGATGTGTTTGGTGAGCACCCTGAGCGCTCGGATGTGAGTTCCACTCCAACAGTCAGCTTGCTGGGTGTTCTTGGGCAATCTCTCCCCCCAGAGCTCAAGTCCTCATCTACAAAATGGGTGAAGAGACTTAGATGACCTCTGAGGGTCTCCCTGTAGCTCTGTGATCTGACCATGTGCGCAGGTCTCCAGCCTGACATCTGGGTTGGGGATGAGTTCACCAGAGGCACCCGAGGCCGCCGGCCTCTGCGGTTGCAGGGAGACGCCACAGCGGCATGCTGAAGAACCCAGGTTTAGGGTTCAACAACCTGGATTCAAGTCCTGGCTCTCTCATTTGCTATGTGACTTTGGACGAGTTAGTGCCTCAGTTACCTCATCTTTAAAATGGAGTTAATAAAATAAGAGTTGTTGGATTAAAGGGTTAAAGAAAATGATGAATAGAAAGCACTTAGCCCAGGGCGTGGTACAAAATAAAGGCTCAAAACGATTTAGTCTCACCCTCCCTGTCTATTTCCCTTTCTATCTTTTCCTTTTTCAGTTTTTATCTTCTTTTTGATTATTCTCAATTCAAAGTTTTGAATGTGAAGATGGAGAAATAATTAGTTTTGGAAGCATTTTCACATACATGATCTCATTCGATCCTCACAATACTAATAAGAGAAAGGCAGAATAGGTGCTCCCTTGTTTTACAAATACGGAATAGTAAGATAGGTTGTGGGATCCACTGAGTATTCCAGAGAGAAATGAAAATCAGATTAGCACTCAAGTCTTCTCTTGGCCCAGTACTTTGCTATTATAGAATATGCAAACTCGGCTGTTCTAAGGATTTCCCGACTTAGGATGAGAAGACTCGTCTCAGGAAAGGAGAGCCTGAGTAATCAGAACACCCTGTCACTGTCCATAGAGTTCCCTCAATGGGCACAAAATGGCAATGGCAGCTCTTCCAGAGGGGGCTACCATGGAACACAGGCCAGTCCACACCTCCCAGAGGGGTCTTTTTTCTTTTTCATTTTCATTTCATTTTC
Organism: Phocoena phocoena; assembly: GCF_963924675.1. NCBI lineage: Eukaryota > Metazoa > Chordata > Mammalia > Artiodactyla > Phocoenidae > Phocoena > Phocoena phocoena. The sequence goes on along the minus strand of NC_089234.1, from coordinate 57,085,258 downwards.
TTCAAGGGCCAGTCAGGGCAGCTTTCTGATGTATTGTGCAGAAAAAAAAAAAAAGTGTCTACTCTCAGGAGTAGAAAGAAAAGCAGGCTATGTAGTTAGCTTCCAAATGGTCCCAAATCTGCCTGACGGGTACTATATTGACCTAGTTTTAGGAGCACACTTTTCTTTATACTCCACATCACCTCTACTTCCTCAACACTTCCAGGAGGCAGGGACGTGGCCTTGCAATCATGTTTGCACTTGTGTGTCCTGCTCACAGCAGCTCCCATCTTCAAGCCATCAGGCTTTGCTTTTGTAACTGCAGAAGAGGAGCCCAGGGTCACACGTTCCCACCCAAACCATAGATGGAGGAAGAAGGACCAGAGAGGCAGAGTGGGCCAGAGATGAGCTTGGTAGGGTCCTGGTTCCACATGCTGCAGCTTCTAGGCCAGGCCACTATCCTCATACCTGGAACTCGTGATGACCGGAAGCTGTTTTAAGTGGAAAATTATATTTCCCTTCCCTTTTATTCCAAACAAGCACTCTAGCAGGGCGAAATGCTGAGATGCACCACAGGCAGCTGGAGATCTTCAAGTTACGGGAAAATGACATTGCATTCGGGCTTCCTGCTCTCTGTCCTGTAGGGAAGGTTATCTGTCTTTGTCACGGCTAGTGGCGATTTATGCTGTCCATGACCACTGGGAAGGGAAAATATTCATACTTTAAAAATGCACCGAGACAGAGCTCTTCTTAATCAGGGACGTGATCATGCTAGAAGGAAGGAAGTTGAGTTTGCAAGGTCATGGTTTCTCCTCCTTTGCTAGGATGTCACCATTTATTTATGATCTTGTCATTTGAGTTTCAAGGAATCTTTTAAAAAGCAGTTTGGAGTGATGAGGGCAAAAGAAGCTGATCAAGATCTTCTGCTTTTCAGGAAGTATGGTACTTTTTAGCTTTTGCCAGGCAGAGATTGCATTGCCACCCAGAGGTTTAGATGGAAAGAGACATGGATGAAGTCTCAAGATTGGAAGCATTTTCAGGCCAGGTATGAAAATTAAATCTCCCAAACCCAAGATTGGTGTTGTCAAGCTATAAAATAAGATGTCTTAGGTTATTTCTCAGAGCATAAACTCCAGTATTCTTGGCCCAGGTGTATAGAACTTGTATTCCCACTCTGATAGTGGGAGTGGGGCACCAGAAATTCCCAGCTCTTGAGAATCTTACTGGGGCTGTTCATTCATTGGAAGGAGGAAAACAGCACTAGGTGATGAAGACATTTGTCAAGGATGTGAGAGAGTTAGTACATAGAGGTACCTCCCTTTCTTCTCATTCCATCAAACAGGCAGAAAGGGATCTCAGGTTCATCCTTGTTGGAGAACTTTCTTTGTCACCCATTTTCTAAAGTTTATACCCACTTACCTACACGACTCAGTTTTTCAGTTCTTTCTCCCACCTGTGCCTCCATCCATCCCTCTGTCCCTCCGTCCACCCATGTTGTATTTACTAAGTGTATAATAAAAGCAAGTGAAACAGAGTCTCAACCTTCACAGGGGGTGCTTTTTAGGGAAGATGGACTTGAGCTTTTCTTCCATCTTACTACAATACATTGACCTCTTCTACGGGACTTAGGTTCCTAAACATTGTTTCTCCTGAGTGACTAATAAAGTATATGGATGTTATAGATTGAGTAATTTAAGTAAGTTGGCCTATATACCTTATACTCTTCTCTTATTCCCTCTTTGTTAACCACGCTCTGACTATTAGAGTCAGATGGACAGAAGTTCTCAAAGGAATTTTTAGATTGGTTTTCTATTTTGGATTTGGCTCTGGGAGGAAGAATCAGAAAGAGTTAGAGTTGTAGTTATGTGCACTTCTGGAAGGATGGGCATGATGCCTTTCTCCTGCCTCTCCCTGGGCTGCCCATGTGGACTCTGCAGGGAAAGAACACAATCCAGCCCAGAGGAGTGGGTCTTTTCAGGTGTACGGTGGTCCTTGTGTGAAGAGCCATAAGTGGCTTTCAACAGTGAAGTCTCCAATGAGTTGGGGCAGTTTGGAAAAAGGTTTGGAACTTCAATTAGATGGAGACCATAGGAACAACATTTCATTAGAAAAAAAATTCTTGATGTCAAGATAAACCAAAGGGGAGAGCCTGAGAACTATGGAAAGGATATAAAAAATAAACAAGTAAATAAAAATATTCTCTCCCAGGACATCAGAGTACCTGGAGAACAGGCTGTGACTCAAATCTAGAATCATCTGGTAATAATGGAGATGGTTCTCTTAAAAAATGCTGTGCATAGGTCATCTTGTTTCAGCTTTTATAATGGTGGGATAAGGAAAAGGACCTGATTTCATCCTGTTTATCTCTTGGGTTGGGCCTTACCTGGTAGGACTTTTGTGAACTTAATTGCACAGAACCTTCTGTCTGGGGCACCTGTGGTTATTTGATGCGAACCACGAGTTGTTGTTGTTTTTCTTTTAAATTTATTCATTTTATTTATTTATTTATTTTTGGCTGCATTGGTCTTCGTTGCTGAGTGTGGGCTTTCTCTAGTTGTGGCGAGCAGGGGCTACTCTTCATGGCGGTGCACAGGCTTCTCATTGCGGTGGCTTCTCTTTCTGCGGAGCATGGACTCTAGATGCATGGGCTTCAAGTAGCTGTAGTGCACAGGCTTAGTTACTCTGCGGCATGTGGGGTCTTCCCGGACCAGGGATCGAACCCGAGTCCCCTGCATTGGCAGGCAGATTCTTAACCACTGAGCCACCAGGGAAGTCCCCAGCCATGAATTTTTGCATTGTGATTTCTGACCTCATTTCCTACTGTTCTTCAGTATGATTTTTTTCCTAGCTCTGTCTATGTCTCAAGTTTTTCATTTTCTTCTTCTTCTTATTTCGTTATTATTATTGCTGACCCAGTATCTTCATGCACTCATTCTCTTTCTCGGGACTATGATTCCTTATCTCTCTCTCTCTGATTAATTCCTCTCATCCTCCGTGGCCCAACTCAGACCCTGTTCTTCATGAAACCCTCTCATGGAATTGGCCTGAGTAATTCCCATACCCCAGACCTTCCCTTTAAATAGCCCCTTACAAACCATATTATATTTTCTAATATTTGCATGTATCCATCTTGCTTTCTCAACTGGGGGTGCAGGAAGTGAATCTAATGTATCTTCTGTTATACCTCAGGGGGCCAGACATAGGGATAGTCCTAAACTATCCTTGGTATTTATCACCTTTTACTGCATTGAGCTACGTTGAGCTGATTACCTTCTTCCTCGTGGCCAGTCACCAGTGGAGAGCTGGCATGCACCAGCACTCTCCTATCAGGTGGTGCTCTGAACATATGTTTATGAAACAGGGGCCAGCCTTGGGCCAGAGGGACATTCTGCAATTTATTTGGATGCTTGCTAGAGGTCACACTACAAGGCCGCTGTCCACATATCAGCTTTGTCTCAGGAGCTGACTCATGTTTTTCATATAAATCATGGTGAGTTGCCCATTATAAACACCTTGTAAAACTTGAAAGGCTTTATGGCTGTTATTAGCTACTGCATTGTGATTTACTAGCTAAGTCAGGCTGATGTGTGGATGAGTGTACCCAGGGCATCGTTTGTGCCATCTGCATAAGGTAGAGAGTAGAATAGGCTGTGCACTGAGAAGCAAATGCCTTTTCTAAAAGCCTATGGCAAGTCAGAGTATGCTTATGTTTTTTTTAATTAAAAAATTTTTATTGAAGTATAGTGGATTTACAGTATGATACTAGGTTCAGGCATATAGCTTAGTGATTCAGTACTTTTACAGATTATACTCTGTTGAAAGTAATTACAAGATAATGGTATATAATTCCCTGTGCTATACAACATATCCTTCTTGCTTATCTATTTTATACATAGTACTTTGTAGCTCTTAATCCCATACCCCCAACTTGTTCCTACCCCCTTCCCACTCCCCTCTGGTAACCACTAGTTGGTTTTCTCTATCTGTAAGTCTGTTTCTGTCTCGCTATACGTTCATTTGTATTATTTTTTAGATTCCACGTATAAGTGATATCATATGGTGTTTGTCTTTCTCTGACTTACTTCACTGAGCATATCTTTGAGGTCCATCCACATTACTGCAAATGGCAGAATATCATTCTTTTCTATGGCTGAGTAATATTCCATTGTATATATATGTACCACATCTTCTTTAGCCATCCATCTGTTGATAGACATTTGGGTTGCTTCCATATTTTGGCTATTGTAAATAGTGCCATTATAAACACTGGGACGCACAACTCTTTTTCAATCAGTGTTTTCAGTTTTTCCAGATATATATCCAGGAGTGGAATTGCTGGATCATGTGGTAGTTCTATTTTTAGTTTTTTGAGGAACCTCCATTACTATTTTCCATAGTGGCTGCACCAGTTTACATTCCCACCAACAGTATGGTGAGAGGGTTCCTTTTCCTCCACCCCCTCTCCAGCATTTGTTATTTGTGGACTTTTTGATGATAACCATTCTGACAGGTGTGAGGTGATATCTCATTGTGGTTTTGATTTGCATTCTCTAATAATTAGGGACATTGAGCATCTTTGCACGTGCCTGTTGGCCATCTGTATGTCTTCTTTGGAAGTGTGCTTATGTTTTAGATGAGCAGATTAGCCATCACCCGTCTTGAGATGGTCTGTGTCTCCATGACACCTCCATCCAAGAACCCTTGGCGGGAACCAGGACTGCCGCAGCCAGCTTACTTTAAGCAGCTCCACTAAAGAATTCCTTATTGAGGGCAGAGAAGAAAATAAAGTTGAGAGAGAAATATCTGGAATGTCCCTGCTGACACTTTTATGTTTCCCAGTATGTACAGCATCAAATGTTGTATCAGCCTCCAGTTAGTATATTCACATTTAACACTTGTCCACTTTTTAAATAAAAGTATCACTATTAGATTGCCTATGGTGTATTTATTTATATAAAATCACATATAGCCAGGGATTGTGTATAGAATGTTATATGTTTTATATATATATATTTTTTTTTATTAATGTGTTATGTTTTCATTTTCTTTTTAACCCTACTAATTGCCTAAGATGGGACCAAGGAAATCCATCTATGTATGTGGATTTGAGAATAGGGACTAAACTGGGTACAGCTTAGACATTGGGTTTGTAGTTTATTTAGAGAGGAGAAAAATCATCTACAGAAAGACACTGATATATGAATATGAAACATGGACGTATAACTATAATTGCTTACAAGACGAGCATGTTTATATGTTCATATGTATTTATTTACATTTATAGTTATAAATGCATGTTATCTAATATGGATATTAAATCCCATCTCTTACTCTATGGTGTAAATTTCTGCTTTGATTATCTCATATTTAGTGAAGTATATTTCCTCTTATGTAAAGATTTCAGTGATGTCATGCCATAGAACCCAGTAGCATGGAAATGAGATAGCTCTTTGCAATTGCAAATCTTAGTCCTTCAGCCTCCAGCTATAAACTTGACCTAGCAGGGCTTTCCCTTGTACCCCTTCCTCAGCCTGGGCACCCCTCTCTGTCATTTTGGGGCAAGCTGTTCAAAACGAGGAGGTTTGTCTCCTAAATGGTTGCGTCAGCCTCTGGTCTCATTCATAAAAGCCCCAAACAAAGATTTATTTATTTCAGTTATAGTTAGTGCCTTTGCCCATGAATTTCTGGCATGATGAGCCAGAGCTAGGCAGCCTTTGCACCAGTGGCTCTAGCATTTTCCATTAGTTGTTCAGTGCTCACCTAGAATTGATTTAGCAAACATATATGGAGTCGTTACAGGGAACAAAGCTAAATGAAATCAAGTGTATTAGAAATCAGAAAAATGCAAGATAATATAGGAATAAATTATAACCTATTAGACTAGAACAATTAAAAAGCCAGATAATGGTAAATGTTGGTGGTATAATGGTAGATATTGGTGCACTACTGGTAGGAGTACAGGCTGGCCCTATTGAGTTGAATTAATATATTCATACCCTGTGACCCAGCAATTCCATTCTAAGATATACATCCCAATAAAATTCTTACATAGGACCATAGGAGGTGTGTGTGAGGATTTTCATTACCGTATTATTTGTGTTGGTGGAGAGGTGAAGACAACTTTGAGTTGAAGGCAGTACTGGGAGATTGTGGGGCTGCCTGCCTTGGAGAACTGTGCAACCATTAGACGCAAAGATTCAGTGGATGCCTAGCAGCATGGGCTAGATTGCGTTAATTACATTTTCTTATTTTCTGTATTCTTGATGCCTTGGCATCTGGGGCCTGGCTGACTCAGGAGAGACTCCCCTTCCCAGGGTTCACCAGTCTTAGAGATGGCAAATAACTCACCGGGAATCCCGCACCAATCCAGAGCCCATACTCTGACTCACCTCCTCTATCTTGCTCTTACACCCCAGGAGGCAATATTCCTCTGTTCTCATCATGCCAGAGCCAGGTACCAGTCAACTCAGGACAGAGTCTACACCCCAGAGGCTGCTGAGATCACTCAAACTAGCCATTCCTAAGCCTGCTTACCTTACTTTACCCTTACTTCCTGCAAAAAAACACAGTGAAGCCTCTGGCCCATGCTTTTGCCTCACTCCCTCTGCCTCCTGACTGGCCCTGGTGTTTCCCCGTGTGACCCTGCATGGTATGACATTGCCCCTTCTCTTGGGAGCTGTGAGTAACTATCTTCTCAATGGCGATCATCTCCTGATTGGCCTCACCATACCTGAATAATAATAAAATTACATTTTAAAACAATGATGTTTAAAAAACAGTGCTGGGCTTCCCTGGTGGCGCAGTGGTTGAGAGTCCGCCTAACGATGCAGGGGACACGGGTTCGTGCCCCGGTCCGGGAAGATCCCACATGCCGCGGTGCGGCTGGGCCCGTGAGCCATGGCCTCTGAGCCTGTGCGTCCGGAGCCTGTGCTCCGCAGCGGGAGAGGCCACAATGGTGAGAGGTCTGCGTACCGCAAAAAAAAAAAAAAAAAGAAAAAAAAAACAACAGTTCTTAATTTTAAAACTAGGAAACAAAATAAAATATATGCACAGTACTACTTAAATATTTTAAAACATATGGAAACAAAACCACAAACATACTTTGCAAGGACTCATTTTAACATTAGAGTGGGTATGTATGATGGGAAAGGGAATTAAAATGGGATATATAGGGGGAAAAAAGAAATGAATAAATAAAAGAGAAGCCTTGAGGTTAGGGAGGATGGATTAAATACCTTCTCTGACTTCTGTGAGCTTTCAGTTGTGGCCATAAACAGGGTAAGTTATCTAGTAACACTAGACAATGTAGTCCATGTGTGCCAGGCCTCCTCTAGACAGTCTGTGCTAGGGAAATCCAGAGATAGACAAGAGCTAGCTGAAGGCTTAGTGCTTGGGAAGACACCTGTCCCCTTCAGGTCCATTACTGCAACATGTTTACAAGTCTGTTCCAGGGAAGACTGTTTTTTTTTAGATGCTGCACCTAAAAGGTTACTGCAATTAAATAGGGTGGGAAGTGCTATATCCCCCTGCCCCCTTTGGGAGCCATCTAACTTACATTGGGATATCATCAAAGGCTCTAGGGAGTGCTGTAGGAAAGCAGTTGGTTGATCCTTGCTTAACCGTGAAATCCTACCCAGTGACACCTATTTATCTGGATACTATGATAAACATGAGGTTCAAGGGTGAACCTCTGAGAACCTTGAATCATTCATGGCTGAAGACTTTTTGTCTAGCAGAAGGCTTGGTGTATGGCACTCTCCCAAGTAAATTTCATGAACTGAGGAAGAGATGTTTGTTATGATCTGGACAAATGGCTAGGGACAGGAGAAGCTTGGTGGAAGAGGAGCCCTTGACTTCAATACCTCTTCTTTCTTAGCATCCAGAGGGCTCAACAAGAATATTTTGTTGTTGTTGTTGTTTTGTTGTTTGTTTTTTTTTTTTGCGGTACGTGGGCCTCTCACGTGGGCAGGGGGAGGGATAAATTAGGAGAATGGGAATAGCAGATACAAACTACTGTATATAAAACAGAGAAACAACAAGGATTTACTGTATAGCACAGAGAATTATATTCAATATCTTGAAATTACCAATAATGAAAAGAATCTGAAAAAAATGTATATAACTGAATCACTTTGCTGTATACCTGAAACTAACACAATATTATAAATCAACTATACTTCAATAAAAATTTCTTTAAATACACATGTAAAAAAATTAGCTGTTGTTAGCATTATTATCAGAATTGTTCTTTCTTAAATGTTTTACGAAGACTAATAACAAACATATTCACTACTAAGTGAACATAGAAGGGACGTATTCAAGGTCATGTAGCTCATAGCTATCAGCAGAGCTGCGACTGGAATCTACTTCTCCTAGGTCCTGGTTCAATGTAATTTTCATTACCCTGGCCTAAGGATCCTTTTGCCTATTTCATGATTAAAGGAACCCAGCAAAACTCTTTTGGTGTGCTGAATGGACCACTTCATTGTGGCGTTGGAGAGAGACAAGTAATGTGATTCAGAGGCTATGGGGTGCCACAGGGATTGTTGTGTCAGTTGTGTTCTGCATCCTTGTGTATAACTTAGAAAAAGTTATAAAGTATATGCTAATTAAATCTGTATATTGCCCTAAATGGAGAGGTATTACAAGCCCCACCAATGACAGAGACATGACATAAAGGGACCTGGAGCTGTCAGGCATATGGACAGGAAATCACTAGATGAGATTCAGCTGCTGTAAATGCGTCCTAATACATCTGGGGACAAATAATCTGAAACACATATTCAATGGGAGGAAGATATTTGGAAAGCAGTAAATGCTGAAGGGGACCTGGGGGATAGTGGACAGCAAATTAGATATGGGTTTTCATTGTGTTAGGCCAACAGAAATTGGTAATGCAATCTTGCACTGTATTTTCTACAGTCCCCTGGAGCAGCTGGGAGGAGAAAGCATCTTTCGCTAGCCAAGAACAAGTCTGCTCACCCCACGCATGCACTTCTGAAGAATGGCCTTGCTGGGGCAGGGCCGGGGGTAGGCAGGGGCTGCTTTACGGCCCCGTATGACTCCCACCCCATAGAGGTGGTGACATTTTCCTTTCTCTTAGTTCCACCCTCACCCTGGGTCCTTGGAGACCAGCTCTCTGTCCTGTCCCCAACCATCTTGAGGTGCTTTCTGGGGATAGTCAAGGGAGGACAGTCCTGCAGAGGAAGTCCCTCTGATCTGCAGGTGAGACTTGCCTCCAGGCATTCATTTGTATGTAACCCAAACATCTGCCCTTTTCCTTAGTGATCCTGGCACTCTCTCCTGCCCTGCCAGGATTTCACCAGAAAATAGCCCGTCTGCAGACAGAGGAATGTTTGACGAAGCACAAGCAGCTGCCCCCAGCCGCTGTCCCCACTCATGGGAGTCAATAACTGGTTTTTTCCACTCCTTACACCTCCTCCTTCTCTGCTCTGCCCACCCCCCATTTTTAGTCTTCTCAAAGACCCTTGACCTGTGTTAAGCCAAACATCCCTACTGAGGGTCAACAAGCATGTATCCCAGTGTTCCTATAGCCCACACCCCCTGCCCCGTTTTCTCAAGAAAGCCCAGCCCTGCCTGAGTTGAGAGCACTTCATTGCTGGCGGGGCCTGCTCAGCTGAGTATATGTAACCAGTGTGTCTTTCCAAACCTGCGTAAAAGTGTTCTGCTCTTGGCAATCCACACTTTCTACCTTTCCCTCTCTGGGAGATCCTCACCTTCCAGAAAATCCTTCAGGGGCTGCTTGGCAGTAGCGAGGTCAATGGGGCTGGTAGAAAGCAGCAAAAATCTGAAGCTATTTGCAAGGCTGGGAAACTTTTTACTGCTTGTTTCTTCAACAAGCCCTGGCTTCCTCCACTCAGAATGTACTTCATCTTACTCATCATCTCGGTTTGCATCAGGGTCATTTAGCTGCGGCCTGCCATTGTCACTCAACACTCCTATATAAGTGCCCAAGTTTGAAGTTACCCCCTAAATATTTTTAAGCGTTCCATTCTGTAACTGTTCACTTAAGGGCCTTTTCTGGGCCTACTGCTCTGCTGGGTACTTCTTGTGGGGGGTCGAGGGGGTGGGGTTCTACTCTCATGGAGGGTCTTGAAGGAAAAAGGCATCGCTGTGAAAGAACTTGAACTTTTAGTCCTGGTGGGTCATGGATATTAATGGATGGCAGGTGCCAGCACAGAGATTTATGAGTGATGCTCCCAGCCAAAGGAAGTCAGGCACACTTTGGAACTACAGACCGCTGTGTACAGGGCATCTTAGTATATTTAGCAAATGAGATTGCAAACCACAGAAAAAAAAAGGCTGAGTGGGCGGAGAGGAAGAACATTCTCTGGCCAGAAACTTGCTGAACTCTGAAGGCCAGGGACCAGAGGCTTTGCAGAGGTGGGGAGGGATGTTCTTTGGCTTGTCCTAGACACATAAATCACCACCAAGAAGATATACCAAAGGCCAATTATGTGGAGTGTTTTCTTGGAAAATCATCTCCCAGGCCTTGTAAATCATCCCCAGCATTGGCAGGCATTCAGATCTGCCTGGGGGTGGGGTGGGGGGTGGGTGGTGTGCCAGTGCACCCCAGTGTCAGGTGGAGGAATTACACGGGGATGCTCATGTGATCCCTAGTACCTGATGTGTTCTCTCCTGTTATCTTCATCCAAGGGAGCAGTGTAGAGCAGAATTATTTGTTGTGCCTTAGAATTTTAGGGCTAGGACTCACAACTAGGTTTTTCCACTTAACTTGCTCTGTGACCTTCTCTACAAAGTAGAATGAGTACTGGATTATTTCTAAGCTTCCTAGAGGCTCTGACACGAATTTTATGCCCTCCTGTTCTTTATAACTTCCATATAGGATGAGCATATGCATCTCACACCCCATCCTGGCGATTGTCCCGAGAGAGGTAAAAATTCTCATCTACCATGAAAAGTCAGTCATATAGGATTGTTTTAGGGGGATGAATGGTGACTCTCAAAGCTCGATCATCAGAACAACTGTAGAAGGAGCTGGAGACTTTCAGCTTGGAAAAGAAAGAACTTAGGGGCATGCCAGAAGGAATGGTTTCAGGATCTGAAGGGTTTCAAGGGGAAGAGGGCATCAGTATCTGCTGTCCTCCTTCAGAGGCCAAAAGCAGGACCAGCGAGCCCGGGGTACACGGGCTCAGGCCAAAACCCAAAAGGAGAGAGATCAACCAGCAGCCATCATGCCGTTGCTCAGTGACACAGACTTCGATTTGCCTGGTGTTGGAGAGTATAGAAAGAACTCTTGAACCGTGCGAGCTGTCCAAAAGTGGCATTGAAGCCTGATGGAGAAGAGACTGATCCATCACTGCTTTAATCTAGCCGAGGCTGGTGACAGGGTTACAGCAGAGAGGACACTCCGTTCTGCTCCTTCCATGGCCGTCTTCTCTCTCTCTGGGATAGGATGTAGCTGGATGTCCAGAGGGAGGAGAAGCTCCTTCCCCACAGTACCTTCCTCTTTTCTGCAAAGCTTTGTTCCTCTGATTCAGGGTAGATTCATTTCTCTCTAGGAGGCTTCTATTAAAATGTGTCTAGTCTTTGGAGCGATTGTGTCTTGAGACTTTGGGGGTAGGGATGTAATTGGTTTCCAGCATGTAGGAAGGCCGCAAGGGGATGGAACGTGAATTAAGAAGTAACAATTTCTGAATGAGGAGCCAGACAGGAGGGAAGGCAGGCCCTCAGAGGGGGAGTCTGGTGGGCACCCAATTTATTTCCTAAGTACTTATTTTGTTAACCGCCAAGTAATTCCTTACGGGTCTACGTTGGTTGGTGAGTTCACGTAATCCTTTTTTGGACTATATCAGTTTTTCAGCCTGTACCAACTCAGGAGGCAGTGAGTTTACAAGGTCAATAAAATAATTGTTCTGTCATCTTAAAAGTTACTTCCTCACTCAAGCTTCAAGATTCCCTTCCCCCTTCCCATATTCTAGGGTAAAATGAACCAGTATTTTTATTTATCCACATTGTGATTCTGTTGATTCTGATGGGATCCTTTCTCAGTTTTTGACTTTCTTTCTAGACAAAAGGCTTCCTAATCCTCCTCATTAGTTAGAGATGATGATTCTTCTGTCCGTGTGATTAATTGCAACAAGCAGCAAACCTTTATTAAGTTTCTAGTCTCCGGAAGTCATCGAGTGAGACTCTGTGGGTAGAGGTGAAAAAGACACTTCCCTTGCCATTCTTTATACAGGACTGGAGTAGAACCGAATGAGATGTAATATGTAGAGTGCTATGCCCTGGTCCTGAAAACGTGCACCACAGTCACTGGCCGTTGCTCATGAGGTAGCTTTTGTCTCCCTCCTGTTAGGGATGAAATCACCGAGACTCAGAATTTCAGTGACTTACCCACGTTCCTACAGCTGGTCAGTGGCAGACCTGGGATCTGAACCCATGTCTGTCTGACCCCAAAGCCTGCATCCCTTCCACTGGGCAACAATTCCTGCCTTTATTCAAGTGTCAGTGGAAATACAGAGTAACATTTCTGATTTAAGGATGAGTTGGAGAAGTTAAATGTGCTGGTCAAAAATGAAGAACATTTTATAGTAAAACAAATAGGAAGATGAAGCAGGAAGTTTACTGGTGTCCTGGGATCCTCTACAGCCGCTCTGGGTGGGAATCTGAGCTCTTGGTATGTATGCACGGTCAGAGTCGTGGCTCTGTCTGGCCCCGAACATAAAACGGTAGAGTTCACGCAAGGCTCCTGCTCAGTCATCCTTGTCTGTTTTGTATGGAGGCAACAGCCCTGCGTGAACCCATTAACTTGGAGATTTCGGCCAGAGCCTTTTCCTTCCCCAACCACTGGGCAAGCGTGCTCCACTCTGCCTTGAGATGATCGGCTTTCCAGATGCACGGAACCACAGCAGCTTGCCTCCCCATCTTTCATCACCTAAATGAGGGCAGTTAATGTTTAAGAGCAGAAAATAGGGAACATAACGATGAATAAATTATAAGTTTGGGGATATGAAAAGTCAAACTGTGTAAATATGTATTTTAAACCACAAACAGAATGTTAATGCATCTTTCCCATTAACTCACTAACTGAAATTACAGAGTGTAACATGAGCCACCACCCACGGGTGGGTTATGATGTTTTCAGATTCAGAACAGCAAATGATAAATGTCCTTCCCTCAGACAAAGAAGCAATTGACACAGCTTTTCACCGTAGTCACTGACAATGTAGGCAATGGAAAAGAAACTGAACGTTGGGGGAGGAGGGAGGTCACGAGACACCTGGGGAAGTATAGCATGGGCTCCTTTTAGGCGCTTCCTGGGTACCGAGGAAGTGTCTCTGAGCTCAGGGCAGCCCCTTCAAGTGACGGGGACCCAGGCGTGGTAGCCTGGCATGCCTTCCTGCATTAGAGGATGAGCTTGTTTCTTAAGCAATAACTCTGTCTTGCTATGGGTGGGTGGCTGGCAGCTGACGTGAAGCCAGTCTCGCTTTGGCTGGGTTTGGTTTGAGGATGTATGGTTAATTTAGCCGCCATTTCATTGTGAGGTTGCTTTTGGGCAGCAGTATAAAAGAGAGCTTAAGAGGATGTGGAGAAATTGGCATCTTTTTGCACTCTGGATGGGAATGCAAAATGCTATGGGGAAAGCAGCAGGATGGTTCCTCAAAAAATTAAAAATAGAATTGTAATATGATCCAGCGATTCCACTTCTGGGTACATACGCAAAAGAATCAAAGGCAGGGTCTCAGAAAGATATGTGTGTACCCATGTTCATGGCAGCATTATTCACAGTCGCCAAGAGGGTGGAGCAATCCAGCTGTCCACTGACGGATGAATGAGTAAATAAAATGTGGTGTATGCATACCATGGAATATTACTCAGCCTTAACAAGGAAGGAAGTTATGACACAGGCTATAACTGGAATGATCTTTGAGAACTTTATGCTAAGTGGAATAAGCCAGCCACAAAATGACAAATGCTGTGTGATTCTACTTACGTGAGGCACCTAGAGCAGTCATACTTACGGGGACAGAAGGAATGGTGGGTGCCGGCAGCTTGGAGGAATAGGCAGTGATTGGTTGTATAACAGTGTAAATGCACTTAATACTACTGAACTGTACTCTGGTTAAACTGATGGTGTGTGGTATGTGTATTTTACCACAGTTGAAAGTAAAAAGAGGTGGGGGAGAGATTAAAAACATGGCCTCGGGAGAGAGATCTGTGCTTTGTTCCTGGTGCTACCATTTAACGAGCTGGGGACCCGTGGACAATTCACTTAGACTAATCTCTGAGCCTCCAGATAGTAGCAATAATAATAGTGCCTCCTTCTTAGGGCTGTTGTGAACATTAAATGAAGTGTTTGGTATGGATTCATTATGTACCCGGTATGCAGCAAAGACCTGTAAGAGGTGTAAGCTGTTGTCACTACTGTTTCTACTCGATGCCTGGGAGAGGGGGCTTTGTTGGTGTCAGTCCGGATGGTGGTGGTCCATCTTGGAGATGTTCAGAAGCCCTGCTCCCCTGACTCCAGTTACCCAGATTCTGTACCTCTTGCTCATTCAGCAGTGCCCCATCCCTTTAGGAAATTCGCTATCACTGTTCCGACCCGTGTTTATTCAGTGGCTCAAACAACTCTACAGCTCTTCCTGTGTCCATGTAACAAGCCTTTACTGAGGGCCTACTGTGAGCCGAAGTGTTGGGAACACAGTGGGAACAGAACCCAGTTCTTGCTTTCAAGCAGATTATAGTCTGGTTGTTTTCTACACGGTTTCTTTGACAGCCATCCTCAATCCTGTTGTGAGCATGAAGGCCCTTTTTTCACCACAATATTGTGAGTTCTTTGAAGGTGAGAATCTTGTCTTACTGTTTTTTGTCTCCACTGAAGTGCTTAGCCTGACCTTAGATAGGAAGAAAAACAGTCATTCTGAGTTCTTTGAGTTAGGTGGTCCCAGAGAGGAAACCAGTTCACATATGGGCTTAGAATCCCATAGTGTCAGGAAGGATCTGGATAGAAAACCTGGCCCATTACCACTCCCAACCTTCTTGCCATCGTCATCAAGTGGCGGTTGTGAGTTTTCTCCCTAAAGAAATACAGATTAGCTGGGGAAAGACAAAATAACACAGTGGTGAAATACCACTTCATACCCATCAGTCTGGAAAAAACCAATACCACCGTCAGGTTGGGGCAAGGATGTGCAGAGAGGGGAACACATCCATTGCTGGTGGGACTGTGACTTGGCATCACATTAATAAAGTAAAACCAGCACTCCAGCAATCTTACTTCTGGATGTCAGCCCTAGGACAGCCCTCATTCAGCCCTCATTCAGAGACATGAGAGATGTGTAAGGCTGTTCACTGCAGCATATGGATAATGGCAAAAAAAAAAAAAAAAAAAAGAAGAGGGTGGGTTGAATAACATCCTCCCAAATATCCATGTCCACTCAGAATATGACTTTATTTGGAATGCAAGTCCTTGAAGATGTAATTGAGATAACAATGGAGATGAGATCATCCCAGATTAGGGTGAACCCTAATCCAATTACAGTGTCTTTATAAGAGAAAGGAGGAAAGGGAGATTTGGATACAGAAACATAGAAAAGAAGACCATGTGAAGTTGGAGGCAGGGATTGGAGTGATGCAGCCACAAGCCAAGGAATGCCCAAGGCTGCCAGAAGCTGAAAGAGGCAAGGGAGGATTCTCCCCTAGAGTCTTCAGAAGGAGCATGGCCCTGCCAGCTCTTTGATCTCAGACTTCTAGCCTCTAGAACTAGGAGAAAATAAGTTTCTGTTGTTGAAGCCATCAAGTTTCTGGTACTTCGTTGTGATAGCCCTAGATTACTAATACACAGGTTGGCTGCCCCTCAGTAGGGGAACAGGAAAAAAAAATGGGTATTGATATGATGGCATACCGTGAAACAGTTAAAATAAGTTAACAAGTTCTCAATCTCAAAACATAATATTAAGTTAAACAAGTTGCAGAAATATACTTTGAGTATGATGCCATGTATGTAAATGTGCTTAATAGTATATATTATTTATGGATACATACTAATGAAGTAAAATTATTCAAACAAATGTGGGATGTTACATACTAGCCCCAGGACAGTGGGTAACTCTGTGAAGAGAGAGAGCGATCGATGCAATAGGGCATAGCTTTAGCTATACTGGACATGTTTTACAGAGAGATGGAATATCTGAAGCAAATCTGGTAAAATACTAACATTTGTTTGATAGCAGAGGGTACATAGACATCTGCTGTGTTCTTTTTTTGTATCTTAGAATTGTTTTCTATTTTAAATTTTTGAATGAATTACAAGAGTTAGGAGCTATATATATAATAGATGGTTCAGATACACTGTTGAGTAAATACAAGACACCAAGAAATATTAGCCCTCTTAAATTGTAAGAACACCACCTTTTGAGGCCTCAGGGGTCTCTTGTGAATTTTAATCTGGTGATGGGGAGTTGGGTGGGTGGTATAAGTGAGTTAAGAAAGAAGAGGTTTGGATTCAGGACCACCGTTTACTTGCTGTGCGACTTTGAACAAATTAGTAATCTCTATGAGCTCACTTTCCTCAACTGTGAAATAATATCCATGCTAAGGTTGTAAAATTGTGAGTACTCCATAAATGTGAATAGCTTTTCCCTTTGCTATTATGCCCACCCCACACTGTCCCTGTTTTAGTGTGTACTGTGTCCCCTGAAGGAAATGTGCTCTGTGTGTGTGTGTGTGTGTGAGAAATCTTCGAATATATGGTAAGTTACCCATGGCTGCCTTTCTGGGGAAAACTTGGACTCTTAATCTTTCTTCAGAAAGATAATTCACTTCCCTTTAACCTCTTCTCTGCACTTTGTTCGGTTCCCCTCCATACCTTTAATTAAAGGAATGGAAAGTAGGGGACACTCCAGGGGGTGTCCTGCAGAAGGTGAGGTCTGAGTCAAGTGGGAGGTTGGTGTCTGGGCATGTGTCCCTCACTCCTTGTTAATCCGCTGGCCTTGGGCAGCTGACTCACTAGCTCCGAAGGGAGCTCACCCTGCCTATCGCACCCCGGGGGCTGCCTTCCTGGTGCTCCCTCCTTGCCATGCACCAACCCCCACTTCCCCCCACCCCACCAACCCTTCCCCCTTTCACTGGCTCCTAACACTTAAGTGGCCTCTCTAGGCCCAGAGCCAAGCAGGCCTCCAACATATTTCAAGAGCGGGGTGTTGGCATTTCCGGGGCCTGTGGCACATTTTGGCCGTATGCAGGTGGTCAAGGGTCATTTTTTCCTGAAGGTTAAACAGTGACCTTGGTCAATATGTAGCCAGTGTTCACTTAAATGATTTCCCCTGGTTAATGAGTCATGTGGCAAATTAGCTGAGGACTTTCACACCCTGCAGGTAAGCTGGGGTGGTAAGAACTGGTCATCCTGAAACTGCATTAGGTTATATTGGCTGTACAGGGAGGAATCTGCCTACCCCACCTTTCTGCCTCTTAGATCCTCATTTCAAAAGTAAATTAGTGGAATAAAGGCTGCTACGCTGGAGAACCACTGGGTGATGGCCTGGATGCCTGCTTTCTTGACCCTCCTCAGTACCCCTTCTGTCCACCTTAGGAAGCCCTGTGTCCCTCCTCCATTCGTTCATACATTTATTCATTCTCATGCTCTCTTTGTCCCTATCCCCCTATAGTCCTGTCATTCCCAAGCTGTGTGCTGAGGCTCCCCAGAGTACCACAGCACAGTCACAGGGATGCTACAGGATTTTTTTTTTTTTTTTTTTTTTTGTGGTACGCGGGCCTCTCACCGCTGTGGCCTCTCCTGTTGCGGAGCACAGGCTCCGGACGCGCAGGCTTAGAGGCCATGGCTCATGGCCCCAGGCGCTCCGCGGCATGTGGGATCTTCCCGGACCGGGGCACGAACCCGTGTCTTCTGCATCGGCAGGTGGACTCTCAACCACTGCGCCACCAGGGAAGCCCCGCTACAGGATATTTTAAGTGTTTGAAGGTAACACAGCTATATGCAGTGCTGGTCAGACACTGTGTAAACTGCCCATTGAGGTAATTCACAGTTTCTGCATTAGATCATACTACATTTTTTTTCGATAATATCTTACTTTTGCCAAGGTGCGTTTTGGTGGCCATTGCTCTGCTAAAAAGTGAGTACGGTGTGAAATCGACATAGAACACGAAATGCAAGTGGTAGTGATTCCAAGGTTTGGAAAGTAGTGCAGTGTCCGAGAAGCCGGCGCACACACCCCCTTAGTAAAGAAGAATGGAATAAAAATGTTCTCTTTCCACTGATGTGTATTATTTTTGTCAAATGGCTATTAAGTTGTTAGGACATAAGTACTTATCAAGTTGCTCCATAAAATGGAACTGCTAGGTATTTCTTTGGGTCTCTGAGCTCTCCATAAAAAAAATTACTGAGCTACTAAGGGCACCATGAGCTGAGAAAGTTTGAGAACCTTTGTTTCAGCCAAAGATGAGCTATCTACTCCCTCATCTCCATCAGACCTCTTGCCAGCAAGCATCTTCCTCAGGGACATAATCACTCCAGCCCTTATAGCCTTTTGCTCTTACCACTAGCTCTTTCTCCTGCCTGAAAGATGAAGTTCCATGGATTCTTGAAAAAAAAAAGAAAGCTTTGCCTAGCTTTGCTACCACCCCTGCTCCAAGCTCCCTCCTTCCCCTCCTCCGTCCTCCCCCTCTTCCTCGATTTCTCTCTTGCCCTCAGTGCCTTACTTAGAAAACAGCCTCACCCCGATTACTCTACCGTTCACATCATGCCCAGGGCCCTAAAACTTGTCTGGCTTCTTCGCCTGGCACTGTATAGACACGGCTCTCCCCAGGGTCACACCCAAGTTCCCAAGAGCCACATATGGTCTCTCCTTGTCCCTGATTTATTTGCCCACCACCTTCTGAAGCGTTCTTCTGCCTACCTGTTCTTGCATGGTCCGCATGACCTCGCCACCCCTCCGAACACCGCTCAGCCTCTCTGTTGGGTCCTGTCTTCCTTTCACTGATTCATACAAGCGTCCGAGAGCCTCCCTTGCTTCCCTGCCTCTGCTGTACTCCCCGTCCCAGCCCTGGCCTCACTTTGTTGTCTCCGTTGGGGAGTGCATCTTCTCTTTCAACATAAACTGTGCAGATGACCCCCTTCCCAACCAGCAAACCCCCGTCACTCCCCATATCCCTTCACATCTTGCCACGGGCCTGTAATACCGGCTACAGATGTCTCACTCCCGAGATACGCCTTGTGTGACTCCCTTCCGATAGCCTCTGTTTGAAGAAACTTCTCTGGGTGTCCCCAGAAAGCCATCTCTATTTTCTGTCACCAGCAGAGCTCTGTCTCTGATGCCATTCTTCCCACTTCACTAGTCACTTATTAGGTTCCCTGAACCTATTATTTTTCTCCATATCCCCCCTGGATGTCTCATCTGCATCTTAAACTTTGAGTCATCTTTTTCCTCTCCTTCCTTTCTCATCCTTCATATATACTCAGTTGTGATATTTGAACAGCTGATACCTTCCAGGACCTCCCTTGTGTTCTCCTCTTTCCATGTATCCTGCCCTGCTTAAAATCCTAATTACCCTCCCCTCCAATAACTGGTCCAATCACCTCTAGATTCTCCCTGGACCAGCCTCACTACACTACCCAGTGCTACTTACACAGCCAACCAAGGTACAACTTCACGTGGCTCTAGTGGGTCTGTCTTCCCTGTATAAGTCTTCAGTGTCTTCCCAGTGTCAACAAGCCCAAAGTCCTCATCTGGGCCCTTACTGGTCATTGTGATACGGCCTCCACTGACCTTTCCAACCCAGCTCCAATGAGGCACCTACATCATAGTCACAACAGCAGTGAGGTCTCACCCCTGTCCCTCCACCTGATGCTTTGGCTTTCACTGGTCCCTGTTCTTGAACAGCTTCACGTTTCCCATTCTCTCATTAATTTTAGCAATGATGATGGCTCATCTTGAGTTTCCTTCGTCCATAGAGTCTTTGGGGAGCTCAGCCCTCCTCCCCACATCACCCCTAAAATGCTCAGAGGTCTTTGAAGCCACAGACTGTCTCACACATTTTTTCATCCTCTGTAGCAGCTGGTATAATAGTTCACACGTAGTAGCAATGTAGTAAACAATGGTATGAAAGAAGCAGTGCTTTCCAGAAGAGGTGGTCCCGGAATTTGGCCTTCTAGGAACTCCTACTGACATACTGTGAAAGGACCTATAGGTCTTTGCTGAGCTTGGGCTCTGAAATGGAAAGATGTGTCCCCTGCATCGGCAGGTGGACTCTCAACCACTGCGCCACCAGGGAAGCCCTATAATGGTAGGTTTTACGTTTAGGTCTATGATCCATTTTTAGTTACTATTTGTACATAGTACATGCTACAGGTCAGGGTTTGTTTTTTGCATATAGGTATCCAATTGTTCCAGCTTCATTTGTTGAAAGGTTATTATTTCTCCAATTAATTACCTTTGTACTTTTGTCAGGATTAATTGGCCATATATACGTAGATGTATCTCCAGTATCTTAATTCCGTCTCATTGATTTATGGGTCTATCCTTTTACAAATACCACACTGTCATGATTATTGTAGCTTTATAGTATGTCTTGAAATCAGATAGTGTAAGTCTCCTAGCATTGTTCTTTTTCAAAAATATTTTTGGCTATTTTAGTCCTTTTGCCTTTCCCTAAAATTTCAGTATCAGCTTGTTGATACTGGGGCTTTGACTGGAGTTGTTTTGAATATAAAGAACATTTAGGGGACAATGGACATCTTAACAATATGGACTGCAAGTCCACGGACATGACATCTCTGTTGATTCATTTAAATCTTTGATTTTTTTCATTAGTGTTTTTGTAGTTTTCAGGCTATAGCTCTTGCTCATATTTTGTTAGGTCTATACATAAGTATCTTATGTGGTTTTTGTTATTTTAAATCATACTGTTTTCTAAATTTCAAATTCTAGTTGTTCACTGCTAGTTTATAAAAGTACGATTTATTTTTGTGACTTTGTTAAAAACTCACTATTTCTAGGAATATTTTTGTGAATCATTTGGGATTTTCTATGTAGACAATCATGTTATCTATGAACAGATACAGTTGAATTTCCTCCTTTCAATTTGTATGGTCTTTATTTCTATTTATTGCTGTATTCCACAGCTTAGAACTACAGTACTTAGAAGGACAATATCTTAGTAGCACAATTCCACAGTACTATGTAGAATAGGGAATACAGTAGTTCCTCTTTACCCACAGTTTTGCTTTCTGTGTTTGTTATCCTTGGTCAATTGTGGTCTGAAAATTTTAAATGGAAAATTCCAGAAGTAAACAATTCATGAGTTTTAAATGGTATGTTGTTCTGAGTAGCATGATGAAATCTCACACTGTCCCACACAAGATGTAAATCATCCCCTTTGTGTAGTGTATCCCGTCAATTAATCAGTTAGCAGCTGCCTTGGTTATCAGATCAACTCTTTTGGTATTGCAGTACTTGTGTTTAAGTAACCCTTATTTTACTTAATAATGTCGCCAAAACACAAGAGTAGTGATGCTGATATACCAATTCAGATATACCAAAGAGAAGCCATAAAGTTTTCCTTTAAGTGAAAAGGTGAAAGTTCTCAAATTAATAAGGGAAGAAAATATTGTATGCTGATGTTGCTAAGCTCTATGGTATGAATGAATCTTCTCTCCATGAAATTGTAAAGAAGGAAAAAACAGTTGTGCTAGTTTTGCTGTCACATCTCAGACTGCAAAAGTTACAGCCACAGTTCATGATAAGTGCTTAGTTAAAATGAAAAAGGCATTAAGTTTGTACAATAAGCTATTTTGAGAGAGAGAGAGAACGAGAGCGCAAGCATGTTCACATAGGCTTTATTACAGTGCGTTGTTGTAATTGTTCTATTTTATTATTAGTTATTGTTGTTAGTCCCTTACCCTGCATAATTTATAAATTAAAATTACCATAGGTATGTATAGGAAGAAAAAACGTGGTATATATAAGGTCCAGTAATATCTGTGGTTTCAGACATCCACTGGGGGTGTTGGAACATATCCCCCTGCAGATAATGGGGGATTACTGTAGTGAGAACAGATATCTTTGTTTTGTTCTCAATCTTAATGGGAAAGCATTTAGTCTCTCACAACTAAGAATGAAGTTAGCTATAGATTTTCGGTAAATCCCTTTATCAGGTTGAGGAGGTGCCCTCTCTCTAATTTGCTGAGTGTTTTTTTTCTTTTAATCATAAAAAATGACTGATGATGTATTTTGTCAAATGTTTTTCTATTTATTGAGGTGACTATACAATTCATCTTCTTTAGTTTGTGTATATTAGAAATTATATTGTTTTTTCAGTGTTGAACCAGCCTTGCATTCCCCCAGATATACACTATTTGATCATGATATATTATATTTTTAATATATCGCCAGATTTGATTTGCTAATATTTGTTGAGAAGTTTTTAATTTGTGTTCATGATGGATATTGGTCTATAGTTTTTTTTTTTAATATTTTCATCTGGTTTTGATGTTGAAGTTATGCCTTATGAGTTGAGAAATATTACCTCCTATTTTTTGGATGGGTTTCTATCTAATTGGTATTATTCTCTATCTACATGTTTGGTAAAATTTACTGGTAAAGTTACCTGAGACTGTAGTGGATTTTTTTGTTTTTTTTGCGGTAAGCAGGCCTCTCACTGTTGTGGCCTCTCCTGTTGCAGAGGACAGGCTCCAGACGCACAGGCTTAGAGGCCATGGCTCACAAGCCCAGCCGCTCCGCTGCATGTGGGATCTTCCTGGACCGGGGCACGAACCCGCGTCCCCTGCATTGGCAGGCGGACTCTCAACCACTGCGCCACCAGGGAAGCCTGAGACTATAGTTTTTGATTGGCTTTCTTGTCCTAGTTATTGTCAGAAAATTTCTAACTACACATTCAGTTTCTTTGATTAATATAGGCCTATTCAGGTTATCTATTTTGTTTTTGTATGAACTTTGGTAATTTTTGTCTTTAAAAAGATGTCAATTTCATCTAAGTTGAATTTTGTGGCTTAGTTTAGAATATTATTTCATTATCTTTTTAATGTCTTTAATATCTATGTCATTAATATCTCTCTTTAATTCCTGATATAAATAATTTGTATCTTGTCTTTTTTTATCTGGCTCTGCCTAGAGGTTTATCAATTGTATTGATCTTTTCAAGGAGCAGGTTTTTGGTACTACTGACCTTTTTCATAATTAAAAAAAAAATTCTGCTTTACTCTTTATTAACCTTTTTTTCCCTACAGACTTTGCATTTAATTTGCTCTTATTTTTCTTGTCTCTTGAGGTTATTAATAACCAACTTAGATTATTGATTTGATACCTTTCTTTGTTTCTAATATAATAAGCATTTAGTCCTATAAATTTTCCTCTGATCATTATTTTAGCTGAAGTCCACAAATTTTATACTTCTCATTTTCATTCAATTAAAAAATATCTATTTCATTATGACTTCCTGTTTGAGTCGTGTGTTCTCTAGATGTATGTTGCTTAATTTCCATATATTTAGCAATATTCCAGACCTCTTTTTGTATTCATTATTAGTTTAATTTTGTATGGTCATATAACAGTTTGTATGCCTTAAATTCTTTTAAATTCGTTGAGGTTTGTTTATATCTCAGAATGTGGTTATTTTAGTAAATGTTCCATGTGCATTGAGAAGGTGTGTATTTTTGGTCGTTTCATATAGAGCTTCATAATATCAGTTAGGCTAAGTTGGTTAGTGGTGGTGTTCAAGCCTTCTACATCCGCACTGATTTTGTCTGGTTATTTTATCGATTACTGTGAGGAGAGTGATGAAATCTCCACCTGTAATTGTGAATTTGTCTGTTTTTCCTTTCAGTTCTATCACTTTTTGCTTCATGTATTTTGAAGCTCTGTTGGAACTCTAGTGTTGTAAGATGGTTACGTCATCTTGGTGAATTAACCTCTTTAATACTATGGAGTATCTCTCTTTATCTAGTCTTTGCTCTGCAAGGGGTGGGACTTACTCAGTGATGACCTCTCCCGCAACCTTAGAAGACCTTTAATAGTCAGGATCCAGCATTGTCTCCTATCTCCCCCACAGGGTAGAGGGTCTATATTCTTTTTTTTTTTTTTTGCGGTAGGTGGGCCTCTCACTGTTGTGGCCTCTCCCGTTGCGGAGCACAGGCTCCGGACGCGCAGGCTCAGCGGCCATGGCTCACGGGCCCAGCCGCTCCACGGCCTGTGGGATCCTCCCGGACTGGGGCACGAACCCATGTCCCCTGCATCGGCAGACGGACTCTAAACCACTGCGCCGCCAGGGAAGCCCGAGGGTCTTTATTCTTTTACTCTCTCCCCAAGTGCAGTGGGGCTTTATCTGTGCTCCCACATGGTAGAATTTGCTGCATAACCCCAGTAATTTAAAGCCTTTGTTCCTTTAGGGGAGGAGTTATTGTAAAGAGCTCTGTGTTTTTCCAGTAGCAGTGTCATTCCCCTTCTCCAGGCCTGTATGCTTGAGGACAGCTGCCCTGGACTCCAGTCCTGCCCCCTGAGTCTGTCTCTGCGAGCACACAGTAAGCTCCTTGGAGAAGAGCAGGTGTAAATTCTCCTAGGTCTGCAGCTCCCAGGAGTTTGTCTCTTCTGTCCTGCTAGCCAACACTTGGATTTTAGCAGTCCTCTGAAAATGCGAACTTATTTTTACCCACTTTTATGGAGACCTTATCTTCCTCAGTTTCCTAATAGGATGAAGACAATGATTTTGCAAATTATCCAGCTTTTTCTTGTTGGTGGTGCATGAGTAATATTCTTTCCAGTTTTCTATATTCTAGGTGGAAGCTGTAAGTCCTAGTAATTCATTTTTATTTTATAATAGTATTGACCTGTAACAGATTGGAAATTTAATTCAAAATAAGAGCAACAGTAAAATTTTTCCTTCACTACAGATTATTTAAAAAGCACTGATCTATACCTTTCTGAACCAATTTATTTTTTTATCTGGTGTACTTCTTGGTCTAATTAGGTTCTTGGATTTGTTACCTGGTAGTAAACCTAGCTTTACCAAAAATTCTAATATGATAGAATTTGATGACCACATCTATACTCATCCTGCTTTTTCTGACTCTTTAAAGATAATTTATTGAGGTGAAATCCATATAACATAAAATTAACCATTTTAAAGTGAAAAATTTAGTGGCATTTACTACATTCAAGGTGTTGTGTGGCCACCACTTCTATCTGTGTTGTGGCCATGGGCTGTGTGTGCAGGTTTTAAACAAAGGCAGCTTCATGGAGTTGGTCTTATTCTCACATACTTCCTGAGGCCGATGAACGTGTTTTCAGCCCTCTTGGTTGTGGTGGCATATTTCACTGATGTGAGAATAAGTCCAGGCCCTTTTCCCAAATTGTAGTGGATAGTTGTATCCATCTTCTGACTGTTCAAGCCCAAATGACTTTGCATTTTCTATCAGAGCCTTAGTGGCCTCAAGAGCATGCAGACTGGTATCTTCCCTTAGGCTAAAAGCGCCCCACTATCTGCTTCTTCTGGGTGGGGGTGGAATTTCTTCTAGGATACGCCTGCTTTCTTTCTTTTTTTTTTAAATTGTATTTGCTTAATGTCTGTTCATCACCGGAACACAAGAACCATGAAGGCAGGGACCGCAGCTCTTTTATCCTCCACAGAATCTCCAGGGATGGCACTAGACTGTGTCACCTATTCCTGTTTGCCGTCCCAGGCAGACGTTTCCTGCTTGCCCTTCTTTACTTGTCCTGATGGGTGGGCTCTGCCCTGACTGCCAGGTTCCACTGCTTCCTGGCTTCTGGTTGGATTTGGACAATGAGAAGCACCACGAGATCAGAAAGCGGGAGGAGAGAGAAGTAGGGCTATTTCCTTTCCTGCTCCTGCCCTGTAGTTTGTGGCTCTGGCTGTGCCTACCCAGGACTCGAGTTTAGGTCACACGATCACTTGCATGTGTCCACGCGTGTTAGTACTGGATTTCTACCGTTGCTAGCCCTGGGCCCTCAGCATCCCCGTTAGTTTCCTTTCTCTTGCCCACATTACTGTAATTAAAAATCTTCCTCCTTTTCAGAATCCCAGGTGATTGTGCCTTCTGTTTTTTGGCCAGGTCCCTGTTAGGGTCACACAATGGGCTGAAGTTTTGGGTAGATGAGTGGATGGTTGAAAAGATGCCAGACTGAGTTACTGGGTCCCTCCTCCATGTGACTACTGAACTGGCTTCCCATGTCCCTGGAAGGCCCTGCCTTACCTGGCCTCTCTGGCTCTCCTCCCCTACACTCCCCCCTTCTCAGTCTGTTCCAACCAACTTGGCTTCCTTGCTGCTTCTGTCATATGCTAAGCGAGCTCCTGCCCTCACAGCTTTGTTCGAGCCATTTCCTCTGCCTGGAAGGCTCTTCTCTCTGCCACTCTTATGGTGAAATTCCCTTCCTTTCTCCAGGCCTTTCCTGATCTTACCTTTTCAGTGAGGCTTACCTGAACCACTCTACTTAATACTGTAAACTGCCCCCCATCAATATCACCCCAGCAGTCAGGGACCCTTTCTACCCTGCTGTACATTTTATTTCCAGAACACTTACCACTTTTTAAGAAAATACATTGAACGTATTTATTATGCTTAGTATTTGCCATTTGTCTCTCCTGCTAGAATTTGAGCTCCACAAAGGCAAGAATTTTGTTACATTTTTTGTACGAATGTATCCTGACCCCATAGAACAATGCCAAGTTCATAGTAAGTGCCTGCAATAGGTTGAATAGTGGCCTCCCCAAAGATATGTCCACCTAGGACCTGTGAATGTGACCTTATTTGGAAAAAGAGTCTTTGCGGATGTAATTAAAGATTCCCAAGATGAAATTATCCTGAAGTAGAATGGGCCTTAAATTCAGTGATAGGTTCTTACAAGATAGGAAAAGGGGAAACAGACACAGAGACATGGAAGAAGCCATGGGAAGATGGAGGCAGAGGCTGGAGTGATGTAGCCCCAAGCCAAGGAATACCTGCAGCCACCAGAAACTAGAAGGAAGAGCCAGGGAAGGATTCTCCCCTAGAGCTATCAGAGTGTGGCCCTGTTGACACCTTGATTTCAGGTTTCTGGCTTCCAGTACACTGAGAGAATAAATTTCTATTGTTTTAAGCGACCACATTTGCAGTGAGATTTTATAGCAGCCTTAGGAAACTAATACAGTGCCCAATAAGCATTTATTGAATGAAAAAAATGAGTGGGTGAATGCAAGCCTTGTTGACATTGCTGTTACCTCCATTTGAAATAATTCTTCTGTTTTCAATAACTATCAGTGCCTGTGTATAAATGTGAACACCTGACATTTGAGAGGTATTCCAATTTTGTTTATGGTACACTTTTGCAATACAAACCTAAGCTCCTGAACATTTTCACCCACTGTACTTAAAAGCTTAAGGTCTTACTTAGTCCCTAAATAATTGCTTTCCTTCTCAGCCTGTCAATAGTGTACCGAGAACGAATTCACAAACTCTTTGTTCTTCAGGCAGTGGATGGGAACCCCTATTGGTGTCTAGCCATAAAACATCCCTGTGTCGTTTCCCCATTTCCATCCTGAGACCCTCCTGCTTTCCTTAAGCTAATTCTCGGTTATTGTGTATTTGGAGGAGCCCGTCACAAGCCTCTATGTAATCACCCCTCGTAACTTGACAAGGGTTATTCAGTCTCTCCCAGGCCCACTCTTGGTGTGTGCTGGGCTTGTGATGTAGTGTGGTACTAACTATTGGTTCCTTGTAGGAGGCGGAAGGTAAATCAAATTGAAAACACCCTTCCTGTGTCGTGCATCTTCCAAATGTCCTTGGGTCTCTATTACATCTTCTAGAGGCTGCCAGATTCTCTGCGGGATGAGAGAAAGCTGGAGCAGCTTCTCTGTAGCGACAGAAGGTACCATTAGCAGAAATACATCATCTCCCAGTGGTGTTAGCAATAGCAGAGTCCTGGTCATGTCCATCCTTTTGCCAGAGTGAGAGAGTCCTCAGAGGCAGAGGCTGCTGGTAACAAGAGTCTCCATCATTCTAAAATATCCCCCCTGGAGCCCCAGAGCAGCTATTTCTGCTCAGACACAGCCTGAACTTCAGAGAGCTTATTTCACGCATTGTTTGTTCACAAGAACTCATTGCTTCCCAGATCCTGGGCCTTCTCTAATTTGGGGGTAGGGGGAGGATGGGTGTGGGCGGAGGATGGGGTAGAGGTGCACAGGTGGCTGGCTAGTCAGTTGCCTTGGCTGGGCTGGATCAGCCCTTCCAGGTGTTTCTCATTAGACCTCTTCAAAGGCACCCTCTTAGCTTAGAGTAGGGGTTCTCAAACTGCAGCTTGAAGGGCCTGTTAAAACAGTTTCCTGAGCCCCACTCCCAGAGTTTCTAATTCAGTAGGCCTGGAGTGGGCCCAAGAGTTTGCATTCCTGACAAGTGTCCAGGTGTCGCTGAGATTGCTGACCCAGGGACTATAGTGTGCGAGCCACAGCCTTAGATGCGGTGAGATGATGTTCTTGTGCTCTCTGCCTCCTGGTCATCCTTGGTCATCCCATCAGGCAGTGTGGACCTTTGGGGGTTGGACCAGGACCTCACTCTCACCCTGTTTCTAGAATGCAGTGAAAGCACCTCTTGATTCCTTGTACCTCATCCGTGCTGGTCACCTCCATCTCCCCTGATGAGTGGAGACCTTCCTCCATGACCTTGGTTCTCCCTCGTGTCTTTCAACACTGTTCTCTCCCTTGGGCCCTTCAGCCCTGGGTGGTAACAGCTCCCCTCTTGCTAGTCTCTGGGTACCTCCACATGCTGGCGCTTCCTCTCATTCTGCCTTTTAAAGTGTCCTTCCTTTAATGTTTCTTCATTTGAACTGCTTGTATTGAATTCTGGTTCCTGCAAGGACCCAGTCCTGGAATATTTCTCCCCTTAGGGGAAAAGAGTCTTCTCTAGGCAGAGACCTGGCCAGAATCATTAAGTCTTCATCTCAAGAGCAGTATTGTCATCCACAGTATAAGGTAGAATCACTGCTGAGCCTAAAAGAAATTGAAGAAGTGAGAAATTTATACCAAATGGAAATATGGCACCTTTATCTCTGCTTATTTCAAGCTTGGGGAAGTACCAGCCTCTAAATGTCTCATCACCAGAGCCAGGGAAGGGAGAGGGCTTGCTTGCTGCCTGCACAGGTGTTTTTCAGTAATGGGGTCTCTGATCCAGCTGATGGGTCAACAAATGTGTCATCAGTGAGTCTCATTGGGGCCCCTAGCCTGGGCCCAACCCACGGTGCCTCCATGGCTGGACCAGATGTGTCTCTAGAGGTAGGACTGTGGGGGGATCTCATTTCTGCCTTATGCATGTCTGTAATGTAAAACACCCATCCGTCTTCCTAGCAAAAAACCAGAACGCTGTCTAGCAAACAAGAGACTTGTGTAAACAGATCCACATTACATTTAGGTGTTCATTCAATACATGTGTATACAGGCATGCATACATACCCACACATATAAAATTAGAGAAAAGAGTGGAAGGAAAATTATCCAGATTTTCATCACGTTTATCTCTGGGTACTGGAGTTGCAGGTGAAACCAAAACTGGAGTTTTGGTTTCTTTATAGTTTTCTGTGTTTAGTTTTTCTTCCGTTAATTTTTTTTTTTTATTAGGAAAAAATGTTGAGTGTGATATAGGAAATACAGCTCAGTGCCCTGCCCTCTACTTAAACACTGAGCAAATCTTACTTAGTTAACATGCCATACAGTTTAGGTTCTCCTTCCTCCAAGAAGCCTTTCCAGACCAACCCTTTCGCTCTAAATCTTGGAAAGCACTCTTGCTGAGTTACCGTTCTTATTTCAAGCATGTGTGTTGTCTTACTCCGATCGCTCTATGAATTATGCAAAGATAACAGTTATGCTTTTTATTTTCTGCCTGTTTCCCATAAGGTCAAGTGTAGCTTATCACATTGTAGACACTTATTGGTCAATGGGCAGCATATTCCTGAAAGGACAGAAAAGATATGAAAATGTGAAAGACAAACCTAAGTGCCAGCTGCCCATCCAGATACCCCACATTTCTAACTCGCCTTGGCTCTGGGCCTCCCTCAGCAACAGGTCAGGGGCTCCAGCTTACCCCTGGCGCTGTGGGGCCTTAGGGCACATCCTGAGCTCCCACTGGGCCTGGCTATGAGCTGTCTCTCTCTCCTCTCCTTCCAAAATGCTGACCACTTTTCGTGAAGCCCAGGAAAGACTTTGCACGACTTTAACAGTGTCAGTGACAAGGCCTGCTGATAAAAGAAATGTTCATTCCATTCTCTAGAGAAATCTCTTGCAGGAACATACAGCAAAATCAGTTAAGTCTCCCTCCTATCTAAGGAAGGATACCATCATTTTGTTCCCCGTCTGGTGAAAGCAGAGTCGTTTTTTCCTTCTTTGTCTTGTATAGTCAACCTCTCCCTCACAACGCAATCTTTCTCATCAGATTTTTTGAGAACTCTCAGTTCTCTCCTTTAAACAAACAACCATTCTACCCATAGCCCTATACAGCCCTTTCTCTTCTCTCTTTAGTGTCAGACTTTTCAAAAGAGTTGCCTATCCCCACAGTCTCCATTTTTATACCTTCAACGTATTCAATAATTAACTCTGTTCTGGATCAGTGTGGGTTTTGAACCCATTACTCCGCCATTTGTTTAATTCCCAGTGACCTCCAAATAGCTAAATCCAAGGGAACTTTTAGTGTGTATCTTGCTTGGCCTTTTAGCAGTAGTAAAAGCTATTGTTTACACCTTCTTTTTGAAACACAGTCTTTCCTTGGTTTTTATGACCCATGTGGTTTTTCAGCCACCTCCCTGGCCACTCTTACCCATCTCTTTACAGGTTCATCCATGTTCATCCAGCCAGTAAATGTTGAAATGTCTCAGCCCAAGAGCTTCTCTTCTTCTCAGTCTGACCTTCCTTTCTTGGTGGTCTCACCCATATCCATAGTTTCAACTAATGCCTGTATGTACCCAGGGACATGTCCCCTGAGCTCCAGAGGTGTCTCCCCCTTCTTGTTGGAGACCTAAGAGTTGACCCATTGGTCCCAACATCCTACCAGTTTACCTCCTTACCACTTCTTAAAGCCATCCACTCTCACCCTTTACCCTCATCACCCAAGTTTAAACCATATCATGTTTGTGGTTTGTATTTCTTAAATTCAGGACTACTGTAATAGCCTCCAAACTGATCTACCTTTATCAGCTTTTCAGCCCTGACAATCTACTCTGCCCCCTTCAACAGATCTTTGCAAAATGCAAACAAATCAGGTCATTCTCCCGCTTCAAACCTTGCACTGCTTAGTCTTACCTTTAGGATAAAGAGCAAACTCTCTTACTTGGTTTACACCACTCTGCATAGCCTGGCTCTCTTACCAACTGCCCAGCTCTGTTTCATACCGTCAGCATCCCTCACACACACGCCCAGTCCTCCACCTGCACTCTGCACATACCCTCACCTCCTTTTTAGTCTCTCTAAAGTGCCACTCTCCATCCTACCACGAACCTTTGCCCATGCTGTTCCTTCTGCCTGAAAATATTCAGCATTCCCTCTCTTAGTCACTTCATTAACTTTGTCACTGTCCTCCTTCTGTTCTCAGCTCACATTACAGTAAGTCCCCTACATATGAACCTTCAAGTCGCGAACTTACAAAGATGCGAACGTGCGTTCGCACGTCCAGTCACACAAGGCGTGAGTGACACTGCAGCTTGCCCTCCATCGCCTGTTGCTGAAGATCCCTCAGCTCTACCATCTCCCACCTCCTCTCCCTCCTCCAGTCAGTAAGTCTTCTTACCTGTTCACTCAGTGCCAGCGCCTGTGTGCCAGCCGTTGTACTGGACTACTGTACTCTTCAAGGTACTGTCCTGTGAGATTAACAATGTTGTCTTTACTTTTTGTGTGTGTTTGTTTTTTATGTATTCGTTATGTGAAAAGTATTATAAACCTATTACAGTACAGTACTTTATAGCTGATTGTGTTAGTTGGGTCTCTAGGCTAACTTTGTTGGACTTACAAACAAATCGAACTTATGAATGCGCTCTTGGAATGGAACTCGTTCATACGTAGGGGACTTAACTGTATCACTTCCCCAGGGGTGCCTTCTTCCAAGACCAGATCCTGCCTTTTTTTATGGGTCCTCAAAGAAGCATACACCTCTCCTTCCTAGCCCTTCTTGCCTTTGCAATTTAACACATATGCCTTCATATTATTATGCTTATCCATTCCCTTAAATAATCTTTAAGGTCCTCAGGACGAGGACCATATCATTTTTTGTTCATCATTATATCTTCAGCCCCTGGAATAATGCTTCAACCACAGTAGATATTGAATAAGTATTTACCAGATGATTAAAAGACTTCAGGAGAGAACGATGAAATAAAGTGATGGCCATGGAGACGTGATGGCCATGGAGACGTGATGGAGCAGGCTAGCACACCTAGATGTTCCACCCCCAATCCACCAAGTCAAAAGCGAGAAAGTTCATTTGAAAGTCATGATTCAGGCTTCCAGCATAAATTATATGCAGTTGTGCAAACATGTCAAAGTTTAGTAAATTGAATTTGTTGAATGTAAACAACTTTTGACCAAAATAATAACACAGCTTTAGAAAAAGACATTAGGCACCCACTTTTGAAGAGTTTGTATAATTTAACACACAAGAAAACTTTACTGTAATTATATGCAGACATATACAAAGGATAAATGTTATTTACTTGCTCTAACCTCCGTAAAATAAACCTCCAACCAGGCTGCAGCTTGCTGCATTAATCCTAATTTAGAAATCACCCCCACCGCGGTGGGGCCTCCGTGGGCCCTCATCTTTTCCTTGTGTCAAAATTAGCCATTTAAATTAGAACCATGTTGAGAGCGTAGGTGACGCAAACGTCATGGCCCCAGTGCGGGGAGCACTTAAAAGTGGCCACCTGAAGTTGATTAAACCCTTACCTGTCAAACCCAGTATGGCTACGTTGGAAAATCTTTAATGTAATTAAGAGAAGCACATTATGGGAGGTCAAGCGACTTGCTTTTTGAATTCTACTTCTAATCTGTCGTCAAATGGATGGAAATTGCAGGCTGGGGGAGTTAATGAAAGCTGCATGAGCTAGCAGGGGAAGGGAGGGAGGGGGCTGGTAGGCAGGAGGGCCAGATGGGCGCTCTGTGTCCTTGTTGCTGTGAGGACCAGGGCTGGGGGAGACCCACCGAGCACCCGGCCACGGCCTGGAGGCTCACTCAGCACCTGTCTCTCAGCACATTGGGCCTGCGGGATAAGGGGAGAGGGGCATCTGCACTGCTCCTTGCTTATCTCCAAGTGAGATCTGGGGCCAGGACGGCGGCGGCAGCCCGGGCAGAGTGGAGCCGGCGCCGCCCTCGTCACCCTTCACTCAGAGCCGTCTGATTCACATCGGCGTCAAGCTCGCCTCTTATGCTGATCCCCCAAAGAGCTGGTGGGGTGCTTCCAGCTACTCCTCCAGCTGTCCAGCCTCTGACCCCAGGCCCCTCACAGGTCTACAGCCTTCAGCATGTTGGATGTGGGGAAGACCCGAGAGGCAAGCACGGGCATTGCCCAGAGTTTCTTCTTGGGCGTGTGGGTTCCTGGCCCACTAAGCCCATCTCTCAGTGCACTGGGTGTGTCTGGGCTCCAGGGATCCTGTGCATCTTAATGCCAGAGTGCTGCCTTTTGGAGACGAAATTACTTAATGCTTTGCCGTGTGTTCTCGCCTGAGGGTGCTGCTGACAGAAGGCAGAGTGTTTCTCCTCTGGTTGCCGTCTCCCTCTTTGTTTTGTGCATTGCATCTGTGTACATTAGCAGAGGGATCTGTGTTTGAAAAAGGGTTACATCCGTCAGAATGTTGCCACTTAAGATTTGCTCTCTTCCTCAGAGATTGACATGAGAACAAGCATCACACTGCGTCTTCACAGGGTACTGGCTTGGAGAACTTTCCAGACCAGACAGGTCTTTCCCCCGCAGCTCTCTTCCTAGCTCGAGTATGGGCAGAATGCATCAGTGCTGAGAGAAGAGTTTCAGTCTTCAAGTTTGGAAATACCTTCGATACTCCATGGAAAAGATTGGGTGTCTCCTGTGTGGGGTGGTCCTTAGGAGTTATTTGGAACAGAATGGACAATCTAGGCAAAGTTGAAATACACAGCCGAGATTCCGAAGCATCTCAGTGTCTTAGAAGATCCAAGATTTGCCCAAAGGGTCTTAAGAAGGGTCCAGGGTCTTCTGTTACTAGAATTGTGTGGAGATGTGGCAGATGCAGTTGACGGGATGAGATGCAAAGGGACAAGGCACTTATTAAGAGGGCCTCTAGAGAATTCTCCTTCTTCTTCACTGGGCTTGAATTTCCTTGGTTTAGAGAATTTTTAGTCATTTCCACATAGGAAAAATGGAAGAGATAAATGGGAGGGCAGAAGATGAGATGGAAAAAAAATCAGCCTGAAAGTAGTTTGAAATAAGAGCAGAGCATTGGTGAAAGTCATGTTCCAAGGGTCCTCCCTCCCTGCTGTGTTGCTTTTTTTTGACCAGTGAAGAGTCCCCTTTCTTATCTCCTGCCCACCCCCGTTTCTCATCCACAACAGAAAGGGCAGTGTTTCTAGAAAGGGAGATGTGTCTCCAGGTAAAAGCTGTCCCAAGGCAGTGGCAAGGGAAGCTGCTGTCCCAGCCCCCATTGGATGCTGTGTTTTCCTCCTAGTCGCAAGTTCACAGGTAAAAGTGAAACGTTACCCTGGGCTCCTCTTCCAAAGAAAGCTGTCTGCTCGCCATGGCAACCTCTTCCTGGGGTCTCAGCTGTCAACAACGGGGTGCAGAGTTCACAGAACTCAGCATTGTGTCCTCCTCTCTTCGTGTCCTTTTTTTTCTTTCTTTCTTTCTTTTTGAAGGGATTGAGGCTGGTTTGCAGCACTATTTAAAGCGAAGATGCCAAATGAAAAGTTCTTCGTTTTAAGTTGGTGCTTATACAAAGCTGCTTTGTGGGTTTTTTCGGCCTGTCAGACTTGTCAGGCCTAGTAAGAAAAAGTATATTGTTTCTAGCACTTGGATTCCTTTCTCCCTGACATCTGCCACTCTGTAAAGATGATAAATTCCTGCCTCATTAGCCAAGGGTGTGGGATTACAGGCTGACAACACATTAATCACCAGCCTCTGTGGCAGGCTGACTAGCAATAGGCATTGTTAACAAAACTTTTCTAATATGTCACTCTTCTCTATGACAGCCTGTAATCAATCATTGTGATTGACGGCGCTGATAGATTACACTATTTATACTTTGTGTAATGAAAGATAGTGTTTCCACCTACTGTCATTTCTGGGCAAGTGGTGGAGGATCAGTGAATAGAAACAAACATAACAACAGGGCAAGCCCTCATCATCCCCAAAATATCCACAGAAATACCTCACCTTCCCAAGTCCCAAGCCTGGCTTGTACATTTGGCAGTGAACAAGGCAGCAGGATGGCACTGGGGCAGTTACTCTGGGATGAGGGGTAGTGGTGGGGGCATCTGGAAAGGAAGAGGTGTTCTGGATTTTCACAGAGAGCTCTCTTTGCAGAGGATACGCTCTCAGGTATCGAAAGGTCAAGTTTACACAGGTAGAAGATTCCCCCAGCAGCCCCTCTCATCACCCTCATCAGCTTACTATGTGTGTACAGCTGAGGCTTCAGCCCCTCCTCCCCTGCCAGATGAGAGATGATTTAGATGTTGATAAAATATTTGTTCTTTCCTGGCTCTGAGGGCAAATATTATCCTTGTTTCCCTTAATCGTACAGCACTGCGAAAGTCAACAGCACCCGGAGCAAGTACAAAACCAACACTCGGAGAGGAGCCATTTGCTGAGGGCCTTTGCTGGGACTTGCTTTTCCTCTTTGAAGCCCCTAAAGTTCCAAATAGGTTAAGAATGAATCAGCTGAGCTAAGATGGATTCTGGCTCTCACGTACGGGACATTTTTGGAGGGTCTTTTCAGTGATTTTTATTTTGGTGTGGAAAGAACTTGTCAAAGATACAGGCTATTTTTGACTTGCTTGAAGCTATAATTTTCATAGAGTGGCAAGTGGGGATGATCCTGGGCTGGCATCCTCGGAGGCAGAGTGCCTTTCCCTGTGGTGGAGCCGCAGTCCAGCCAACCGTGCCACAAAAGCCTGTTTTAATCATTTTTTTAAAATGATGTTTCTATTTAATTTTCCTTGCTCTTGGTTAAGTACAGGAAAAGTCTCCTTTATTAGTTCTTTAACGTTCATAGATGTGAATCGTCATCTGCCTCTTTAGTACAGGCATAGGTCTGTGATTCTCAGCCTTTCCGTGAAATGGGTTTCTGATCTCCCTCTCCCTGAACCTATTATGTGGATTGGGAGGCAGAGAGGGGAGAATAGAAAGGTAGCAAGGACTTGTCCCCTCTCCCTGCATGTCGTGTTGGTGGTAGGCATCCGACACTTCAAGCTGCCCTGCCAGTTGGCAAAGCAAAAGGAACCTGAGAGGGACCCTGAGTGAAACTGCTTTAGAGGAGGGTGAGACAGGAGGAGGTGCGGGGAGCCAGCAGAGCTAAACTTTAATCTCTCTGTGAAGTTTGAGTGAGCCCAGGATGATTAATGAGAGAGCAGACCATCTGATTAAGCCCCTCCGTGTCATAGGACATGATTAGTAGGTGACAGAGACGGTAACAGTATCCAGCCAAACCCTTGTTTCTTTCACGGCTCCGGCTGTTATATGATTAATGTCCCCAAGGGCTATCTCAGGGTCAGGCAAGGGAACCTGTCAGAACAGGTGGAAGTGACAAAATGGGCAGAAACTCCTTAGGGGGGACAGGAGTGGTGAGGGAGAGAATGGCCGGCGGGGCAGGGGGGACGGGTTGGCCAGATGGAGCCGGCAACCTTTCTCTGAACCAAGCAGGCTCGGGGAGCATCATGGGAATGGAAACGAGGAAGAATCCCAAAACTTCTGATGTTTCCCAGCTCCTGGATGCAGCGAGTACTGCCAGGTTGGATGTGCAGAAAGCACAGTGTGACATGGCAAGTCATCACTCATCATTTATGTGCTGAGGTGGGATGGGACGGGGCTACTGTGGGCCCTGAGGGGATTGCTGTGAGATGTCCCCATGTGTGCCTTGTAAGCATGCATGTTCCTTCAGATGCAGCAGAACAGGGCTCCACTCTGCTGGAGGAATTAAGTACAAATCAAACAGGTAGAGCTGATATTTCAATTTTTTGCTTTTAGGGGCCAGTGCATATAAACTGTCTTGAATGCTCTACTTAGAAAAGGTAAATATGGAGGATGAGAATGGATTCAAAGAATTATATCTTCTTAGGTCTAGAGTGAGCTGTAGAAATTTTTTAAAAATTCAGGTAACCCAGGTTACAGGTGAGAAAAACGAGGCTCAGAGAAGGTAAATGACTTGTCCAGTGGAAGTTAGGACTAGAACCCCAGCCTTTCTATTCCTAGTTTCACATAGCAAACCCTTGATGAGTCCATTGGTAAGAAGTCTCAGACCTTTTTATTAGATGTGAGCTTCCAAGCAAGACTTTGATCTCCATTTCCCTTATTATATTTCCACCCTCCCTTCCCAGAAGCACTTTGACCTCCAGGTCAAAGGTTCAAATCCCATTTGAAGTGGAATCTCACTGAGTTCCCTTGGGGCAAGCAGTCTTCCCAGATGGCATCTTTGAGAGGAGACTATGCTCGTATGGCAGCCATTTTGATTGACAAGGTTCCTGAGGGGGACCATTTTGACATGAAAGAGAATCTGGATTTTGTTGAGATTCACCCAGCCAGTGTAGCTTCTCTTTTTCCGTCTTTGATGCTCTGTCTGTTCATTGCCCACATTCGAGAGCCATTCTAGGGCTGTAATGGGGACTGGTAAGACTCTTCAACCATTTTCTAGGAGCCTCTTGAGCTGCCAGAGTCCCTCTCTGCACTACATGTCAATCTGATAACTCCTGCTCTTGTGTTCACACAGCAATAATAATAACTGGGTTAGCACTTGGACTGGGCAGTAACCAGCTCCTTGCATCAGCTTGATCTCCAACGCAGGAGTTTACAAATTGGGAATCTTTGCTAGGAAGAAAAAGGCCACCTTTCAACAGAGTTTTGTCCATACAGACTTACCAGGCAGAAATGGTCTTCAGTGAGCCAGACTTAGCAGCAAAGCCAAGTTCAGTGTCATGATCACAAAGGAGGAAGATGGAGGAATGGAGACTGTATTGGATTATATCAACAAGGGAATAGTTTGGGTAAGAGACCCAACCAAGGCATGTTAATGCTTCAGTCCCCCAAAAGTGGTTTATCACTTGGCATTTTATGTGAGTTACCCTCAAAGGCCGAATTGAGTATGAAGGACACTCAAACCTTCCCAGAGTTAACAGAGTCCCAGGGCAGCATTATAGAATGGGTGACTTGGAGGGCAAACCCTCCTACAGATGACTTCTCCCCAGGTCAGGGGATCTATTACAGATAAATAAATGCTTATTCATTTTAGAATTCTGGCGCATTTTGATTTCTGCTACACATTTCACCCAGGTGTCATACAGCCTCACCAGGCCAAGTAGAGCATGAACTGGATTTCCAAGAATAGTCATCTGAATTTGGCTCTTGTGGTCTGAGGGAATCATACAGAAGACTGAGTCACTTCCATGGTCAAAGGGATCATCTAGGACCAAATCCTTCTATGAACTGATAGAAAGGTTTGAGAAAACGTTGGCAGACACGACATGAGATGTCCAGCCTTTGCTGTGGCCTCTAGCATACTGGCGAGAGCTCCATTGTGGCTTGATGATGCTAATGGGGGTAGTTGAGTTCTTTATATTACAGAGGGAATCAGTGACCTTGGTGGATCATGCAGTCCTTGAGCCTTTCTCCTGTCGCGAAATAGGTCGAGTTTCCAAAAATCGAGCCTCTCTTGACCTACAAAAAGAACCCACCTTGTCAAAATGTTGACCCATTCCCCGTGTGCACTGCTTTGTACTGGAGACTTTATGGGGGAGCCATGGTGCTGTGGAGGTGGCTCCAGGCTTTGCTGTTGGTAGACCCCAAAGATAGTTTGGGGTCTTACCAGGACTCAGTGGTCAAGTTGAGGAATCATTTCATGAGCAAGGCCGTAAGCAAATGTTTACCGATGATGAAGTACTGAAGTTTGTGAATGATGTACACTCATCTGAATTAGAGCAGACTCACATTAGAACCTGCCTTCCTCTATAATTTCTTGAGCAGGGAGAAAGGGGTACCATTACGTATTTCAGGGGTGTGGCATCTCACCTTAGGCGACCTCCTGGGAGTGGGTTAGGCTCAATGAAATAATCCTCCACGTGATTTGGCCGAGAAATGTTTGAGCTCCACATTATTAGGATGTACTACACTAACGATGTTACCCAACCAGAGAGCGTGACAAATAGTTTAATGAAGAGCAGCAACTATTCTGGATGGCAGATATTTCTTTACTTAAAGGCAGAGTTCAGGAGATGCCAACCTCTGTTCCTTTGAGGCTAGCACAAATACGAGATTCTGCCCTTTCACGAAGGATGAAGACACAGGAAAAACTTAGAGTATGGGAGATGCTCATTACCTTGCAGGATTGACCGTTCTGTGGCCCCATCAGTCTGGACTCCCAAGTCCAGGATGCCAAACTCTCTTATCCCCTTTGAGATGGAAAAACACCACAATCTTCTTTTCCATCCTGTTATTTATTTTTTGAAGATTTTCTGAAAATGGCTTCTTTCTGTGTGTAGTTGTTTAAAGAAACCAGACCAGAAAAAATCAGGCTAAGTAACAACTTCTTTCTCTTGAGCAGTTTTCTTTTTTGCAGTTTGGAACTGGAGGCGATTGAAGTCCTCCCTAGTGCCCTGGTAGCTGCAGCCCCTCTTTCAGCATTTTTTCAAAGGGCACAGGCCAATCTGCCCATAATGAGCTTGGAAAGTGAGGATGAAGTTCCTGATAATATGACACAAATTTCTTTACTTTTGCTCCTTATTTCATCTTAATTAGTCCCTGTAGAAAGGATTGATTTTTGAGAGGCTTGTAGTGAACATCTGTCGGTATTCCTGGGGTCATTCTTAGCCTGTCCTGTGTTTGACATTTCTTGTAAAAGAGGAGGCATTTGTTCATATTGACATTAGCTGCCTCTGTATCTCTCGGTGGTACAGATGGTCTGTGAATAAAGACATCAAGCTAATAGGCAAGATGACAAGCTTCAATAGAGCTGGGGCTCCTCACACTTAAATGGCAGGGCAGCGTGGATTGCTTCTGCTGCTGAGGCTGGGGTCTGCGGGTAGCAAAGCATATGGAATAAGTTAAAAATGAAGAAGGATCCTGGGAAATAACTAGAAACCTCTCCCTGAGATGATAAGGGCTTTTATTATTATTTTTTTTTTTCATCCGTGCAGTGTGTCAACGCTTCCAAGGAATGCAGAGCCAGGGAAGAAAGGCGGAAACTGTGTTTTCTGCCGGTCCTGCTACCATACATGTTTGTCCTCTGAACTGGCCATGCAGATCCTAATGGAGGTTTGCAGATCTCAGAAGGGAGCTGTTGTTCTTGCTTTTTGGGTGAAGTATGTTTGTGCTCCTGCTTCCATCAGAGGACAGCTACTCTCAAGTCACGAGCTTAGGTTTTTTTCTCCCATGAAACCATATTTTCCCCGAGGACCTCCAGGAAATAAGCACTCTGGAACCTTATAATTCTGTTCATTCCAGAGGTTCTGGGCTTTCTCCCAAATGCACATCCTAGTTTATTATGATAATCCATCTTGGCTTTGGCATATGTATATTCATCTCTATTTAAGTCCACTTATATTTTAATCATGAACCACTTATTAGGACAAAGAGGTTTTTTGGTTGACTCTTGCCAGTGTAAAATACCTCAAGCCTGAAGGGCAGCCTCTCGGTTCTGGTGTTGGGTGCACAAGCCCTCCCATTGGTCCAGGTTTCTTTAATCAGTGTCTTTTTTATCCTTTCAGCTTCTATCTTCTCAGATGCTGTAATCCCGATCTTTTCTATCCATCTTCGTTATAGTAGCCCCTATGGACTCAATTATATGAGTAGCTTTTCTTGCCTTCTCCTGAACTGTCTTTAGTTCTATTACGCATTCTTTATTTTCCATTTGTACATGGGTGACATGTCTACATGCTTATGTTGCTTTTTAAAAAAAAATTTATTTTATTTATTTTTGGCTGCGTTGGGTCTTTGTTGCGGTGCGTGGGCTTTCTCTAGTTGCGGCGAGTGGGGGCTACTCTTCCTTGCGATGCGCAGCCTTCTCATTTCAGTGGCTTCTCTTGTTGTGGAGCACGGGCTCTAGGCACACAGGCTTCAGTAGTTGCGGCATGCGGGCTCCAGTAGTTGTGGCACGTGGGCTCAGTAGTTGTGGCTCGCAGGCTCTAGAGCACAGGCTCAGTAGTAGTGGCACGTGAGCTTAGTTGCTCCGTGGCCTGTGGGATCTTCCAGGACCAGGGCTCAAACCCATGTCCCCTGCATTAGCAGGTGGATTCTTAACCACTGTGCCACCAGGGAAGCCCTGTGTTGCTTTTTAATGTTGACATGCTACCTTTTTTCATGGATGATTTGAGGTGGCTTGCAAGGATACAAACTGTAAAACAAAAATAAAAACAGGACCTTACCAAGGCAAGGGAAAATAGTAAAAAGGGGATGATTGCAGAGGCAATGCGCTTCTACAGTGCAAAGATCAAAACAGTACGTGCTGTTTCTTGTAGGTTGGTGTAGATCAGGATTACTGTGAGCTCATACATACCAAAGACTTGAATCAGGACCAGTACCTTTACATGAAAAGGGAAAAATTAACTACGGCACTTGGTAGGTAAATAAAAAAACAGTTTATTGCTTGTCTGATGGTTCTTTATTTTACACACTGATTGGGTTGAGATTTTAATATATGTCCCCCACCCTCCTCACACATAGGATCTCGACTTATCAACTCAATTAAATGAATTATGGTGTTGGGAGAGTCTTACCTAGAAAGAGAAGGAGGTATGAAAGAGAAGGGAACGGGGAGAGAACACAGAAGAGTGCAAAGAGAGAGGAAGGAGAGGAGGAGGGAGACTTCTAATTAGCTTGGATAATGGTAAGATTAATGAGATGCTTTAGTTATTGAGGCAGTTAGCTGGCAGAGGTCTTTCCAGTGCCCCTATGTGGGCTTGAGGCGCCATTATGAGAAGCTGAGTCAAGATATTTAAGGAGCAGGGAGAGTTGGGCTTCCAAAAGCCCGAAGCCAGGAAACAATCCACACACAGTTGGCTGGAGTCAGTTTGATGCAGGTCAGATGGGGACATGACCTTGCCTTTGTTTCTACCTGGGTACTATGTCCTGGCCTCATAACTCAACTCTCCTGACCCCTGAATGGGCTGTCATGAAATGAACAGAACCTTCCCCTACTTTATTCTCCCATGTTCCCTGAGGACTCTTGTTTTTTTGGTTTTTTGTTTGTTTGTTTGTTGGCTCTCAGTCATTGGAAGGGGCCATTGTTCCTGCCTCCCCCACTATGGTGAATTTCTCAAAGATGGAGACCATGTCTCTACCATTAGATTCCACTCTCCTCTAGATGGAATTTATATCTTTTGTTCAGATTGGGAGCTCCCTAATGATGGGAATCAGTGTCCTTTACATTATTTGAAGAGCTTCTCAAAGCGGACAGATGATTCCTTTCCTTTTTTTCTCCTCCTCTGAATCCCATCATATATTTTACTGAGGATCCTGCATCCCTTCATTCCACAAATATTTATTGAGACCTAGTATGTGCCAGGTACTGTTCTAGGCACTTGGAGATACAGAGTGAACAGAGGATGAGTTCTCGTGCAAGGAGTTTGCCTTCCGGGGCAGGGGAGGCAAGAGAGACAGATAAGAAGTAGATAAATATATGTCAAGCATGGTAGTAGCATCAGTGGGGGATTCAGGGAAGTGATGCTATTTCATGC
Organism: Phocoena phocoena; assembly: GCF_963924675.1. Taxonomy (NCBI): domain Eukaryota; kingdom Metazoa; phylum Chordata; class Mammalia; order Artiodactyla; family Phocoenidae; genus Phocoena; species Phocoena phocoena. The sequence continues at coordinate 57,042,394 of NC_089234.1, read as the reverse complement.
TGGGTATTCAGAGGTGACCTTTCTGAAAAGGTAACATTCGATGGCCGGAAGGAAGACATATGGTTATTTGGGCAGGGCAATGAGAGTTTTAGGCAGAGGGAACAGCAAATGCATTTTCCCTCGTCCCTTGTATCTCCAAGGGAGTGTGTGTGACCAGCAGCATTGTCTCAGGGGGCTCAGAGACACCCAATCACCCTGCGTCTCAGAATCAGACGCTTCGGCATCTGCTGCGGCAGACTCTCCTGCCTGAGCTGTGTCCGAGCTCAGTTGACATGGGCAGCTCTTTTTAACCCAGTGGCACCTTCAGGGATCTTGCTCTTTCCCCTCGACTCAGAGTTTCTCCGGGGTAGGGATGAAGGCTCCACCTCTTTTATGTCTCCTAAATTATCTAGGACAGAACTGAAGGATGCCCAGATCTGAGTGTTTTACTCAGTGCTTATTGGGGGTTCCACTCATGCTATTTGAAATGCAGTCCTTTCACGTTGTTTAGTACTGATCAGTGACTCTTCGTTCTCCATGCTGTCTTCTGGTGGAGGCAATGAACAGCGCTCAGACTTGGGGTCCACGCTGTCTGAGTATAAATTCTACTTGCTCTGTGACTTTGGACATAATAATGATCCCTATGTCATCGAGAGGGTTGATGACTCAATATATGTGAAGGGCTTAGAAAAGTGTCTGATGAGTGGTCTCTAGGTGTTACTGTTTACTGTTGCTATTATTAATATTCTTTCAGTGTGTTTTATACATGTAAGAGTTCTAGAAGTCAGGTGGGTTAGGGTAGTCCTGACTTGCCTGAAGACATAACTTGGAAGGCATTCCTTCCCAAAAATGTGAGGTGAGGTGGCATCGATTGTGTCTCAGAAGTGCAGGCTGCCTGTATGGAGTGCAGGATGCTGGCTGAGGTGAGGGACAGTGCCACTCACCTTGCTTCAGGGGCTAATGAGTTGTTTCAATTTTATGTCACCTCCATGATTACAGATTTCTGAAGGATACTTTGCCATCTTCCTGCGTATCTCAAGCTCTGTGTCATATTAGGAGATCCAGCAAATATTTGCAGAATTAATTAATAACTGGTTAGGTGGATGGTTGGATGTATGGATGCATAGAGTAAATGAGTTATGAGCCTTTTCAAACTACCAAAGAGGTGAGAATCTGTTAGCTTGTTTCTACCCGCACTCCATCTTTTTTTAACCTTCAATTCTCGCTTTCCTCTGCCTTTCCTCTTTCCTTTCCTCCTTGCTTTCCTCTCTTCTTGTGCCACCTCTCCCATTGCCTCTGGACGCAATCATGTCCCTCTTTGTCTACTGTTTTCTCTTTTATCCTCAGTATCACGTACCAAGCATTCCCCAAATCCGTTAAAGATCAAAATCTAGAGTGTTCACAGTGTGGTGGCCCAGGTGGCCCCAAGGAGCTGGGGTTTTGCTTTCTCCCCTGGGTATCTGTTCCCCAGGATGACCCAGCATCATTTGCTGAGGTAAGAGTACCACAAGCTCCCCTGCAATACCCTCTGGGTCATCGTTTTGCAAACCGCCTTTGCCAAGTGATCATGGCTGAAATTGATGCCTCCGGCACACATGAAACTCACACCTTTGCTCAGGCTGCCTCTCTCTATACTTACTGCCGTTTAAATGTCACTGCCATTGAACAGAGTGGAGTAATGTGTCTGGGAAGACAGCTAATGCTATATTTTGGTAAGTTCTTATCAAAATGCCTCTGGCAAGCTATTTGCCCTTGATGAAAAGAATCCTAGTCTTGCTTGCAAAACTCATGAGTAATTATACCAGACCAAACCCTTGGGACTTACCAAGGGAGTCCTGAACCCTGTGGGAGTCCTGAATCCAGGCCCTTTGTTCACAGGATAAATGGAGGTTTGGGTGATGTCCTTAGCACCAGCAAGGCTAGGCATAAATAATCTCACCAGACATCTGTGGAAAATTACTCTGTGGGTAGGTCATGAACAGCAACTGGGAGCTGCCCAGTCTCCATCATTTTCATCATAAAAGCAGGTATCTAGGGCCATATTTTCAGTGGAAAAATTAGTGGCATGATCATTATTACTTGTGATATTTCTACTTACCTAAGAGGATAGTTGTAGGGAGTAGCTATTAAATCAGTAATGTTAAGAAGCTGGAACTCAAAGAGGATTAGAATCTAGATGATTTTTCTGATTCAGATTACCTAAATTATCTTTTGGCCTTTGAAGAAGGAAAATAAGATTGTATTTATTTCTCTTCTTTCCCTCCTCTGTAAATGCCTAACTGAGTTTATTCATTTCAGCTTACTGCAGTAGAAATAGCAGCAAACAGCTTCCACTTAACTTCCTTCTGTTAACATGATGTTTTTCGCAGGAGGGTAGGGGCGGGCAGAGGAAAGCCAAGAGAAGTCAGTATCTTCCTGTGTTTGGCTGTGAGGTGTGTGGAGAGGGTTTGGAGAATTTTCATTCTTCAGAGGCCCTTCTTTTTACTAACCACCACACTTTGTAATGAAGTTATCTCCCATTCAGCTACACACCGGTGAAATATTGTTTATGAGGACCGTTTGCTATATTTAAAGAATGTATATTTGGAAGTTACCTGTACCAAATAGATTGTGAATATCTTGTTTTCTCATTGTATCTACCCTGAAATGATGAAAGATTCTTAAACAAAAAGTATTAAGCATGTATTGGTGACTGAGTGGGTACCCAGAGTAAAATTGCCTACCATGCGTCAAGGCAGGAAACCAAAGGAAAGTGAAGATGAAGCGTCGGGGTGGGAAGATTTCCAGCAGATGGAGGCCTCCCACCTAGGGCGGGTGTGATGGCTGGGCGTAATAGTCTGGGTTCCTGGTGGTCACGTCCCCCATCATGACCACATCCAGCTGGAGGGTCAGAGCTTCAGGCCAGCCTTCTCAAGATGGAGCAGCCCCATAAGCCACGTTTCCGTGAAGAACCTCAGTTTCTGTGAAGAGGACGTCTCTGTCCCCTCACACGATGTGAACCTAGCATGTTTTGTGTGTCCCACTCCTGCGGGCACTTTCTTCCCTTGCCATTGCTGAGTGAACCAACACACAGTCGTGGCTGCATGTCCCAACTTCTTCCTTGAGGGCTTAAGGAAAGAGGGGGGAATAATAAAGGCCCTATTTTGAGAAGCCACCTACCATGCCCCCATGTCCTCAGACAGCTGTGGAACGCAATGATGTGCAACGGAGGAGAGGTAAGAACTTCCACGGGGCTTCGACATTCAAACCCCACTCACACAGGTGGACTGAGAAGAGGGATATAAATGCATGACTGACCCCCAAGATGGAGCCTCATAACAGAAGCCAGCTCTGTGGCTTGTTTGACCTCAGGAATGCCGAGGATGCTCGTGATGGAGCTGGCCTTTCCCTTCACAGCTCATCCAGTAAGGTCTGCCTTCTCTCTCCCTTCCACGTTTTAGATTGACTACCATGTTCATGCAATAATTTTGACTTTTTGATTTTTACTCACAGTTGCCGATAATCCATATGCATTCTGTATACGTCAACTTCTGCTTTCTTTTTTCTTCCTGAAAGCATGTCTTTGTTCAGGGCTCTGTGGCTGCAGGAATTAATGGAACTGCTAGTATGGCTCTTTGAGGAGCAAGAGGGATACTGCAAAAAAAAAAAATAGGGAAGAGCAAAGGGCCTGTTCATGCGGTGGGTCTGTCATCCCTCCCTCCACCAGCCCTTCTTTAGTGCCTTATTCTTTTTGCGCCTCTACATCCTGGCTTCTGTTTCTTGTCTCCTTTTTTCTCTCCACTTCTGCCCGCATACTATTGTCTTTCCATCTTGTGATGCATTTGGCTTTTTTTGTGGCTCTCATGCAAGGGATCTCACATAGTGCTGACCAGCCTGTTGGAGAGGTTGCTTTTAGTTCAGGTTTGCAGCTGAGCCATTTAGCTGTGGGCAGAGATGTGGAGTTGCATGTAGAACACCACAAGAGAGCTATGGTTATGACAGGCTCTCTGCATGGAGCAAGGAAAGAACGATCTCGGGCAAAAGGCTCTCAGCATGCTTCCTGATACCATTGCCAACCCAACCCGCCCCCCCCACCCCAAGCAAATAGCGCTGAAGGGAGGAGACGTCTCAGACCAGATACCTGGCCGAATGTTTCCCTGAAATTGAGCCTGGGGAGCAGATTCGGACTTTTCTTTCTACTTGCTCATAAAGCCAACCACGTGGATACAAAGTTGTTTGCTCACCTAGGAAATGCCAAGTGGATGCTTGCTGTGCAGCCATTCTGAGCACTGACAGTTGTTGAGGACGTCAGGATTCTGGGTACCTGCCTAACTGTTGTGGCCTGTGGCTGGGAAAAATAAGGTCATTTGTTTTTTCATATTGGTATTGCTAAGCAATCTTAGTAAGTGTTCTCTAACTATGCTCTTTAAAACTAAATACCATCTCAGAAATGTGGTGTATATGCATACATACATATAGACACACACACACATATAGACACACACACATATAGACATACATACATGCATGCACCCAGCAGAAGCACTCTAGTTAACCAATTTGCATTTCACCAACTGGTGTACTTACCAACACCCGCTCTTCTCCCGTGGAACAATCTCCCTGCATATGCACAGCCGGCAGTTTCTCTCCTCATTCAACCAGGCACTTCTGGTCCCACCAGGTGACCTCTGTACTTACCAAGAGTCAGTTGAATCTGTTCCCAAACCTACTTATGTTAGTTGTGTTTAAGTTGTAATAATGCAGTTTGGTTAAATGTTATAAAACCAAAGAAATGTGAGAGTGCAGGGGATTTCTTTTTTTTTTTTCATGAAAACTAAGGTGAATGTGTAAGAAAGATTCAATGAGGTTTAGTTGCTTTTAAACAATACAACAAATTAAGTATAGACAAGACAGCTGAAGAAACTTGGGAGAAAAAAAAATATCATAATATTCTGGAAGGAGTCGGTACTCAGATGGCCTTGCCAGAGTTTTTAAGTTCTAGTTCCCCTTTAAAGAAAAGAAAACAGGACATTTTGGAATCTATATAATGAGAAAGGTATGTACAGAATAGTCCATGCTGAACTCCAGTGAACAGACCCAACTGCAAAGGAAAAGGCCGAAGCTGACATCAAAAGATCTGCAAATTAGTTTGATTCACATGATTTAAATGAAAATAAAATGTTTAAGTACAGGTGTAGCATTTTAAGCAACGTTTCTTTCTCACTGTTGTGGCTTCTCCCATTGTGGAGCACAGGCTCCGGCTGCGCAGGCTCAGCAGCCACGGCTCACGGGCCCAGCCGCTCCGCGGCATGTGGGATCCTCCTGGACCGGGGCACGAACCCGTGTCGCCTGCATTGGCAGGCGGACTCTCAACCACTGCGCCACCGGGGAAAAGCTAAGCAACATTTCTTTAACTGGGTAACCAACTACTGACTTGGATGACAGCATATAACATGCTCCTGCTCTAATACTTGCCTATAAAATCGAAGTCTGGTGACTGTGCTGGGAAGAGAAATGGCAAAGAAAATGAATGAATTCAACCATTTATCAGCTTTTTCTTTTTTTTCTTTCCTTTGCCATGGAGCTCTGGGTCTAGTTGGTAACAGAAAAAGCAGGCACAACCTTTTGGAGGTTATAGATGGAGGAAAATGAGGGTTTTCATAATCCTGGGACAGCTCCAAAGTCTGCCACTGCGTTCCTGCTGTAAACACACACCGCTGGCATTCCACAGCCTCCAGGGCAGCATAGATGGAAAACACGGCGTTGTTGGTGTGGATGGAGTCAGTGAGGAACAGGCGGGCTGCCTGTCAGTGCTTCCCAGGTCAAGGAAGTTGCAGGTGGCTGGGAGCCGGCTCAGGGATCTGGCCCCCGACGTCAGCCCAGGCAGCTCTCTTGTCAACAAAGAGAGCTCCGTGTTGCAGAAATTAAAAGCAAACTTTGCCTTTGACTCAGACAACGTGTGGCAAGTGGTAGCTCAGTGAGAGGCCAGGGGCCACGTGAGCTCAAACTCAAGCCATTCCCTTAGCTTCACGCAACTGATGTTTATGCTCCCTGATGTGAAAGAAAGTGCAGTGAAATCCACCCCTGAAGTCCTTCCATCTGTGAAGATTCACAGAGATTCAGGAGTGGCCTTGGAGCAGTTCCTGCCAGCCGCATGCCCTGGTGCATAAGGCCAGGCCCTTTGCGTTGTGGACATGATTCCCCTTTGTCTCACCCAGAGCCTATTAGGGAGGTGCCCGTTAAAGATGTGTAACCACTGAGCAGGGTGTATTCCATGCAATGCAAGTTAGCGGCTGGAGGGCCCCCTGTCTATGTTCCAAGGATCATCTGCTGTATTCTAACATCTGTGAGGGATACACAGTGGAGTCCAACTGGAGACCCATATATCCTAAGTAAAATAAACCCTTTCTTGTAAGTAAGAGAGTGATAAATAATTTAATGTAATTTTAAAATATGGATGGTTCTCAGCATCTCCCCACCCTTCGTAGTTCTCTGCTTTTTTAACACCTCTAGGTATCCCCTAGAGAGGGTCACTCTGTTAGGAATTATTCCAATCTGCTGCTTAACCAACAGCAGCGGTGCCAATGTCACCCAATTCACAAATGAGCACTGGTCTGGCCTGATGTTCTCTCAGTTACTGTCATTCCCCTCTGAGCTGACCCCGCTTTACTTTGCTCGAGCTCCCAGCTTGGCCACTGATGTTCCTCCATCCTGGAAGCCTCACCCCTCAGACTGCCTTTTCAAGCCCAGCACCAGACCTTCCTCTCCTACTCCTACTCAGTGTACTGCCCAAATTACCATTTCCAGTGGGCAGAGTACTATTTTTTAGCTCCCACTGCAAAAAGGTTGCGAGACTGAACATTTGTCTCCTACCACAGACCTTTACGTTAGAGGGATCTTACTTACATCAGGGCTGCTTGGACAGACAGTTCTCAGCTATGTGTCTCTCTCTCCCCATGGGATGTACACACCACTATGCTGGGTGGGTGATGGTGGGTTCTAAGAACTCTCCAAAACCACCATTTTCTTGTACCCTCAGGTCCTGTTGTGAAACTAGGCTTGTTTGTTGATCTTCTTTCTCTAAGGGTGAGCATCCTCCCAGCACAGACAGTGCCCCACAGGCCTGCTCCCCACCATTTCATGTCTGTTTCTCTCCCTCCCCCAGCAGTCCTACCTGTATACATATGCAGACACACACACCCCTGCATGCACACCACACGTATACCCATTCTCTGCTGTGCCTGCAAAGGATCAAAGAAATGTTTTAGTGGGAAGTTTTCTACAATAGAAGTTAATAGTAAGGGATCTTGACCAGATTACCTGGGTTCAATTCCTGGTTCTGTCACTTACCAGCTTTCTTACCCTGGGTAACTTACTTAACCTCTCTGATTTCCATTTCTTCATATATAAAAGGGAATAATAATAGTACCTACCTTGAAAAGTGTCTGGCACAGCATTTCTATGCTGGGAACACTAATCCAGTGTGTCAGGTGCAAGACTTCTGCATGCGGCTTTATAGACAAGTGAAACTAGACTAAGCACAAAAGAAGTAGACCTTATCACCTAGATTCCATCGTATTTTTCCTGGGGACCCCAGTGGGCTTTGCTGGCGACACCATGGGTGTGCTCTGAAAGAAAACAGAGACACAGGATTATTCAGAATTGCACAACTGGATGATGGTAGAATGCTACGGATTTTCCTCTCTCTCACTGCCCTTGACTCAGCAGAGGGGAATTGGAACACCATAATGACATCTACTGTGACACCGTCTTCCTCTAGACTATAACACACAAGAGAAAGCTGTGTGGCTGACAGGGTCTTGGTGCTACGGCCGGGTATCAGACCTGTGCCTCTGAGGTGGGAGAGCCGAGTTCAGGACATTGGTCCACCACAGACTTCCTGGCTCCATGTAATATCAAACGGCAAAACTCTCCCAGAGATCTCCATCTCAACGCTAAGACCCAGCTCCACTCAACAACCAGCATGCTACAGTGCTGGACACCCTATGCCAAACAACTAGCAAGACAGGAACACAACCCCATCAATTAGCAGAGGGGCTGCCTAAAATCACAGTAAGGTCACAGACACCTCAGAACACACCACTGACGCGGTCCTGCCCACCAGAAACACAAGGTCCAGCCTCATCTACCAGAACACAGGCACTTCCACCACTTCCACCAGGAAGCCTACACAACCCACTGAACCAGCCTTAACCACTGGGGGCAGACACCAAAAACAACGGTAACTACAAACCTGCAGCCTGTGAAAAGGAGACACCAAACACAGTAAGTTAAGCAACATGAGAAGACAGAGAAACACACAGCAGATGAAGGAGCAAGGTAAAAACCCACCAGACCAAACAAATGAAGAAGAAATAGGTAGACTACCTAAAAAAGAATTCAGAGTAATAATGGTAAAGATGATCCAAAATCTTGAAAATAGAATGGAGAAAATACAAGAAACATATAACGAGGACCCAGAAGAACTAAAGGGCAAACAAACAGTGATGAACAACACAAAGAATGAAATTAAAAATTCTCTAGAAGGAATCAATGGCAGAATAACTGAGGCAGAAGAACGGATAAGTGATCTGAAAGATAAAATAGTAGAAATAACTACCACAGAGCAGAATAAAGAAAAAAGAATGAAAAGAATTGAGGACAGTCATAGAGACCTCTGGGACAACATTAAATGCACCAACATTCGAATTATAGGGGTCCCAGAAGAAGAAGAGAAAAACAAAGGGACTGATAAAATATTTGAAGAGATTATAGTTGAAAACTTCCCTAATATGGAAAAGGAAATAGTCAGCCAAGTCCAGGAAGCACAGAGAGTCCCAGAGAGGATAAATCCAAGGAGAAACACTCCAAGACACATATTAATCAAACTATCAAAAATTAAATACAAACAAAAAATATTAAAAGCAGCAAGGGAAAAACAGCAAATAACATACAAGGGAATCCCCATAAGGTTAAGAGCTGTTCTTTCAGCAGAAACTCTGCAAGCCAGAAGGGAGTGGCAAGACATATTTAAAGTGATGAAAGGGAAAAACCTACAACCAAGATGACTCTACCCAGCAAGGATGTCATTCAGATTTGACTGAGAAATTAAAAACCATACAGACAAGCAAGAGCTAAGAGAATTCAGCACCACCAAACCAGCTTTACAACATATGCTAAAGGAACTTCTCTAGGCAGGAAACACAAGAGAAGGAAAAGACCTACAATAACAAACCCAAAACAGTTAAGAAAATGGTAATAGGAACATAAATATCGCTACTTACCTTAAATGTAAATGGATTAAATGCTCACACCAAAAGACACAGACTGGCTGAATGGATACAAAAACAAGACCCATATATATTCTGTCTACAAGAGACCCACTTCAGACCTAGGGACCCATGCAGACGGAAAGTGAGGGGATGGAAAAAGATATTCCATGCAAATGGAAATCAAAAGAAAGCTGGAGTAGCAATTCTCACATCAGACAGAATAGACTTTAAAATAAAGACTATTACAAGAGACAAAGAAGGACACTACATAATGATCAAGGGATCAATCCAAGAAGATATAACAATTGTAAATATTTATGCACCCAACATAGAGGCACCTCAGCATATAAGGCAAATGCTAACAGCCATAAAAGGGGAAATCGACAGTAACACAATCATAGTAGGGGGCTTTAACACCCCACTTTCATCAATGGACAGATCATCCAAAATGAAAATAGGGAAAGAAACACAAGCTTTAAATGATACATTAAACAAGATGGACTTAATAGATATTTATAGGGCATTCCATCCAAAAACAACAGAATACACCTTCTTCTCAAGTGCTCGTGGAACATTCTTCAGGATAGCTCATATCTTGGGTCACAAATCAAGCCTTGGTAAATTTAAGAAAACTGCAATTGTATCAAGTATCTTTTCCGACCACAATGCTATGAGACTAGATAGCAATTGCAGGAAAAAATCTGTAAGAAATACAAACACATGGAGGCTAAACAATACAATGCTAAGCAACCAAGAGATCACTGAAGAAGTCAAAGAGGAAATCACAAAATATCTAGAAGCGAATGACAATGAAAACACGATGACCCCAAACCTATGGGATGCAGCAAAAGCAGTTCTAAGAGGGAAGTTTATAGCAATACAATCCTACCTCAAGAAACAAGAAACATCTCAAATAAAAAAACCTAACCTTACACCTAAAGCAATTAGAGAAGGAAGAACAAAATCCCCAAAGTTAGCAGAAGGAAAGAAATCATAAAGATCAGATCAGAAATAAAAGAAAAAGAAATGAAGGAAACACTAGCAAAGATCAACAAAACTAAAAGCTGGTTCTTTGGGAAGATAAACAAAATTGATAAACGATTAGCCAGACTCACCAAGAAAAAAAGGGAGAAGACTCAAATCAATAGAATTAGAAATGAAAAAGGAGAAGTAACAACTGACACTGCAGAAATACAAAGGATTGTGAGAGATTGCTACAAGCAACTATATGCCAATAAAATGGAAACCTGGAAGAAATGGACAATTTCTTAGAAGAGCACAACCTTCCTAGACTGAAGCAGGAAGAAATAGAAAATATAAACAGACCAATCACAAGCACTGAAATTGAGACTGTGATTAAAAATCTTCCAACAAACAAAAGCCCAGGACCAGATGGCCTCACAGGCGAATTCTATCAAACATTTAGAGACGAGCTAACACCTATCCTTGTCAACCTCTTCCAAAATATAGCAGAGGGAGGAACCCTCCCAAACTCATTCTATGAGGCCACCATCACCCTGATACCAAAACCAGAGAAAGATGTCACAAAGAAAGAGAACTACAGGCCAATATCACTGATGAACATAGATGCAAAAATCCTCAACAAAATACTAGCAAACAGAATCCAACAGCACATTAAAAGGATCCTACACCATGACCAAGTGGGGTTTATCCCAGGAATGCAAGGATTCTTCAATTTATGCAACTCAATCAATGTGATACACCATATTAACAAATTGAAGGAGAAAAACCGTATGATGATCTCAGTAGATGCACAAAAAGCTTTTGACAGAATTCAACACCCATTTATGATAAAAACCCTCCAGAAAGTAGGCATAGAGAGAACTTAACTCAACGTAATAAAGACCATATATGACAAACCCACAGCCAACATCATTCTCAGTGGTGAAAAACTGAAACCATTTCCTCTAAGATCACGAACAAGACAAGGTGGCCCACTCTCACCACTATTATTCAACATAGTTTTGGAAGTTTTAGCCACAGCAATCAGAGGAGAAAAGTAAGAGGAATCCAAATCGGAAAAGAAGAAGTAAACCTGTCACTGTTTGCAGATGACATGATACTATACATAGAGAATCCTAAAGATGCTACCAGAAAACTACTAGAGCTAATCAATGAATTTGGTAAAGTAGCAGGATACAAAATTAATGCACAGAAATCTCTGGCATTCCTATACACTAATGATGAGAAATCTGAAAGAGAAATTAAGGAAACACTCCCATTTACCACTGCAACAGAAAGAATAAAATACCTAAGAATAAACCTCCCTATGGAGACAAAAGACCTGTATGCAGAAAACTATAAGACACTGATTAAAGAAATTACAGATGATATAAACAGATGGAGAGATATACCATGTTCTTGGATTGGAAGAATCAACATTGTGAAAATAACTCTACCACCCAAAGCAAGCTACATATCAATGCAATCCCTATTGAACTACCAATGGCATTTTTCACAGAACTAGAACAAAATAATTTCACAACTTGTATGGAAATCCAAAAAAACCCAAATAGCCAAAGCAATCTTGAGAAAGAAAAATGGAGCTGGAGGAAACAGGCTCCCTGACTTCACACTATACTACAAAGCTACAGTAATCAATACAGTATGGTACTGGCACAAAAACAGAAACATAGATCAATGGAACAGGATAGAAAGCCTCGAGATAAACCCATGCACATATGGTCACCTTATCTTTGATAAAGGAGGCAAGAGTATACAATGGAGAAAAGACAGCCTCTTCAGTAAGTGGTGCTGGGAAAACTGGACAGCTACATGTAAAAGAATGAAATTAGAACACTCCCTAACACCATACACAAAAATAAACTCAAAATGGATTACAGACCTAAATGTAAGGCTAGACACTATAAAACTCTTAGAGGAAAACATAGGCAGAACACTCTATGACATACATCACAGCAAGATCCTTTTTGACCCACCTCCTAGAGAAATGGAAATAAAAACAAAAATAAACAAATGGTACCTAATGAAGCTGAAAAGCTTTTGCACAGCAAAGGAAAGTATAAACAAGATGAAAAGACAACCCTCAGAATGGGAGAAAATATTTGCAAATGAAGCAACAGACAAAGGATTAATCTCCAAAATTTACAAGCAGCCCATGCAGCTCAATAACAAAAAAACAAAGAACCCAATCCAAAAATGGGCAGAAGACCTAAACAGACATTTCTCCAAAGAAGATATACAGGTTGCCAACAAACACATGAAAGGATGCTCAGCATCGCTAACCATTCGAGAAATGCTAATCAAAACTGCAACGAGGTATCACCTCACACCAGTCAGAATGGCCATCATGAAAAAGTCTATAAACAGTAAATGCCAGAGAGGGTGTGGAGACAAGGGAATCCTCTTGCACTGTTGGTGGGAATGTAAATTAATACAACTAATATGGAGAACAGTATGGAGCTTCCTTAAAAACCTAAAAACAGAACTGCCATTAACCCACCAATCCCACTACTGGGCATATACCCTGAGAACACCATAATTCAAAAAGAGTCATGGACCACAATGTTCATTGCAGCTCTATTTACAATAGCCAGAACATGGAAGCCACCTAAGTGGCCATTGACAGATGAATGGATAAAGATGTTGTGGCACATATATACAATGGAGTATTACTCAGCCATAAAAAGGAAGAAAGTTGAGTTGTTCGTAGTGAGGTGGATGGACCTGGAGACTGTCATACAGAGTGAAGTAAGTCAGAGAGAGAAAAATAAATACCGTATACTAACACGTATATATGGAATCTAAAAAAGAAAAATAATAATGGTTATGAAGAACCTAGTGACAGGACAGGGATAAAGATACAGTTGTAGAGAATGGACTTGAGGACACGGGGAGGGGGAAGGGTAAGCTGGGACGAAGTGAGAGAGTAGCATTGATATATATACACTATCAAATGTAAAATGGATAGCTAGTGGGAAGCAGCCGCTTAGCATAGGGAGATCAGCTCTGTGCTTTGTGACCACCTAGAGGGATGGATTAAGGAGGGTGGGAGGAGACACAAGAGGGAGGAGATATGGGGACATATGTATATGTATAGCTGATTCACTTTGTTATAAAGCAGAAACTAACACACCATTGTAAAGCAATTATACTCCAATAAAGATATTAAAAATAATAATACCTACATTGTAAGGTTATTGTGAGGAATAAATGAGTTAGTATCTGTCCTTTGGACAGTGCCTGGTATAGAGTGAGCACTGGATAAATGTGAGCTGTCATTATCAGTATATCTAAACACCAGGTACTGATGTAGTTCAAAATTTTAAGGACATTTCTCAGAACTATTGAAAATCAGTAGATACTAAAAATCACAGTGCTCAACCTTGGGGTAATCAGCTTCACACCCAATGCCCACTTAGACTCATCCAGAATACTTTTTTAAACCTATTTTGCTTTAATTATTCATAAATTATGACATGTTTCCAGCCCATCAAGTTATTAGTAACTAACCCCTCTTTGGGCAGGATGTTAGTGCAGAAACTCACCTATGTTACTTTGCGTAATTCTGTGTATTTAAAATGTCCTAGAATTCCTTGTATCTTGAAATTTCAATTGGGGATTGATAGCAGGTTCTGATAACTTGTAAATGGAGACTGATCGTTAGCCTGTGTTTTGATAAGTAGGCTTGTTTCTTTAATCTTCTGGTCAGAATCTGGTGTTCAAGGAAACTAGGCCAGACTAGGTTTTCCCTTGTGTGTTAGTAGGGGGTGTATTGTTTCTCCCTGGACAGCTTGCGTGACTATTTTGATACCCCAGTCTGTCTTGCTACCTCCTGTCTCTACCCAGCTTAGCCTCACATGACACAAACAGAGTGAACTTACCCTGGCACAGCTTTGATCATGTGTTCTGTCATGAAGAAAGGCAGCTAGGGCTGCCCCTTTGCCTGCTCCCAAAGCCAGTTCATGGCCCAGCAAAACCTGGTGCAACTTATTGGGGCCAGAGATTCTCATTATCTACTGCACCTCTCGAAATCTCTGTGCTTCCGCCACATTGGACCACTCTTCCTTGTCATAAATGCTCTCTGCTTTCCTCTCTCTGTGCCCTTTTCATCGCCACCCACCCACTTTCCTAGTGTGTCCTCCTAACCACCATGCCACAATCCTATTCATTTTTCAGGACTTGGTGTAAATTCCCCCCGTGAATCTTGCCCTAATTCCCCTCAGCCAAATGTAACCACCCCTGAGTTCTCTAGCCCCTTATCTCCCATCATGTACATATCATGTATCTTTTGTGGTGTTGGGTACCAGGATATTTTCATTGGATATTTTTATGTTTAAATCTTGTACATATCTCAGTCACATTAGGAAGAATTCTTAGAAATATTTAAAGTCTTTGATGCCAAATTGCCTTTTAGGCAATAGTAATCCATTTATTCTCTATCAGTGCCCATTTCCCCCATACTCTCTATAATCCTAGGTGTTATTTCTCCCCTCCTTTGTCATTTTGATAGGTTTAGAAAAAAAGCATGTTGCATTGCTCTAATTTCTAGTGAGGCGGAACATTTCAAAAATGTGTTTACTAGCCATACACACTCTTTTGGAATTGTCTGTTGACCAGGCACTTGACACTTTATATCATAGTATTTTCACGAACTTGTCAGCTACCAAGGATCCATAGGATGAACAGCTGTACTTCCAGACTCAGCCACTGTGCCTGGCACACGTTACATGGTAACATAGTAAATGTTTGTTGAGAGAGTAAGTGAAAGACTATATGTGGCTGATGATCATTAGTGTTACACATTTTAAAGTATGTAGAATCTAGTTGTACCTCTAGTCCAATTTTTAATTAAAAAGGTAAGCATTTAAAAATATCTAAGTATTTTTATTAATATTTAAAAATATGGAGAATCTAGTTATATCTCTAGTCCAGTTCAAAATACAAATTTGAATGCAACATTCAGTGTGACCACAGTGTTGCATCTCACTTTGTAAGCCCTCCATTTGTGAGGGTGATGGAGAAGGGCCCAAGGTTTGATTTGCAGACATGAAAAAGAATTGGGATAGGGAGCTGCTCTGGGTACAGTCCGTGATTCTAGAACATAACTGCCTCTGTTATTTACATTTCTGGACCTCAACAAAATAGGGAGAGTAATCTTTGAGCTTAAGAAGGAGGAAGGCAAGGCAGAGCAAACCTCTGCTTTGAGAGGTGCTTGATTTCAGCTGAGAAGGTGTAGTGACCAATTTTTTAACTGGTAGGTTGCTACTAGGACTTAGTCTTCTTAGAAACCAGCTTATTTACTTGTAAAAAGTGAAATCCACTAAAATCTAGTTTATTTGGCATTCTATTAAGCGGAACATTTTTTATAACATCGTTTTCATACGAATGACCCTCAGATACTGTAAGGTGATATTTGGGTCACTTTGGAGTTGAGTCTATGGATTATATTTTGAAAACTTTTGAAAACTGGGGATTGTGGAACATGTGGTAATTTTCTCTTCGCCAGGATGCCCTAGTTGCCAAGAGCAAAGATTTCTGCAGAGTGGGAAAGTTTTGTGAGTGTGAGTGTGAGTGTGTGTGTGTGTGTGTGCGTGTGAGTGTGTGTGTGTGTGTGTGTGCGCGTGTGCGCGTGCGGGCAAGCACATTAGCGTGAACATTGGAGGTTGGCGATAGAACAGTGAGTTGGAGTCAAGTAGGAGAGTGAAACTTAGGGAGTCTTGACCCTTCATCAGGACTCTCACATTTCACCAGCCAAGAGGCACCTTCTAAGGTTGACTTCACTTTGGAATTGTTTGGTTGAGGCAAGGGAAGTAAGGAAACCCAAACCTCTTCAGTGCTGTGCTAGAAGTGTTACTCAATCTCATTTCATAAAGGAAATATGGGGTTGGATTATTTTTGTTGTTTTTTTTGTTTTGTTTTTTTCTTAAGTAAAGAAAGCAGTAAGTGGTTTCTTCCTTGAGTGCAAGTAACACCCTGCCAACCAGATCCTGTTGACAGATAATTGCCTGACAGGCGAGCGCCTTTGATGTTAAGCTTCACTTAGGCAGAAAGAAAGTTTCTGTGCGCCTCCTGCGCAGTCCTGGGTGGTCTTGTCTGCTTTCCTTGCCCAGAGCCTTGCCCAGGAAACTAGGGGGTTCAGGGCCCCGGGTGGTGATGGGGTCAGCAAACCCCAGGCCGCTCTCCCAAGTATGGAGGGCAAGGAGGAGCCTGCAAACTCAGCTTAAAACAAACAAGCGCTAAATTAAAAAGAAAGTTAAATACAGATCAGCTGCTTGGCTCCTAACAGCAGATTTAATTCTCCCCTCCTCTCACCTGAAGGAGCTTCGCCTGCAGGGTTGGTATCAATTATCTGTAGACACGTAGAAAATGATGGATGAGCTGCCTGCGGCGCTGGAGTACACTTTGTCAACCACTCATCATTTATACATCTTATCTCTGCCAGAACAAAAGATAGGACAGCCCCACACTGAAGTTGGGGGTGCGAAGCAGGGAAGATGAGAGTAGGAGGTGAGGGAGGCAAGTCAGGCAAAGCCGTTGGGTGCCAATAGGTACGAGCTGGGGTGTGGAGGCCCATAGCTGTTGACCCTGGGCTGTCTGGCCAGGCCAGCTCTGCCCTTGCCACAGGTTCCGGTGTTGCCAAAACTCTTTGATCATCCCCTCCGGAAGGGCCTGGGAATCAGGGAACTGTGTGCTGTTTTCATTATAGCACCGTCTCTCGGGGGTTGGGGAGCATGGTCATCATGGCTGCAGCTGACCCTTTGCTTTAATCAGCCACTCAGAAGGTGGGGTTTGTAACCATCCCTGTCAGAGATGAATCATGGCCTGGTGGATCTAGCTTCTGGGAGAATGTCTGGAGAAGCTACCTTAGGTATCAGCTGGTTTTAGGGAAGTCAGCACATCTGAGGATGGTGGGCCTGGACAGTACAATTCATAGTTTTTTTTAAATCTTATTCCCAAGGCTGAAGTGGGGCCCAGATGTTTTTACTCAGACTGAGACAGTAGGTTGATGCTGATGCTGGCGCCTTATTTGTGACTCACCCATGGCCTTGTTCTTAGGACTCAGACCCATGCTAAGCGTCAGCAGGAAATACCAGCTCCCAGAGGTCTTTCTGTCTGTGGCCATCTTCTCTCTTTCCTGGTGACAGTATAATAGCCACAAACCCAGGTTATGACCTAACAGTCACTTCTAGGCAATAACTGCTGAAAATAGCAAGTCTGTTATGGGCTAATCTCTATTAATTCACTATTAAAGGCACCCCATTTATTGATTTATTTTTTCTTTGAAAGGGTACTGACAAATATAACATCAAGTGACCTAGTTATATAATTGGAGTGATAGGCCCAACAGATTCCTTGGTAACTGTTCAGGGGGTACAGAGGGATTAAGGTAGAAAACTTCAAGTTCGTAATATAATATGATTTTCCTCTGGTGAAATTTGATACACCACTTATAAATTAAGTGAAAAATAAGAATGAAAAATGAATATACTTATTGAATGAATTTTAAAAGCAAGTGGTAGAACTCTGAGGCAGGATTGTGTCAGAAAGGAGATGATGAAACGTAAGAGAATTATGAAATGGGGGGAAAAAAAAAGCAGAAGACCAAAGGACACCATACCCAGGAGAATAACTCAATGACCTTTGAAAGTTATAAAGAAATGTTTTGAACCCTTGTATAGATTTTTGTTGATATCGTTGGATAAACAATTATCTCCAGCTATGCTCAAGAGTTGGTAGTTGAGATAACAGTGATAGACCAGTAATCATCATGACATCATATATTTTCATGAAACATTTGTTGACCATGTATTATCCACACAGAGGGACCCTCTTGGACCAGTAGACAAAGGTGGCCACTCAAGGGCCCATGATGCCCACAGATATTCCAGTGATGATGGACTATTCACACTGATCTAGCTGATGGGGGTGAGGGGAAGTCTTCATTGGCTTTCTCTAATCCTGAAATTGTAAACCAAAGAGTAGTTTCAAAATCCTAGAATCAAGGACAGGCACACTCAATCCGATATAGATGCAAGAGCTGTAAAGTGACAACTCCAAATGGAGGCATGCCTGTGATCCCTTTGAGGTGGATTACATTTGAGATTTAGATGGAAGCCTTATCCACCACAGTAATGGAGTTTTATGTTTCTTTGTGCTTTTGATAACCCTTCAAGCCTTCTACTTTGGGAAACAGTCCCCTGCCTGGTATTAATCTTGAAAATTTTGAAAGGTATTTGTATTCGTTTGCTGGGGTTGCTGTTACGAAGTACCACAAACTGGGTGACTTAACAGAAATTATTGTATCAGAGTTCTGCAGGCTAAAAGTCCAAAATCAAGGTGTCAGCAGGGCTTCTTGGTGGAGGTGACAAGGAGACCCTGTTTCACCCTGTCTCCTAGCTTCTGGTAGCTTCTGGTGTTCCTTGGCTGGTAGATGGCCTTCTCCCTGTGTCTTCACATTGCTTTCCCTCTATGAGCGTGTATCTCTGTATCCAAATTTCCCACTTTCTATAAGGGCATGTTGGATTAAGGCTCACCCTAATGACCTCATCTTAACTTGATCACCTGCAAAGACCCTATTTCCAAAAAAGGTCACATTGTAGGCACTGGGGGTTAGGACTCCAACATCCGCAATTCAACCCATAACAGTATTACCCAGGAACTATAATGTGAGAAATGCCACCCTATGTGCTATATCTCATGAGTTTAAGACTTAGATTTCTATCTCAAAGAGGGAACCGTGTAATATCTTATCTATAAGCACATAGTAACTGCTTGATAAATATTTGTTAAATTAATGAGTGGATGAGACTTTAAACTTCTTTGGGGGGAAAAAAGGCATTTTTAAATATGACATTTACCTTTCTACTAGGAAAAGAGTAATTTCCAGTTTATGAAGTCAATGAATTAACACCAGAGGCATCAGAAATTTATAAAAATAGTTTCCTTTCAAAAACTGCATCTTATGAATCTGAGTTTGGCCATTTGTAAGGAATCTCTTTTTAAAAATGGTACCTGGGGGAGAAGAATCTCCCTGCGAATTCTGTTTTTGAGGAAGTCAGTGCCTTGGGCTAGAAGTTTATTTTCTTGCGATACATTTCCACTTGGGGGAAAATATCCTTCATGAAAATCTTACATTGCAAATTTGTTAAAACTGGCTCAATATTGTTTGAATTGTCCAGTTCACATGCTGATATGGGAGAGATATTCAGCATCTTGAGTAGACTAATGTCTAGTACATGCAGACGGTTGAGTGTTGAGTTAGTGAGGGAGGGAGCTTTTGTGTTTTCTTTTCTAGAAACTTACATTTTATTTACAAACAGGTGATCTTTTTACATAGTTTTATAAAATAACATAGTTTTGTTAAAAATAACAAAGCAGCACAAATTGGCTATATTTGATAACTTGTTTGTGAATTATAGAGGTCTAGAAAGTTCAAGAGTAAAAACGTTCATTATATCTTCCATTTTACATTAACAAACATCTTCATCCTTAAAGTCTCTCTCTCTGTATTTTGGAAAGTTTTTATTAAATATAGTCAATTTTTTAATGTTTTGAAGCCATATGGCTGACCATATAATTGCCAGGCTGAGGAGAACCAGCTCTATCAAGATCTCAAGGCAGCAGTCCTATGTGGTTAATATCAAGGACACAACATGTCAGGCCCCCACCTAGAGACAGTATTGTGACCTGTCACTCAAAGGAAAGTTGTGAAATTTGGAGAAGATCCAGGAGGCAAAATCAAAGAGCTGTACTCAGCAATGCCTGCCTATTGTCCTGCACAGACGAATCTCTTTTTATGCTTCACTTTGCTTTCTGAGACCAACTTACACGGAACCGTTCCTATCTCCATGTCTTTGTTTATGCCGTTGCTCCACTTTGGAAGGTCCATCCATCCTCTGCTGCTCTGCTGAGTTAATTACTACTGATCCTTTAAGTTCCTATTCAAATCCCAAGCCTCCTGTAAAGCCTTCCTATGCTGACTGCTCCTTAAGCTAAATCCCTTAGAGTTACTATAATACACTTGGATGCTGGTTTCATATCAACCATTCCTGTCTCTAGCTATAAGCAGCTCAGCAAAGGAAGATATCTTTATGTTATACAACGTCTCAGTTCCTTGGTTGTATGTAATGTTGAGAAATTGATCTGACTTGATGAGGACTTGCTTAATGATTGCCCCCAATTATTCACCAAAATGAGGGCGAACATTGCTTTTCCAGTGTTCATGCGGGTTAGAGTAGAAGCAAGGGCCTTTATTTAAGGACCCTTAAAGGAATTTAAGATAGATGGAATTTGCTGACAGAATTCTATTTACGTGGTCAAATTTTCCAGTGGTGTTGGTACATACTTTCCTTAAGAGGATGAAAAACAAGAAAGATTCTCCTGGGAATCAGGAGAAGTAATGAAATGTGCTGCAGCTGAGCCCTTTCTCTGCAAAATGGAGTTTATGCCATGGGGAAATGACACAACGATGGCGCAGCAATGATAGAAGCCCGTAATAACAACAACAACAACAATAAGATATATGTTTGTTTTCTTTTTAAGATGCACGTATTTTAAAACTACCATTTTGAAAAACAAACTCAGTCCTATAGCAATAAGAACTAAACTTTGACTTGGGGAAGTGGGGAGGGATATGTTGGGCTCCCAGTGAGGTTGAGTGTCCCTTTAGGAGATTTGATCACAGAGAAAGACTAGCTACATCCCAGGGGATGGTGATTCTAAAGTTAGGGGCAGGAGGAAGAATTGAGGAGTGGCAAGAACTAAATTAGGAGAATGTTTTGGGAAGATTGTAATTTCAAGAAGAATAGCTCACGGGAGTTGTGTATTGCCCTCCTGCAACTGTAGACATTTTTCACTTTATAATTCCCTGTTTAAACCTGGACAACTTTAATTTGGGATTAAAAATTTTTGGCTGAAATGCAGAGCAGAGTTCTAATGATGAAGGGCTGCAATTTACAGACCAATTAGAATGGCATTTGTTTTCATTCTGCAGCAACTTTTCTCCCCCCCCTCCCCAGTGCACCCCTCAATAATAGGAAAATAGATTCCTGGGTCCAAAGGTGGTTTTCTGGAGCTGACAGCTGCCATATGCCCTGAGTTGGAAGGTGGGGGACAGGTTCCAGGCAGCTTCCAGAGAACCACCCCTTGCCTTCTGCGCAATCTGTAGAGCCACTCTCCCTGCAAAACAATGCCATTTAACTTCAAGCTCTGACACCTTGCCTATTTCTATTTCACTATAAATAAACCTACCCCCCTTCTCTTACCTCCCCCAGGTCAGGCATTCCTCAATTACAGTCTTAAACCTGACCAAGCAAGAACAAATGGTGACCTTAAGTTATATCTTAAAAGTCCTGCCTCATATTGGGATGCAGAAAGATTTTTTTTGGCATTCTCTTTGACAGGCTGCTTGTAGATAGAACAGTTTTCCATAAGGAATTGAAATCATACATCAAATGTATTGTTTTATATGTAAGCCACTGGAGACCAATGAAAGCAGTTGGTAGAGCCCAAATACCATTACAAATAGATTTATCGTAGTGTGTTTTCTCCCACCTTTTTCTAGAAGTTATTACGTTAATCTTAAGAATTTATGTGAGTATGCTTGTGGCTTTTATATGGTTTATGCATTCACTTTGGAGACTTTTAGCTATTTAGTGACGAGGTGTTTAAAACAAGTGTCATCAAGGAAATAATTTTGGCTTTACATCATTTTTTTTTATATTTGCCTCTGAATGCTACATATAGAATAGCCAGTTGGCAATAGAAAAGAGTTATTGTGGATGTCATGGAAACTTATCTTTCCAGTGCCCTTTAGTTTGGTGTGTTCATCGGCACCTCCAAAACGCAAGCTGAGATAAACATGCCGTATCCTTTTGCTGCCAAATTAGAAGAAAGCTCTGTGCCTTCCTTCCTGAACCATTTCAAAGAAGGAGAACATTAGACTTCGGAGCAATTAAACTCACTCTAATTTACATTTGCTCAAAAATCTGGAAAAAAATTTTCGTTGGCCAGCCCCACAGTAACAGGGCTGTTTGGAAATCGAAAAAGGAAAATATTGAATGATTTTCTTAGAAGATGAATCAAGTGATCTTGTAAGACCTATTGCTCTCTCATTTATCATATCAGTGCTCAACTAAATCATATTTAGTTTAAAAAAATGGTCTTTGCGTATTGTTATCCAGTATTTAACTTAATTTTTTTTCACGAGTCCCTGTTTAATTTACCACCTTCCTCTTCACGTATACACATACGTGCTCATGCACTGTGGATTCAAATATTCTGCATAAACTAACTGTGATTTGGTAGCCATATTTTTTTTACGTCCATTGACAGAAACTAGGCAATCATTTCCAGTGCAACATGTTCCAACCTACTTGTGTTGATATATGTGACGGTTTATCTAGTTCTTATAAAAACGTTGTGTATCCCCTCTGACCCTCCCTCTCCTACTTTTAAAATAATTTTACCTTCTTTTGTGGTTCAGTTTCTACATCTGCACTTTTAAAACTTGATACTGATGGAGAACTTGACTATTTCTTTTGAACTTATTCTTCAGCAGTGATGGTGTTTATCTTAGTTGAGAGGAGTAGACACACCCTCAGGGAATGCAATGAGACCTGACTGCTCTGTCAAACTGGAAGTGTGGGTGTTGTCCTGCTAACAGTCACTGAGATGAAAACGCAGGTTAGCATTTCCTTAGAGCACATTGGGTCATGGAGAACAGTCAGAGGATTTCAAATCCCTCTGCATGAGTGTTGAGGAGGGACATCTCTGGGGATGAAGGCCCTCTCCAGTTCAAATATTGTTTGGAAAGTGGGACGACGGAAGTCAATTTTTAAATTCCATTTAGGTCATCTTCCAGAAAAGAGAGGACTTTTTTCATGGTTTCTGAGATTTGGGTTTAAGATCTGTTCTGATCTGAGCAAATCCACCCAGCAGTGAATTACTAAAAAAGATTATTTTCAAAGCACAGTTCTACTACTTTGAAATACACCTAGTAATATCAACTAGTGGCCCCCAGGTTGAGGATCTCTTTTAATGACTAGTTAAAGATCATCTGTAATTAACATACTAATTATTATAGAACAGATGGATGTAGATATGTATGTCAGGTTTGTTCTCCTAAACAGGTTAAGTATTCCCCACCTGATGTGTCTCATGCTATTAATTTGTTGAGTAAACACTGTTTTCATAGTCAAAAGATCAGTTTCATTCCAGCCTGATTATTCCAGCTATTTCAAATTAGTTTTGTTCAAATTAATGAGATCTTATTAAATTAGAAAGGTGACCCAGATTAGAGATTATAATCCTGTCATGAATGTCTCTGGGAGTGGAACTCTATCCAGTCTGTGAGCCCTTTTGTCCCTCAGCCCCAGTGTGGGGTTCCTTGGAAGGCTTGCAAACTTCAGGGTTTTACTTGCCCCTTTGGTTTTCACTTTTGGCCACCAACTTGACTTCAGTGTATCTGTTCCCCTGGTTCTTTTCTGTCTCATTTAAACCTATTGCTTTGCCTGAAGCTTCAGTGCCTTTGTGTGTCTTAACTTCCACTGCAATCACTTGTTTGAATCACTGATGCACTGGTGTGTTCTCTGCTTGCCTAGATTCTACTCTCAAGTCATACAGCTTCCCCAGTTGGGCAAGTTTCAGGAGAAACCTTTACCTCAGCTTTTCAGCTTGTCTCTGTCTATGGCTTTTCTATCCTCCCAGACTGATGGGAATTTTTGACTTGAAGGTCAGTACTGGGAGACACCTTTTTCTGCTTCAGAAGCTGGCTTTCTCTTAATGTAGATTTTTTTTTTTTTCTGTGATGGATCTCAGGTACATGGAATTGAATTAATCTTAACTCTTGGTTTATGATACACTATCATCAATTGGCCCATTCATGACATTTTTTACTATATGTGTGCATTTACATATTTTTAATAATTTAAGAATGAATCAACCTAAGAGCTAGAGAATGAATAATAACCTATGCTTTTCTACGTGGTCTTCTTCAAGATCATCGTTATCTTGAATTTTGTATTTAATATGCCCTTCCATTTAAAGAAGCTTTTTAGCACACACACATTTATGTACCTAAATAATGTATTGTTTACTATTGGCTATTTTACATTTTTATTAAAAAAAAAAAAGGACGTCATACAGGATTTTTTTTCTAGGATTTGCTTTTTTAACTCAACATTGTGGTATAAAACTTAGGTTGACGCTTGTAGCTGCCGTTTGTTCATTTTCAATACTTTATAATATTCCATCATATTAAACTATATAACAGGTTATTTTCCAGAATAAGACTGCTCTGTTGTTTCAAGAACCAGTGCATTTTTTGAACAGTGCTACATGCATCTCCTGGTGCACATGAACTAGAGTTTCTGTTGAAATAGATTGCTGAGCCTTTGGGTTTGCATACCTTCAACTTTACTAAAAAATTCCAAATTATTTTCTCCCCAGTTGTTTCAGTTTTACATTCCTACCAGCAAAGATAGGAGAGATTCTATGGATACTCCCCTTCTCCAACACTTTCTACTGTCAGACTTCTTATCTTGTAACAATGAAGTGGGTGTAACATGTTATCTCCTAGAGTCTTGATGTGAACTTCCCTGAATACTTAGGTGACTTTTCCAGAACTGCTATTCTACATTTCCTTTGCTTAGTACCTCACTTTAAAGCTATATTTTTTTTTGTTTTTTTTGTAAAGGACCATTTGCAATTTAGCAGTCAAGATATGATTGATTAAGATATGCTCTGAGGACAGAAGAAAAGTCATTCTTATAATGCAATGGATAAAGCCTTGGCCTTGAAGCAGGAGACTCATCACGTGATCCTGGCTCTGTCAGTGATTCACTGAGTGATTCAGATGAAGACACCATTTTTTCTGGTGTTTCCATTTTCTCATCTGTTAAGTGAGGGTGTGGATCACTAAGGATATGTTCTGGTCTAAGTTTTCAGCCTTCAATAAATCATAGCTAGCATATTGATTCAGGTGTTTATCTTTTTTTTGGTTTTTGGTTTTTTTGCTGTACGCGGGCCTCTCACTGTTGTGGCCTCTCCCGTTGCAGAGCGCAGGCTCCGGACACACAGGCTTAGCGGCCATGGCTCACGGGCCCAGCCGCTCTGTGGCATGTGGGATCTTCCCAGACCAGGGCACGAACCCGCATCCCCTGCATTGGCAGGCGGACTTTCAACCACTGCGCCACCAGGGAAGCCCCAGGTGTTTATCTTTAAAGCATTTAACATCCATTTTCTCATGTGATCTTTCCAACACCTGAGTGACATACGCAGAGAAAAGGTGAAATAGAAGCCTACAAATTTTTGCAGAGGTCTACATGGTGTATGGACACGATGTGACTACGGGGAGGCCAGGAAGTTCATGGAGCCCATAAACATCTCCCTTCCGGGCTGCCTCAGAACAGAAAATTCCACGACGACTGTTTCATTGCTATAGTTCTTCCAGGCCTGTGGGTTGGTTAGTCCTGTATTAAAATGCAAATGTCCCTGGAGGAGGTGGTGAGAACCTTTAAGCTCACTATCACCTAAATCTTCCACAGGGATTAATTGATCAGATCCTGCCCCCTCAAACACCTGGTTGGAAAGCAAGCCTGTGGGAAGGGACACCTGGCTGATGTGGGGAAGCCCTAAAAGGGAGAAGAATGGTTGTATAGAGAAGTAGAGATGTACCTAGAAAGCCAATCAGGACTCCCTAGGGTTTGGCCAGTTGCTACTCCCCCGGGCTCTTCTCTACCCAGACCCTCAGCATCAAGCTGGTCAAACACAAGGGGTTACCGCTGCATCCTCGGAGGGCAGCATTCTCTAGGAACTAACTGGAATAAAATGTGCAGAAAGGCTGCCAACCAGCAGCGACCTCTCCTGAGCCTGCAAATCATGGCCGAGAGCCAGCCTCCCAGCTCTCTACCCTTTATACTAGATGCCTTTGAGCAGAGCTTTCTCAGCCTGTCCTGAGTCCCGGCCCAGTCTATAATATGGCCACTTTGAGGTGTGGGCGGGCCCTGTTATCCAACGACTGCAGCGGGGACATTTGTGTTGGTGCCTCCTCTGCTTTGTGTGTCATCCAAACAACGCTTTAGAACGTTGGCTCTGGCTCCCCTCACAAAGGGGGCCTGAAGGGTGATGGTTTGTGTGTTTGGGCCTTCTCTGTTTTCCCTCTGTCACCCACACAGAAATGTGGCCCTTTCACCTCTCCAGTGACTCCCCGCAAGAATACACGTCTCTACCTCAGCTGACCCTGGCCTCTTATCACGTCAGGATGTGAATAAAATACTACGGCTGTCATAACGCAAGGTGAAATGAAGTCTTGAAAACCTGTCCATTAAACGGATTCGTGTGTGTGTGTGTGTGTGTGTGTGTGTGTGTGTGTGTGTGTGTGTGTGTGTCGTTCTCTGCAGCCTCCCTCTGGATACAGCTTGTCTCGGTTCGTGGACAGCCGAGCTGTGGGCCTTTGTCTTTGTTCACTGTTGTGTTTAATTCCCCCCCCTCATTCATTAATCATCCCTTTGCCTATTTATACCAGTGGCAAGTATAGCGAACACACTCAACTCCCCCTTTTGTTTTGGTGGCACCCTTTGTGGGGACCAAGGCAGAGCTAATTATTAACTGCGAAATGACGTTAAAACTCCGATCAGCGCCAAATGCTGCATCCACTGAGACACAGTTTTGTGTTCACCTTTAAGAGCTTTTGGCCAAGCAACTGGGGTGGCTTTATTTAGCTGTGAGTCCAGAGAAGCAATGCCATCACTCAGATAATTAATAGAGGCGCTCTATTAAAGCTCGGCCGGGCAGCCGGATTCAGGTGCACTGTGTACACCTCTGTACAGCCCAGTGGGACCTCCAGACCTTATCGGGGCCAAGCAGGGAGGGCACCTTCAGGATGGGGGCCACATAAGCAACTCCAACCTTTCAGTTTATGTTTCCCATGGTTTGAAGACCTTGTTTGTCAGCTCCAAATAACGTTTATATCTTCCAGGCTGACTCTGATTTTCCTTTGCTATTAGACATTTTATGGAACCGACTTTTTAGTGTAGTTATTTCAGTTTGTTACAAGGGCACAAGGGTTTGTTACTCTCACTTTCTCAGAGAGACTTTCGCTGACCACCTTTTCTAAAGTAATCCCCTAAGCCCACAACCATCCCCAATCACCTTCTATCCCATTACCCAGTTTTATTTTTTCCATGGCTATTATTTGCAGTAATTTTATTTATGTATGTATTTCTTGTCTGTTTGACTACCGGAAGAATGTAAGCCTCTGTATCCTTAGCACTTAGAATAGTGCCTGGCATGTACCAGGAGCCTGGTAAATATTTGTTGTGTGACTCAGTGAATGAATAAATGAGTGAATGGTTGGAAAGACCTTTTTTTCCAGGAAAGTAATCAGCCTTCTGTAATCACAGGCACAAGGATCCAACATTCACCCTCTGTCTGATCAACCCTGTCTTCATGACATTAGCATTTCCCACTATCCTAGAGCTGGTCCTCTGTGTTCCACCCTCTGTCACTGTTACAGAGGATCCGCAAGTCTTAACTTGACTTTTGGATAGACTCAGATCCTTTGGCTTTGTTTCTAGAATGTCCACTCTGTACTCTCCCCCAACCTGTTCTTTACCTACACATTATTTTTCCATGTGGACAGTTGCTTATTTCTAAGACATATATTAGATGGTTCTTTGTCACTGAGATGTGGTGCCTTCTTTGTGGTATCTGTAGTTTCCATACATAAGTGGATCTGTTTTTGACTTCTTTATTCTGTCATTGGTCTGGTTTCTATTGCTGAACCAAGTCATACAGTCTTTTTTTTTTTAATTGAAGTAGAGTTCATTTGCAATGTTGTGTTAGTTTCGAGTGTACAGCAAAGTGATTCAGTTATCCATATATATATATTTTTTTTTCTTTTTCAGATTCTTTTCCATTATAGGTTATTACGAGATATTGAGTATAGGTCCCTGTGCTGTACAGTAGGTCCTTGTTGTTTACCTGTTATATATATAGTAGCATGTATATGTTAATCCCAAACTCCTAATTTATCTCTCCTGCACTCTCCCACTGTCCCCTTGGGTAATCATAAGTTTGTTTTCTATGTCTGTAGGTCAATTTCTGTTCTATAAATAAGTTAATTTGTATAATTTTTTTAGATTCTACATATAACTGTATATGGTATTAGTCTGACTTACTTCACTTAATATGATCGTCTCTAGGTCCATCCATGTTGCTGCAAATGGCATTATTTCATTCTTTTTCTATTCCATTGTATATATTTACCACATCTTCTTTATCCATTCATCTGATGATGGATATTTAGGTTGCTTTCATGTCTTGGCTGTTGTAAATAGTGCTGCTATGAACATTGGGGTGCATGTGTCTTTTTGAATTAGAGTTTTCCCTGGATATATGCCCAGGAATGGGATTGCAGGATTATATGGTAGCTCTATTTTTAGTTTTTTAAGGAGCCTCCATACTGTTCTCCATAGTGGCTGCACCCATTTACATGCCCACTGAAAGTATAGGAGGGTTCCTTCATTACAGTAGCTTTATAATGTCTTTATATGTGTTAGGGTGAATTCCTCTACTTTCTTCTTCTCTAGGAGTAACTTGCCTTTTTCTGGCCCTTTGTTCTTTCATGTAAAATTCAGAACCAACTTATATTTCACTAAAAATCCTATTGGAGTTTTCATTGGAACTACACATAATGTATAGATCAAACTGGGAAGAATTGAATCGTCCCATCTATAAATTCAGAATGTATCTGTATTTATGTAGATTTTTAAAAAAATGTACAACTTGATGACATTTATATTCACAGACTTGTATAACCATCATCACTATCTGATTTTAGAACATTTTTATCACCCCAGTAGGAAACCTTGTACCCATTAGCAGTCTCTTCTCATTCCTCCTTCCTGCCAGCAGCTGATGCGTACTAATGTCCTTTCTGTCTCTATGGATTTGCCTATCCTGGACATTTCATATAAATATTTGGTCTTTTGTGACTAGCTTCTTTCATATCACATGTTTTCAGGGTTTATCCATACTGTGTCATGTATCAGTACTTCATGATTTTTCATGACTAAATAATATTCCATTGTATGGAACTTGTATTTTGTTCATTCATCAGTTGACACTTGGGTTGTTTCCATTTTTTGGCTATCATGTATAATGTTGCTATAAACATTCCTATAATTAGTTTTTCTTTAAGTACTTACATTTTGTTGATGTTGTAAACTATATACTTTGAACTGCATTTTTTTTTGTTTCTTGCTGATGTATAAAAAATCAATTGACTTTTGTGTTGATCTTAATATACAATATCCTAACTGAACTTTTATTTGTTTTCTGAGTAGACAGTTATTTATCAAAAAATTAGAGGTTTGTTTCTTCCTTTCAATTCCTTATAGTTTTCTTTTTCTTGTATTATCACACTGTATAGGGCCTCCAGTGCAATGTCGTAGTGGTAAGAGAGAGGCATTTTGTTTTTAGTTTTTCTGAGATATAATTCACAAAAAAATTCTTATAACATAAAGGTCACTATTTTAAAGTGTCAGATTCTTTGGCTTTTAGTATAATTACAAGATTGTATAACTATCACCACTATTCAATTCTAGAAAATTTACGTTATCCCAAAAAGCAACCCCATAACCATTTGCATTCACTCCCCAATTTCCCCCTTCCTTCAGATCCTGACAACTTATAATCTGCTTTCTGTCTCTATCAATTTGCCTTTTCTAGGCATTTAACAAAGATGGAATCATACAGTATTTATCCTTTTGTGTCACACTTCTTTCACTTAGCATAATGTTTTCAAGGTTTATCCATGTTTTATCATGAATCAGAACTTTATTACTTTTTATGGCTAAATAATATTCCATTGTATGGATATACCATATTTGTTTAGCCGTAATTCAGTTGATGGACATTTTGGTTATTTCCACTTTTTGGCTATTAAAAATAATGCTGCTATGAATATTTTTGTGTAAGTTTTTGTATGAATATGTTTTCCATTCTCTTGGGTATACACTTAAGAGTGGAATTTCTGTGTTATATGTTAACTCTACGTCCACTTTTTTGAGGAACTGCAAAATTATTTTCCACAGAGGCAGCACCATTTTATATTCCCGCTAGCAATGTATGAGAGTTTCAGTTTCTCCACATCCTTGCCAATACTTGTTATTTTTCATTTCTTAAACTCATTTTGGTTTTTATTTTTATTTCTCTAATGACTAATGATATTATCTTTTCATTTGCTTATTGGTCATTGTATGTAGTATTTAGATAACTATTCAAATCCTTTGCACATTTTTAAATTGAATTATTTATATTTTTGCTGTTGAGTTATGAGTTCTTCATATATTCTGGATATTAAACCTTTATGAAATATATGATTTGCAAAAATTTTCCTCCATTCTAGAGGTTGTATTTGCACTTTCTTGATAGTATCCTTTTTGTAAAAGTTTTTGATTTTGTTGCAATCCAATTTATCAACTTTTTCTTACCTTCTTTGTGCTTTTGGTGTCATATCCAAGAAACCATTGCCTAATCCAAGGTCATAAAGACTTATGCCTATGTGTCCTTCTAAAAGTTTTGTAGTTTTAGCTCTTATATTTAAGTCTTTGATCCATTTTGAGTTAATTTTTGTATATGGTGTGCATTGAGGGTCAAATTCATTCTTTTGCATGTGGATATCCAGTTGTCCCAGCACTATATGTTTAAAAGTCTAGAGAGTAGGCATTCTTTTTTTTTTTGCGGTACGCGGGCCTCTCACTGCTGTGGCCTCTCCCGTTGTGGAGCACAGGCTCTGGACGTGCAGGCTCAGTGGCCATGGCTCACAGGCCCAGCCGCTCTGCGGCATGTGGGATCTTCCCGGACCAGGGCACGAACCCGTGTCCCCTGCATCGGCAAGCGGACTCTCAACCACTGGGCCACCAGGGAAGCCCAAGGCTTCTTTTTTATCTTAAAGAACCTGGTGCCTGAAAGCTTCTGAAACACTGGGTTAATTAGGATATATTTTCAGTATCAGCCAAATAGAACTTCATTTCTGTCTTACACTATGGTCCAGACATAAGCAAGGCAGAACTGTTACAGTGGTTCTACCATGTCAGGGGCCCAATTCCTTCAGGTTTATTCATGTACTGTACTTACAGTCTTTGTGGTGAAGAAGAGTACCTCCCTACAGCTGTATTCCAGTCAGAAAAGATGGGAAAAGAAGGAGAGAGTAGCATGTTCATCCCCTTTAAGGGTATTGCCTAGGAGATATATAAAATTCTTCTGCTGTAAGTCCATTTGCTAGAACTTACTCACTTGACTTCACCTATCATCTAAAACCTGGCATTTCTCTTACTAGAGAAGTTGTTCTGAATAATATTTTGTTAAATAAATGAGAAAAGCTAAGTCAAAAGAAGACAATATGGAAATAAATTACCCTTGATCAAGATCACCAGGTCCAAGTCTTTGGTGATCTTTAAGGAAAAGAACATGGACTGGGTTCTCCAGAGAGTCATGAACTCATATTTAAGGGATGTATCACTGTGGGGTGCTCTTAGTTTTCCATAGGTAACCTGAAATATAGGATGGGATGGACATGTCTTAAATCTCTCATCTCTTCTCCCTAAGGGCTATCAGAAGAGGTGCTTCTATCACCTAAGAGGAGGGATCATCAGTTGCTTATTCTGCCTAAGGGCAGAGTTCCCGCTTACCTGAAAGCTACATTACAGAAGAAATATATTAATATAGTAGACACTACCTGTATTCACCAATATCTGTTTTTTTTTTTTTTTTCTTTTCTGAGCTGAGGTGTGAAAAGATCCTGTGCAACTTTTCAGTTACTCTTCTTCTCAGCTGAGGTCATCTTTGAGGACACCTTGTGTTTTGCAGTGGTGTAGTCACAGCATCAAAGTAGCTGGATTACTAGACAGCTGCCCTGGACAGTCACTCAGACCCACAGATGATACTGTTTTTTTTATGCTGTGGTGCTCAGATTTTGGGATTTCCTAGTCTATTCTGACTGTTTCGTTTAGCAAGTATTTTTCAGCCTCTAGGTATGAACAGGAACAAAGCTGTCAATTATGGAGTCCTGGAATGCATTGAAATAGGAAATGTCTCTGCTCAGATACCTTATAATGTAGCTAAACTGTCCAATTATAGCAATGGAAGGATAATCGTAAGCCAAGTCTAATATAGAACTGTGTTCTTAAAAGAGTGATTGGTGTTGGATGTGATTCATCTGGGAAGACTTCCTCTAAGAGAGGGGGGGAAAAATCACTTTCTCCATCTGTGCTGGAGGAAAGTAACTCAAACACAGTCAGGAAAAGTGGATTTATACAACGTAAGTGGCTAAACCTGACAGCCTCTGGCTGATTGAAAGTGTCAGTGTTATCATGCTTAGGTCAATGGGGCCTTTTAACTTCTTGTCCGGAGTTGTTCTTCCCAGAAAGCACAGCAACCAGCCTTCTCTAAGGGCTCAGAAGCCCTGGAGGGCATCTCTTTGGGCCCCAGTAGCTTGCAGCAAGCTCATGGGTGTTGGGAACTCATAGTTATGCATTTCATTTCTCTTATATGGACAAAACAGATTGTTCCCTTCCTGAATCAGAGTGAGCTGAAGACCTTTCCCACTTCTTCCTGCTAAACTTCTTTATTTCTTGTATAAAGAAAGCCTTCTAAACCAGGCCCCAGTGTCCTCTCCCTTCCTACAGACTAATGGTAGGTCTTGACTCTAGTCATGACTTTCTGTAAACCACCTTCAATCATTATGTATATTTTTAGGTGTCTGTTCTATATACTTCTCCAAATTTAAGGCCAGGAAGTACATGGTCCTGTGTTTTTTAGCTTGAGTCCTTAGCTCAGGGTCTTGCAAAATGAAAGCTGATATTATTTTTTAAAGAGACAGTGCTACTAAGAAGTAATAGAAGACATCATTAGAAATGGCAAAATCAGTAACACGTCACCACCATTAATATTACTAAGGATGCAGCCGTTTTAAAAAATAGATTCAGTGATACTCATTGAGTATCAAAGCTGCAAGAAACCTTGAAGATTGTGTTGAAATCTCATCTACTGCCATTGGATGTACATTAAAAATGTCATTACTCTCAGTAATCCAGCAATTCCCACACACAGCTGTATGTCCTAAAGAATCTTGCATATATGCATAAGGTGACATTTATAAGGATGTCCATTATAACACTGTTCTGTGGAAAATTGGAAACAAAATAGATGTCCGTTAATAGGGGATTAGATAAAATGCAGTCTACTCATGAGGTGGAATTCTAGACAGAAGTTAAAATGGATCAATGGGAAGACATCTTAAAGTCACATGGTAAATAGAAAATATATAAGTATCATGCCATTTATTATCAAAACAATAATCTTGTTTCTGGATAAGCATACATGGTGAAAACTTTAAAAATTAATTTCTGTACTTTATATTTTAATTTGGAAAAATATATTTTAAACCCTTTATGCTAAAACTAAAATAACCATCTAACATTCTTATTTTCACATGAAGAAACTGACATCAAGAATTGTGCTGGCTGTGTGGACAGTGTTTGGGCCCTACTTTGAATAAAACAAATGTTAAAAATTTTCTGAGATTATCAGGGAAATTTGAACACTGACTAAATATTTGATATCAGAAATTGTAACTTTTATAGGTGTCATAATGATGTTGTGGTTATATGTCTAAAATTTAGAAGTCCGTATCTCTTAGAGATACCTAGCTATATGTATGGAAGAAATTGTATGATATCTGGGATTTGTTAAAAAGAAATCTGCTTCAGAGAAAAGCAAATGGATGGAGGTGGGTATAGTAGAAATAAGATTAGCTGTGTGTTCACTTATGGATACTTGCAGATTCATTATACTATAGTCCCTATACTTATGAATACAAATTTTTTTGGAAATGCCCCAAATAAAAAGTTTTAAATATCGGCCTTAAAAACAAAACTAGGTTCTAGAACCAGTACTTTTCTTCATAATGCATCCCACTGAGAGCATAAATAGTTGGACTCCCTTGATTATTCAGAATAAGCAAGGGTACCTAAGCAGGTTTTATGGAAAATGATTTTGTTGCTAGAAAAAGTTTCACACAAAGAGTGATGTTTATATATCAAAAGTAATTCAAAGTTGAGCCATCAGTTCTAGTTGAGGAATATCTGGGACTTCTTCGTCTTTCCAGACATGCCACAGTAACAAAGCCACGTGACCGAGTGTGTGGGGCCTGAAATATCTGTAGGCAACCACGGAGGGGTGGGATGTTCCTCATTCCAACTTTATGATGTCCTGAGAAACTGTTGCGATAAGAGAAAAGGCTAAAAAAATAAATGAGAGATAACTGAGATAATGGAAAAAACAGAGGGAAACAAGACAACACTCCACTCTTTGGCTTGAGAAATTTATTATGCCAAGGAAGATAAATTGGAGAAACATGAAAAGGGAAGGAGATCTTGTCTCTCTGTCTCATGTATTTCTCTTTAAGTGAATGAGCAATAATACAGAAATAAAAGAGTTCAAAACAGACCTGTGTGCTCAGCCATGTTCATGTCCAACTAATGATTTTCGACTTTGGCAGAAGCCTCGCGTGTTGTACTTGAGCAGTTTTCTTGATTTTGAATTATATCTGTAATTCATCCTGATCAGAATGTAGCTGGGGAGCCAGCATCCGTTTGCCGGTCAGAAATGAGAATGCCGGTCATATGCTGACACCAGGCTTCTTTCTACACATCAGAAATGCCTATGGTGTCATCAGGTTGGACAGCTTTGAGACACAAACAAACAAAACTTGTGAAATCAGTTGCTTGGAGTAATCTTGGCCAATAAATTGTCATATTACATATTTTCTTTTCCTACCAGGCTGTTCTGGTATTAGAAAGACACAGTCCAAGATCGTCAAACTAAAATACATGCAACAAATGATGATGGGCAGTGGGTGCTGATGAAGCCAGGGTCTGTAAGTGTCCACCTGTCCTTCTTGCCTTATCTTTTTTTTTTTTTTAAAGACTTTATATTTTAGAGCAGTGTCAGGTTCACAGAAAAGTTGAACAGAAGTTATAGAGAGTTCCCCGGTACCCCAAAGTCTACGGTTTACATTAGAGTTCACTGTTGTACATGCTATGAGTTTAGACAAACGTATAATGACATGTGTCCATCATTATAACAGACAGATATATTTAACAGATATTTTCTTATTTTACACAGTCAACTGTAATTCCCTTTTTCACTAAATATCTGTTTAGGTCCATATAGACCCACCTTACATTTTGATAACATTATAGAATCTCATGAACATCTGTACTTTAATTAGATATACTTTATTGATAGACATTTAGTTTTTAGTCTACATATTTTATCACAAAAAGGGTACAGTAAATATTCTTGCTCATATATATTGCCATTTCATGTACAAAGTTCTGGAGATCATATGTATAACGTTTAGTAGTACAGTAAAAAGATCACTGTCTTTAGAACCATAAACATTTTTCTTTCAGTTACAGTTACATCATTTGCAATTTAAACAACTTTGACCAAGTGAAACTATAGTTTCATCATCAGTAAATTGGTGGTAATGATAATCTCTTCACAGGATTCTGAAGATAGAATGACACATATAAAGTTTATTTTATATTTTTTCTATTTTTATTTATTTTTTAACATCTTTATTGGAGTATAATTGCTTTACACCTTTTAACGGGACAGAGGAAGATGAAGGAGAATGAGACAGGACCAGAGTTGGTGCCTTAGAAGATTTAACTCAAGAGCCCTTGCTGTTGCCAGTGCCTCTCAGTGAAGGCCACGGGAGGAAAATCAGATTCCAGCACTCTCTGTTTTTAAATAGCAGCTGAGTTTTAGTTCAAGATTCAGAGAGCTTACTTTTTTTAGGGCGTAAAAATATTCTTCGATAACAACGTGTACAGTCTTGGCTCACTGTTTCTTTGACTTTACTTCTAAATAACCCCAGCTGACAGGTCATTCCTGTCAGTCAATCACATGTGGGTTTTCTTAAGTTGAAGCTAATAACCCAGAATGTCAGTCCTTTGTGTGTTGCTTATGTGTCCTTAAGCTTTGTTAAGGTACTCAGTGTTGTGGTGTGTACTTTGGGATATAACTAAATTGTTGTGGGATGATGCTTTCAAGAAACGGCCTTTTATAAGGACAAGTTGTTTGTTTAGGAAGGTAGATAGATATGTAGGTAGGTAGGTAGGTAAGTGGATGGATGGATGGGGGCAGGGAGGGAAGAAAAAAGGGAGGGAAAGAATGGAGGGAGGGAAGGAGGGAGGGAGAGGGAAATGAGGTAGAAAGAGAAGGGGCAGGATCACCAGCAGCATCAGACAAACCCATGGGTTCCAATCTGGACCCACCATTCACTAGCCCTATGAATTCGGGCAGTTTATTTAACAAACCTCTTTGAGCCTCAAGTTACTTACTTATGTAGAAAATGCAGATAATAATATCTGGCTTGCTGGGTTGTTATGAGGATTATAGGTAACGGTACTTTTGTTAAACATAAGAAAATGAAGGGGAAGGATAATGTATTTTTAAAATGAAAAACTTTCCCCCAAAGCAAATATGTTCATAGTTCTGTCATTGTAATTCCAGGTTTTAGTTTTATGAGAAAGTTCAGAAAAGACCAAAAGACAGTTCCCCGGTCCCAAATAAACACATGGGAAATTATGTTAATAACAAACAGTGAGTTTCTTATAACAGTAGTGACATTATTGGAACATAAATGGCAGCTCAGTCAGCATCTCCTTGTAACTATATCAAAGAAAGACAGTTGTAGCTTTGTTCTCACTTGGGGTTTAGCTGCTTGTTGATGGATATTATCATTTTTAATGTCAGTAAATGCGATGTCAGATAAATGGCCTATTTCCTTTCTGTGGATAAGGCTCATTTATCTTTAGGGAGCTTGAGTGAGTAGAGAAATCTGAGCAGGACCAAGGGTTTCTGAATAGGCAGGATGGGAAATATCTTATTAACCCTACTTAATGTGAGTCCCAGCCAGTTGGGTTTAATTCTAAATGTATGTCTGATAAATCAATGAAAGTGTGTGCTTTTACCATTGACTGTGTCTTACTGATTGGAGAGAAACAGAAAGTAAACATTTTTTTCAAGTTGAAGAAAATGATACTGCTCATGAAGCATACTGCACAATTAGTATCTAGAAGACATCTTTCCATAAAACGCATTCCTGGCTTAACCCAATCTATCGCTAGTTTGAGAAATCATAATGGTATAAAATTAAAGATCAGAAAGGTGTGTGTTTTTTTTTTTTAAGATGTTGGGGGTAGGAGTTTATTTATTTATTTATTTTTGCTGTGTTGTGTCTTTGTTTCTGTGCGAGGGCTTTCTCTAGTGGCAAGCGGGGGCCACTCTTCATCGCGGTGCGCGGGCCTCTCACTATGGTGGCCTCTCTTGTTGCGGAGCACAGGCTCCAGACGTGCAGGCTCAGTAGTTGTGGCTCACGGGCCTAGTTGCTCTGCGACATGTGGGATCCTCCCAGACCAGGGCTCAAACCCGTGTCCCCTGCATTAGCAGGCAGATTCTCAACCACTTCACCACCAGGGAAGCCCAGAAAGATGTGTTTTAATTGACTTTACTGTTAATAGCTTTGGGGATCACAAAAGTAAGAAATATAGTAGTGTTAAAGAAGTTCTGGAATCATATGAGATTCTCATGATTTTGATTCCCGGGCCAAAGTGTCTTGATTCCTCCTTACGATAACCACTGAAAAGCCCATATGTTTTATTTCTGAGGATTACTCTCATGAACCCATTGTCTCTGTTTTGTAATGTAAATGACTATACATTTAGCTAAAGCCATGGGAATGGCATCTTCTGTGATGGGAGTTTTAGTCAAGGCAAAATGAGGACCATTCGCTTTTCTGGAGACTATCAAATAGGGTGACAGTCATCCCGCTGAGTTTTTCTTAATGCAGTAAAGATCACTTTGGGGCATTTCCTTAAAAATCCCTCTAGAGCTTTCTAGGGCCATTCATAGAATCTCAGAGAACCAAGGCTGGGTGTTTCTCTAGAGATCACTTATTGCAAATATCTAATTTTTTTGTAATGAGAAATCAGAGGTAAGGAATTTGCTCTAGGTCACAAGGTGAGTTTGCAGTGTAGGAGACTGAATACAGAGACTCTTTGTCTTTACTAAGATTTATGTTTTGTCAGATATTGAAATGTCTGCTAATGATTTGATGATTTAAAATCTGTTTGAAAATTTTACAGATTTATTTTTGTCAATTTCATCAACTTATAGAGTTGGCAGGGAGGGTAGGGTGGGTATTTATTTTACTCTCCAATGAGTAGTGTCCACAAAGACAGTCTGTCCACCTGTTTATCTAGAATAGGGGTCAGCAAACTAAAGCCCATGGGCCAGATATGACTAGTGGCCTGTTTTTATACATCTATGGTTTTTATATTTTTTAAAGATTGTTTAAAAAAATAGAAAAGAAGAACATGTGGTGAAGACTATGTGTGGCCCACAAAGCCTCAGGTATTTACTCTCTGGCCCTTTACAGAAAAGTTTTGCTGATCCCTGGCTAGAATATTCAGGGAACGAGGCTCTGTGACCTTCCTTGTAGGTAACACAATACTTTTTTGTTTTGTTATTTTATATTTTTAAAATTAGCATCATAGGTTGCAGGAAAATAGAGGACCTAATTTGAAAGGGTATCTATTTAGGGTAGATAGAAAAAACTTAAGGAAAAGTTTTCTGACCTCAAGAATAATCCACCTGCTTTATGAATTATAAATTAAATACCGAGCTGAAACGTGCTCAAATGTCTCTCTCTTCTTCCACAAAATTTTGCTGACTTTTTAGCCACAGGATTTTGAATTATATAGTTTCTCACCAAACCACATCCATTTCCTGAACCACCTCAAAATAGTTTGTGCTCCAGGAAAATCTGGTTAGGGAGTTCATGTACCACATTACTGGGAACCCATCTGGGTCATGCTGGGTTTCCCGTGTCGATTAGGAGACCAATGCTTTGGTGCCTGTACAGAAAATGTGCCTACGGGTAGAATCATGTGCTGAAATCCTTGTGACTTCGGTTTCCCGAGCTAGGCATTGGCTGTCTTCAGCTTCCTTGCCTTCCTTCCTTCTTTAGTGTTTTGAACAACTTTGTTCAAATGTAATCATTGTTCTGGAACTTGGTGAACTTGACGATTATATTTGGCAGTTTGGGTTTTTTTTACAGAGTTTTTAACACATTTATTTGGACTGAAAATGGAAAAACAACATCAGAAATTCCTTTAGGAAAGGATAAAAGACAACTATTAAGGCACAGAAAAATATTCAGCTATGTATCTCTCACTGTAATGATGTTTCACTAAAAAAATTTACTGTAGCTTTGCACAGTGGCCATGAGGTTTATCCGAGGCATGATTATTGCTAATCAGCTTCATCAGAAGCTTTGGAAAAGTGTAAAGCACTATAGAATTTAAAGAATTTTTCATTCAATAAAAAATATTCGGGGCTTCCCTGGTGGCGCAGTGGTTGAGAGTCCGCCTGCCGATGCAGGGGAGACTGGTTTGTGCCCCAGTCGGGGAAGATCCCACATGCCGCGGAGTGGCTGGGCCCGTGAGCCATGGCCGCTGAGCCTGCGCGTCTGGAGCCTGTGCTCCGCAACGGGAGAGGCCACAACAGTGAGAGGCCCGCGTACCGCCAAAAAAAAAAAAAAAAATTCAGTGTAAAGTGACCAGATCTATTTCCATATCCTTCATCCCCACATTCTTCTGCTTCACATTCTTAAATTTAGATCTTATTTTATAACATTGGTTTTGGAATTCTGTGCATTCCACGAATCCACTGTTTCTTCTTGGAGCCAAGACATAATGTAGAAGAAAACTGAAATTATAAAGGCATTCATGATAGAGATGTTTTATGAATTGTGAATGACAGGGTAGGGAGGAAAGAAAGAAATACAAGAAGGGAAAAATATAACATGTGTCACAGAAGCTGCATTATATGGGAAGTTAAGAACTATTGATAATCCATCTCCCATTCCTTAGAGTAGCTCCCTCCAGCCTTCACCATAGTAATCCTAAAATTATTGTCAGGAAAATTTGGTACAGGTACTGCAATTGGATAAAATCTGTTGCTGATATAATTCTTTGGCATAAAACTAGATCTCGTTGCTACAACTAGCCATTCCTCACTGTTTTCAGTTCCCAGAATAATTCGGCTCAAGGAAGTATTGACATTTATGTCTGAATCCATTCATTCTGTGAGAGGAATTTCTTTAATCCTCTTTCAGCCACAGTCTTTGGAGCCTCTGAAGTGTTCTTCCCCTCACCGATGGGAATGGCTCTTCCTGCTGCTTCTCCCGTTGGAGGTTCTCTTCTTTATCCTACTGTTGGAACAGTCCTTCCATTAGAGCAGAGAGGAAACTGGTATTAGGACTGATGATTAAACACCTGAGGCTCTAGATTAGCATTTCTGAGGAAGAAGGATGCCTTCATTGGAGTTTTCCTCAGCAATCATCTGAGGAGACTCAGAAGCAAGGATAGTTTAAGCTCTGTGTATGGTCTGTGGAGATCTGGTCTTAGCCAGAAAGTCCTCTTGGCTCATGGGTCTTGAAAGTAAGCAAGCTCAAGGTTTGGTCAAGTTCAAGTGCTCAAGGTTTTAGAAGTTAGTGAAAAAAGATTGTAGCCCAGTTTGACTAATAGAACTGGTAGACACTCAACAAATGGTTTGTAATAAGAGAAGAAACTCTTGTCATTTCTGGTGGGACAGTTCTCCAGTGAGTGAGGCTGGCCCATGCATCGTAAGAGGGTTAGCCTCCCATTCCTGTCCACTGACTGTAAATAGTGCTCCACAGTCACTGGAACAACTGACAACAACAACAACAAAACCTCATAAATTTTTAGTCATCTCATAATGGAAAAATAATGCTTCCAGTTGAAAGCCATGTTACAGCCTCACCTCTGGACAATGACAATTTTTCCAATGAAGTTTGCTATAACCTGTGCCTGGGGATATTCAGAGAGGAAGCTGTAAGGGAAAATAATCAGGGAGTTGGGCTATAGACTTTGAACCATTTGTTCGATTGATTCTGGTCTCTTACAAATTGCAGGTCATTTTATTGCTATGCAGAGCTCAGCAGGGGATTGGGGCTAGAAGAGTAAGAGCAGTCCCCTCACCATGGGGTCCAGGAAGGTAAGGACCAGGCTGGCCAATGTGTTTTAGACTCAGAGAAACTTTGAATTTGAAGAAAACTGAAACTAATTCATCCAGCCTATCACACAGTGGGGGAATGCCTTGGTAAACCGGCCCATCCTTAGTGTATGGCCATACATCTATCTTCAAGTGTAGGCCAGGGGGTTATAACAAGTTCCTGAAGATTCTTACATTGGGGCTCTGAGACTGGTCTCTAGGAGATATGAATTTGTTCATGGCAGACATTGGTTCATTGGTTATGAGCCAGACTGTTAGAGTTTAGTTCCTGCTTCCGCTACTACTAGCTCTGTCTTGAGCAAGTTCCTTTACTTCTCTGGGCATGCCTCAGTCTCCTGTCTGTAAAGTGAAGATAATACTATAAATCAATCTCACAGGTGCTTTTGGTATTCAGTGAGTTACAACTCATGACGTGCTTAGAAAAGTACCTGGGGCTTAGTAAACATAACATAAATACTAGCTATTATTAGTGTGTGTACTAAATTCAAGACCAGATTAATATTTAGTTTTGTCTCATGGATAGAAGTACATTTGCCTCCTATGAGGTGGCAAATAGTTTGTGTTGATTTGTGCAGCTACATCTGTACCTAAAGAGAGAAGCTGGTTTTAAGACCTTTTGTCCCTAAATTTGTAGCCTGGCTTTCTTTCTTCTTTGTTTAATGGAGTATTTTTTTCACTTTACTAAGATATAATTGACTTACTGTATAAGCTTAATGTGTACAACATGTTGATTTGATAGATTTGCAAAATGATGACCACCTCAGTGTTAGGTAGCACCTCCAACATGTCACATAATTATTATTCCTTTTTGTGGTGAAAACATTTAAGATCTCTCTTATTAACTTTCAAGTATATAATACATTTATGTTAAATATAATCACAGTGCTGTACATTAGATTCCCCAGAACTTATCTGTCTTTGAATTGGAGGTTTGTACTCTTTGACCAACATCTTCCCCTTTCCCCTACTGAACACCTTCTGGTAACCACCATTCTACCTTCTGTTTCTAGGAGTTCAGCTTTTTTAGAGTCAACATATAAGTGGTATCATATCGTATTGGTCTTTCTCTGTTTGGCTTATTTCACTTAGCATAATGCTCTCAAGTTCCACCCATGTTGTTGCAAATGGCATGGTTTCCTTCTTTCTCGTGGTTGAATAATATACCATTGTGTGTGTGTAATAATATATGTATGTATATGTGTGTGTATTTGTATATATACATATATATCTCACATTATCTCTATCCATTCACCTGTTGATAGATACTTAGGTTGTTTCCCTATCTCGGCTATTGTGACTAATGCTGCAGTAAACATGGGAATGAAGATATCTCTTCAACATCCTGTTTTCATTTTCTTTGGATATAACCCAAGAGTGGGATTTCTGGATAATATGGTAGTTGTCTCTTTACTTCTTTGAGGATCCTCCATACAGTTTTCCATAGTAGATGAACCAATTTA
This sequence comes from Phocoena phocoena, assembly GCF_963924675.1. NCBI lineage: Eukaryota > Metazoa > Chordata > Mammalia > Artiodactyla > Phocoenidae > Phocoena > Phocoena phocoena. The sequence goes on along the minus strand of NC_089234.1, from coordinate 56,999,544 downwards.
CATTCCCACCAACAGTGCACAGGGTTCACTTTTTTTTATATCCTCACCAACACTTGTTATCTTTTGTGTTTTTAATGATAGCTGTTTTGACAGGCATGAGGTGATATGTCATTGTTTTGATTTGCATTTCCCTGATGACTAGTGATGTTAAACTTTGTTTCATGTACTTTTGGCCATTTGTGTGTCTTCTTCGGAAAAATGTCTTTTCAGTTCCTCTGCCCCATTTTAAATTGGATCATTTGGAGTTTATTGTTGTGATACACCACATTAATAGAATGGAAGATAAAAATCACATGATGATCTCAATGGATGCAGAAAAAGCATTTGACAAAATATAACATCCTTTCATGATAAAAAAAAATACTCAACAAATTGGGTATAGAAGGAACACCTCAACATAATAAAGGTCATATATGACAAACCTACAGCTGACATCATACTCAATGGTAAAAGGTTCAAAGCTTTTCCTCTAAGATCAGGAACAAGATGAGGGTGCCCACTCACACTTCTCTTATTCAGTATAGTACTGGAAGTCTTAGGCAGAGCAGTCAGGTCAGGTAATACAAAGATATCCAAGTCAGAAGTGAAGAAGTAAAATTGTCTTTGTTTGCCGATGATGTGCTCTTATATGTAGAAAATTCTAAAGACTACCAAAAACTCTTAGAACTAATCAATGAAATCAGTAAAGTTGCAGTATACAAAATCAACATACAGACATCAATTGTTTCTATACACTAACAATGAAATATCTGTAAAAGAAATAAAATAATCCTATTTACAGTAGCATCAAAAATAATAAAATACTTAGGAATAAATTGAATCAAGGAGGTAAAATATCTGTATACCACAAACTTAAAAGGCTGTGATGAGAGAAAGACACAGACTAATGTAAAGATATCCCACATTCATGGGTTAGAAGAATTAACACTGTTTAAATGTCCATGCTGTGTCTATCAATATTCCAATGGCATTTTCCACAAAAATAGGAAAGGCAATCCCAAAATTAGTATGGAACCGCAGAAGACTCCGAATAACCAAAGCAATTCTGAGAAAGGACAAAGCTGGAGGCATCACACTTCCTGATTTCAAGCTATAGTGCAAAGCTATTGTTATCAAAACCAGATGGTACTTGCATAAAAATAGATACATAGGGCTTCCCTGGTGGCGCAGTGGTTAAGAATCTGCCTGCCAATGCAGGGGACACGGGTTCGAGCCCTGGTCTGGGAAGATCCCACATGCCGCGGAGCAACTAAGCCTGTGAGTCACAACTACTGAGCCTGCGCGACGGGAGAGGCCGTGACAGTGAGAGGCCCGCGCACCGCGATGAAGAGTGGCCCCCGCTCGCCTCAACTGGAGAAAGCCCTCGCACAGAAACGAAGACCCAACACAGCCAAAAATAAATAAATTAATTAAAAAAAAAAAAAAAAAAAAAAAAAAATAGATACATAGACCAATGGAACAGAATTGAGAAACCAGAAATAAACATTCACATGTACAATCAGCTAATATTTGACAAAGGAGCCAAAAATACAAATGGGGAAGGATAGTCTCTTCAAGAAATGGTATTGGAAAAATGAGATAATCACATGCAGAAAAAATGAAATTGGACCCTTACCTTACACCATTAACAAAAATTAACTGAAGATAAGGAATGGATAAAGAAGATGTGGTACATACAGACAATGGACTATTACTCAGCCATAAAAAGGAATGAAATTGGGTCATCTGTAGAGACATGGATAGACCTAGAGACTGTCATACAGAGTGAAGTAAGTCAGAAAGAGAAAAACAAATATTGCATGTTAATGCACATATGTGGAATCTGAAAAGAATTGGTATAGACGATCTTATTTACAAAGCAGAAACAGAGACACAGACGTAGAGAACAATCATATGGATACCAAGGGGGAAAGGCAGGGGGATGAGTTGGGAGATTGGGATTGGCATATATACACTATTGATACTATGTATAAAACAGATAACTAATGAGAACCTACTGTACAGCACAGGGAACTCTACTCAATGCTCTGTGGTAACCTAAATGAGAAGGGAATCCAAAAAAGAGGGGATATATATATATACACATATAGCTGATTCACTTTGCTGTACAGTATAAACTAACACAATATTGTAAAGCAACTGTACTCCAATAAAAAAAAATTAACTGAAGATGGATTAGAGACTTGAGCATACAACCCCAAACAATAAAAATCCTAGAAGAAGACAGGGAACATGCTCCTTGATATCACTCTTGGCAATGATTTTTTTAGATATGACACCAGTCTTGGCAATGATTTTTTAGATATGACACCAAAAGCCCAAGCAAGCAAAGCAAAAATAAGCAAGTGAGACTACATCAAACTAAAAAGAAACTACAAAATGAAAAAGCAACCTATGGAATGGGAGAAAACATTAGCAAGCCATCTATCTGATAAGAACTTAGTATTCACAGTAGCCTGACGTTCATCTTGTCCTTGCCCTTTGGATGACACTGTCTTTGGGCCTTTCAGAAAGAGAAAGGAAAGAGGGCCTGCTCCTCCTGCTTCCTTGAGGTGGTTAGGCGAGAGTTAACAGGAAGCCTGCCAAACTCATGATCATCCCTCCCCACTGCCCAGTGCTCTGACCGTCACTTCCAAACTAATCAGCGAGTGGAAAAAATGAAGGGAAAGAATTTGAAATGTAACCACAAGCAGTGAGTCCTGGAGCCAGTGCATGATCCTTCAAGGAGGCGCTTGCCTTTAGGGTGTGGTGCCAAAGTCTCCTTAGTAAGTATATCTTCACAAGTGGGCAGTAAGCTGTCTGTTGGTGGCCATGGAGTAGTAACAGGGACTAGATCCACCCTCCTGCCCTATAGGATTTTAAAACTCATACAATATGTGTAACAACAAATGGCAAACATTGGACAATCAGCAGCTCAGAACATTGCTTCCCATGAGAAAGAGCAATCAGGGTGAGCCCCAGCCTGCTGTCTAGACAATGGATCCAAGCTGGAGCACAGGGAGGGCAAACTCAAACAGAAGCTTCTAGTCCTCCTGTGTTAAGAAGAGAGTCGAGAATTAGGGGAGACCAAAGTGGCCAGAATCCTCAGAGAAGAATAGGAGAAAGAAGAGAGTTGATGGAGAGGAGAGAGCTGCACAGAGAGGAAGCTCTAGAGATTTTTACAAAGGATTCCTCTCCTGGTCGCAGCTGAGTACTTAACGGATCAAAGCATGGTGTGCAGAAACTACTGGAAGTTCGGGAAAGAACCACAGGAAAAGAATAGGCAGGGCAGCCCTTGGAGCTCTCACAGGACCTGATGTAGGGCTCTTCCCAGTAACTAGAGTAGAAAAATCGTAATATATAGGGCACCCAGTAGAGCACTCAGGAAGGTATTGCCTGAGTAGTAGGACAGAATTAAAGATGGCTCTGGTCCCATCCAATAAAACTTGAAAGCAAGCCTCAAAAGGACCAAGCTGTTTACAAGTAACTGTGTCCCATGGGAGGAGAGAGGGGGGAAGCTCAAGAATAACACAAAAAGGGCTTCCCTGGTGGTGCAGTGGTTGAGAGTCCGCCTGCCGATGCAGGGGACACGGGTTCGTGCCCCGGTCCGGGAAGATCCCACATGCCGCAGAGCGGCTGGGCCTGTGAGCCATGGCCGCTGAGCCTGCGCGTCCAGAGCCTGTGCTCCGCAGCGGGAGAGGCCACAACAGTGAGAGGCCCGCATACCACAAAAAAAAAAAAAAAAAAAAGAATAAGACAAAAATATCCAGCCCCCAGCAAGATCAACTTTACAATGTCTGGCATCTAATGAAATATGGGAAATATGACCCCTAATGAGGAGAAAAATCTATTGATAGAAACAGACACAGGTGATATAATTAGCAAACAAAGGTATTAAAATAGTTATAGCTGTGTTCGTTGTTCCTAATGAGGTAAAGGAAAGCATGAGCATCCTAAGATGTGATATAGAAGATAGGAAATAATACCCAGAGCAAACTCCTCGAGATGAAAATGCAATGACAAAGTAAAAAATACATGGGGTAAGATTAACAGCAGAGCAGACAGTAGCAGAAGAAAGCATTAGTGAACCTGACAACATAACAATAGAAACTATTCAGAATGAAACACAGAAAGAAAAATTACTGAAGAAAATGGACATAGAAACCTTGAGCTATGGAACAACTTCAAGCCGATTAATATGCCTGAATTAGAGTTCCAAAGTTATCAGGAGAAGGAAAGTAATAAAGCTACGTGAAGTAATCAATGAAATAGCAAAGAGGAAAGCAAAAGAGAGAAATCAGTGAAAACAGAGGCTTGTTTTTCTTGAGAAGATTAATAAAATCAATGAACATCTAGCCAGACTTATTAAGAAAATAAGAAAGAAGGCTCTGATTATCAACATTGGAAATGAAAAAGGAAACATGACTAATGTTAAAATGTAATTAGGAAATACTAGGAACAATTTTATGCCAATAAACTCTATAACTTAGATGAAAAGGACAAATTCCTTCAAAGACACAAACTCCTGAAGCTCTCTCAAGAAGACATAAACTGAATAGCCATATTTTTTTTAAATTGAGTTTGTAGTTAAGGATCTTTCCCACAAAGAAAACTCCAGATCTAAGATAACTTCCCTGGTGAATTCCACTAAACATTTAATGGAGAACTAATGCCAATTCCTTAAAAACATTTCTCGAAAATGGAAGAGGAGCAAACACTTTTCTATTCGTGTGTTAATAATCAGCATCCTGCTGGTACCAAAACCAGAACAAAATGTTATGAGAAAAGTCTAGGCCTCATGAACAAAGATACCAAAATTCTTCAGAAATTTTTGTAACTCAAATCCAACAATACATAGAATGAATAATAATACATCATGACCAAGTGGGGTTACTTTTTGGAATGCAGAGTTGTTTTAACATTCTCAGTGTGGGCAGGGATCCTTCATTAAAAGGAGAACTTTTTGTTCTCTGTCTTGTTCTCATGCTTGAAGAGCACTGAACGTTCCTTCTCACTGTGATGGACGGGGAAAGACCTCAAGTCCTTGGGGACCTGCTAATGGTCTAAGCAGAATGAACCTGTTCTCATGGCCTAAACTTTTAACTGTAGGGTAGCAGGACAGCAACGTTCTAGCACCCATCATCCCTCAGCCAGTGTCTGAGATTTGGGGCTCGTGAAGGGAGCATGGGTTTTGGAGACCCTTGGTTCAAATCCAGGCTTCACCATTACTTAGTATCTCTGCGCTCTAGAGATATCATGAGGGTTAAGGTTGTTCTGAGGCTTAGAAGTAAAATACGTAAAGCACTTCGCCCATAGCAAGCACACAGTACGTGTGGTTGGGGAGATAGTTCATTTTGTTGAGACACTGTACCACTATGGTTAAGAGTTAACGGTTCTGGATGAAGACAACTTGGATTCTAGCCCCAGCTCTGTGACATATCTCTTCGTGAGCTCTTGCCTAATTTCCTAGTCTTTGAAATAGACTCACAGTACTATCTCAAAGAGTTCTTGGGAGGTTCCTTTGAATTAATACCTATATAGTTCTTGGAACAGTGCCCTGCAGACAATAAGTGTTCTGTAAGCATTAGCTATTATTATTAAAGTTATTTTTGTTTCTTTGGCCATTGCTATTGACACTGTTGTCGTTGACCAGTCAGCTAAGGCTTTGAAATCCTAGTAAGAAATGAACCTGGCAAGGGAGATTCACAAACGAGGTGGGGACCACAGGTAACAGTCATGGAGCCCTTGAGGTTGCTCAGCCTCCAGTTGAAGACAGACCCTCCTGGCCTTGACAGGACAGGGAGAGGTGAATAGCTGCACCTGGGGAATGAGCTGTGGGGGGCCAGGAGCAGGGCAGGCCCTGACAACAATCTCTCTTGGAGACAGGGATATTTTGGTTAAAGACATGCCTGGTTGGTGTTGTATCATCCTGAATGATGATGGATGCGGTGTGAATGGTGACCTGGGCTGTAATTGAGAACCAGGTGGCCCCGTCGGCAGGTGATGGCACCTGAATGACAGTGTGACAGGGAGCAGAAACAGGGCCGCGACTAGCCACTCTGTTTGCCGCGGTGACAAGCACTGTGCAGATTTCCACCCGCTGAGAACAATCCTGGCAGGGGGAGGCCTGCTAGACAGTGTGCTGTGTGCTACCAGTTTCTTTCAGCACTTCCTATTTTGCCATTCATAGCGTCTTGCTATTAAGCAGACAGAACAGCTCATATCCTGTGGACAGATGATAGATCTGTCATCTTTCTGAAAAATCATTTGTCTTCCACAGGTGTATGGGCTTCCTTCTCAAGCCAGCAGGTCACATGACACTTTTCAACACTCTCTTCTGTACCAGCTTGGCATCCAGCGTCTATCAAAAGGGAAATCTTTCACATGCAATTATGACAGAAAATAAAGGTGATGAAATGGTGTGTACCAAGAAGGGATGAGATCAGAGGGCGGTAATGAAAACAGATAACAACAGAAGGACAGCTTCAACTCCAGAAGTTGTGGAGGACTGCTTAGGACCTGACACTGCTCGGGGGTGCACACAACCAGTGTAAGTGCAGAGGCTACAGATGAAATCACAGGCACGCATTCTCTTAACATAATAAATTGCTGGGCTGACTGTAACCCAAGAGGGGTTATAGGTAGTGTGCAATTGTATCAAAGCGATGCTGAGGTACCTCCTTCCCAATTATTCACACAATATGTGTTTCTTCCATCGCCATCCATTTAGTGGCACCATTTCAGACCTCTGAAAGTCTAGTTTATATATTGAGGGTGATTTTCAATAGGATCTTCCGGAGCCCAGGGCCTGGACACCCAAAGGCTTATGTTTCTGTTGAACCTCTGAGAGGTCACGGGGAAAAGCACAGCCTCCTGAAGGTTACGAATGAGGCTCCTTCTAGCGGGAGACTTCACAGTCATGCAGTGTGCCCATCTCAGCGGCAGCCTTCTTAATTAGAGAAGAATTTCTCTACCTGCCAAGTACATTTCCTAGCAGCTGTTATCATCCTGAAAGTATATATCACATGCCAGCATTTCAAATCCCAGAAAGTGGCTTGCCCAGGTCAAGTTAGCAGAGGTTTTAGATTTTATATCCAATCTCTTGTTTTGGAAGGCTACAAAAAAAGCCAACTGTTTTCCACTAATTGCGAGTAAACCAGTCTGAGTTGATTAAAAAAAACACTCTTAATTATAGATTACTTAAAAGGAAATATAATTGTGTCAGTTTCGGTAATGGTAAATCCATGAATCCAAAGTTTTTTCAGCTAACAAAGCTAACAAAGTTTTGTCAGATATCTTTCTGTAGTAAACAGAAGTTCAACTATTTGAAAGTGGCTCATTTTTCTAAGTAGGTTAAACATTCTTCCTGTTCTCTCATATTTTGTATTGGGAGGATGCGTAACCCTTTGCCCCTTTTGCAAATGTAAAGACAATTGAGAGAGTACCCAGTTTCACAAGTAATAAGGCGTATATCAGTGAGGATGAGGGGATAAGGAAAGGAAACCAGCGTTTGTCAAATGCCTGCCATCTGATTTAACTTCACGTTCACATAAAAACCATTTGATGGAGATGATATAAACATTTTCCAGATGAGGAAACCAAATGAAGTAAGTTGGCTGAAGTTTGGCAGATGGTGATAAAACTGACATTGGGGCTTCCGTGGTGGCACAATGGTTAAGAATTCTCCTGCCAATGCAGGGGACACGGGTTCGAGCGAGCCCTGGTCCAGGAAGGTCCCACATGCCGTGGAGCAACGAAGCCCGTGCGCCACAACTGCTGAGCGTGCGTTCTGGAGCCCGCGAGCCACAACTATTGAGCCCTTGAACCACAACTACTGAGCCCACCGGCCACAACTACTTTAGCCCGCACGCCTAGAGCCCATGCTCTGCAACAAGAAAAGCCACCCACAATAAGAAGCCTGCACACGACCATGGAGAGCAGCTCCGCTCACCACAGCTAGAGAAAGCCCACGCACAGCAGCAAAGACCCAGTGCAGCCAAAAATAAATAAATCTATTTAAAAGAAAAAAGCAAAAAAACCTGGCATTGGATTCCTGTTTTTATCTAGCCCCCCAGTTGGCATTCTGCTCCCTTCACTTTCCAATACTGCTTAATGGACTTGTGCTGTTTGTCATAGGCTGTCTAGCTCTAACCAAAGGCTACTGGTCTAGTAGCACCAGATGCTTAGGCAGATGTGTTCTGTTAGCAGCCATAATGGAAGTTTCTGAATGAAATGTCAGTCTGCTTCCCAGAGGAATGGTGGTCCTTGCAAACCTATGTTTTTACAGCCCTCAAGAACTCTATATTAGAAATATAGGCAGTCATTCTCTAAAGTTCTCACTGGGTTTGAGTGAGTAATGTGTCTTGCAGAAGACTTTGTGTTGAGCCAGACTGACCGCGGGGAGGACTACCTGTTTACGTTTGAATCAGTAGGGATAGAAGGGGGTCAGAAATGCTTCCTGGTGCAGATTCTTACTCTCATTGGTTACTGTGGCCCTTACTTTTCCACCAGTGTCCCCATTATATCTTCATAAATACCATACCCAGCTAAAATTGGTTAAGTGAATCCTGGGACATTTCCACCCATTAGTACTTAAGCATGAGATAAATGACTGGAATGGAGCAGGGGGCTCAGGAAAGATGAATTCCAAGAGGAGAAGGAAAGGAAAGCCATCATTAGCCAAGGGAGATTCCAGAGGGTGCCGGATAGTAGTGGGGAGAGGGGAGTCCTGTGAACTTGGGGTGGGGATGGAGGCGGGAGGACAGTCAAGAAGCTTCCCTTACTTGACAGTTATGCCTCAGGCCAGCTTTGCTTAGTAAACTCAAGGGATCATCTTGCTCACTTCAAAGGATCTGGCCCACCAGAAGAACAAAACAGGCTTTCCCTGTGTGGCAGCTTGGCATTGCAGCTGTCATCCCAACTGTATCCAGAAAAGCAACTTATTCGAGTGGCAGCTTGTTCCTTGAGACTTGTCTCATCTTCAAGAAATGCCCAGTGACCCCTCTTAGAGGAAGCCCCTCACTCCAGCACTGCTTGATGTTTTCTGCAGGTGGCAAGTGCTGTGGGAATACGTTCCTGGGTGTAATGAACCTTGGGATAGTGTCCACCGGTGTCTGTCCACAAGAGAACCTAGGCTGGTCTCCTTTGTTGGAAACCAGACAGAGCTCCCTGAGCACGGCTCCGGAGGCACTGAAGAATTTCTGGTTGTTTCATTAGACTTCCAAGAGCTGCTGATTGAAGACTTCATTGAAACCCACCTTTCTGTTCCCACCCTCTCCATTTCCTTTCCATTTAACCCAAAGACTGCTGTTTACTGTTGTAGAATGGAGTTGGTGACCGATTTTAAGAAATGTTTCTGAAGCCTTTGGTTGCATAAAGAGAATAGGGTGCCATCCAGGAGGAAGGGGTTGGGAAGCAGAGAGGATATTTCCAGTCCTCTCTGGTCTTCAGACCTGGGATTTGTAGAACGTTAGACCTAGCAGGGGCTTTATTAAAGCAAGCGGACGGCCTCATTGTCAGACTCAGCAGATGAGGAAACCGAAGCTTAGAGAAATCTCACAGAAGGTCATTGGTAATTCCATAATTGGAAAATGTTGTTCAGGTCTGCAGAAAATAGTTTAAAACGGCAGGGACACACTAAAGCAGGGTGACTGGATGGTCAGGGCTCATATGTGGAACTTTTGAAGAACTTAGGGGTGTTTCGGCTGCAAGGAAGAAAATGCATCCGGAAGTCATAAAAACCATCTTCAGATATCTGAAGGGCTGCCCCAAGGGGTGTAAGGAGATTTATTCTTTGTAATGGAAAAGGGTATGAAATAGTTACTAGGAGATCAAGTTTGACTCCATATGAGGAAGATGTTGGTCTGCCTTCATTAAGGATCTGGAATACCTGAAAGAGTAGAGAGCCTGCTGTCTTGGAGGAAGGGACTGTCCAGCAAAAAACATGTTCAAGGAGGGTTTCCATGCTGGGAATATTCTTTTCAAAGCTAAGGTTAATGATCAGGGTTCCCATCAGAATCCCCAAGAGTCCCCATCAAATACCACAAGGCAGTAGAATTAAGCTAGACCCTTCACGTGTCAGTTTCTGGTCAAAGCAAATCATCTGCTGAGAAATTTATTATTCTAGGTCTACCATGGACCTTGGGGTCATTTAGCTTTAGCTGTTATAGGGCCCAGGGGGAGTAGCTTTGAAAAGAGGGCCTGCTCTGGGGATATTTTTTAGGGTAAAAGTAGAGATGTGTTAGTTTATTTTAGGGTAAACCTGATGATAGAGGGGGAAAAAAAAAAACAGTGGCACCCATGGCTGGGATACTTGCTGTTAGTGTAAATGTGGCAAATCATTCCTAAGATTGAAAGATTCCTTTGAGCGCAGCAGAGACCAGGCTCAGAGCGAGCCAAGGACACTGGAAGGGACTATTTAAAGAGACCTTTAGGGCTTCCCTGGTGGCGCAGTGGTTGAGAGTCCGCCTGCCAATCCGGGGGCGCGGGTTCGTGCCCCGGTCCGGGAAGATCCCACGTGCCGCGGAGCGGCTGGGCCCGTGAGCCATGGCCGCTGAGCCTGCGCGTCCGGAGCCTGTGCCCCGCAACGGGAGAGGCCACAACAGTGAGAGGCCCGCGTACCGCAAAAACAAACAAACAAAAAAGAGACCTTTATTGTTACCTCTGAAATTTAAGGGCCACCGAAAAGAGGATCCAAGACACCAGAAGGCCTGATCCCCAGACCGGTCTGGCATGACCTTTATCTCTCCATCTCACTAGCCTGACTATCCTGTAAGGCCCAGAATCAGGACTACATATCTTATTTGAAATCTCTGAGGCTTGAACCTATTTCTTCTGGAAAGCTTTCCCTGTCCTCAACAACCCACACTGGAGTCTCCTGCCTCTGCGTTCAGGGGTGGGGGATGGGTGGTAGGCAGTGTGTCAGGACGCCAGGAGGCCTCAGGGATAACCCCGACAGGTTGGATCAGTGACCCTCTGTAGTTGCCTTAAGAATGTCATTGTTAGTCCCCCTGAAGTGCCTTCCCCTTTGAATCCTTGCTGTTCCCTGCTGTGCTCCCTTCTAGGATGGACCCTGATCCCTAGCCCATGGGAGGAGGCTGTTCCCAGGTTTAGGTGTACACCGTCTTTTCCCTTTTCGGATACATTTCTTTCGTATACATTTCTCGAGGACCCACTGGCCTCTTCCAGGTTGGAGGTGTGCAACCCAAAGCCTTGGGCTCATCCTCCTCGAGTCATTCAGTACATGCTCCAAGGGGACTGACTCTGTCAGTGGCTTTGTTTGTGCTTGGCCCCAGGATCTCCACTGGCTTTAATGTGTTTTGCTCATCCTCAACATTTCCTGATTTCCTTCTCAAGGCACCAACCGTGTTTGCTAACTTAACCATCAGCCTCCCATCTGATTTGCTCGTGAGAATGGAAAAACATTGACATAATTTCTTTCCCTTGAGTGTTATTTGTCGGCTTGTAAATCTGAACGGGAAGAGGAAACTCATTTGGAGAAGCGAAATGCCTATCCTTGAAGAATGAAGAGTGTTGCTGGGGATGGCAGGAGAGTTTGTGTGCCCGTGGGTACCGGGATCCAGGACGTAGGACCTGAGATCGGGCTAGAGGCCAGAGATAAGAAACTCCTTCTAATCTTTCCTGCCAATAGAAATAGTCAATAAATGAGAACTGTTTATTGAGTGCCTACCATGTTCACACAAACAGGGAGGTAGGAAGTTGTAGGAACAGATGAAGCCATCTTAATTCTTCTCGTTGGAGAACTTTGTGACTAAATCAGGTCATGGTGACAGTTGCCCAGAAATTGAGAATCACATCATTAGCCTCTTGCTTGGGACTGGTAAGCCCTTTGTCACTTTTATTAGATGGGGCTGCATCTTAGGATGGCAGGAATGAAACCTAACCTTTCTCCACAGCACCTTTTATGCTCCTCGGTAGAAGGTGGAAGATGCTGGACTTCTCTGAGACCATTTTCTCACCTATAACTTGAGTCAAGCGATACCTACCTTTGACTGTTGTTCTAAGAAGTAAATGAAGTGCTGTAAAATGCTTAGCACGGCATGGACACCCAGTAGGCACCAATGAATGATAGCCAAGGTGTAGCTGGACCATCACCACTGGTGCCCAGTATGAAGAAGCTGGAAAACATGTTGTTCACGGCGTGGCCTGTCTTGGCCTATAGAAAATCCTGATTTCGAGTTCCCTTATTTCTGCCCGATTTTATAGTGTGAAGCTGGCACACTGTAAACAGGCTACTCGGAAAGTATCTGATGTGCCAGGAGGGAAGAGGACAAGTCTCTCTAAGGGAGCCATTTGGGCTCTTGTGTTAATTAAAGCAGGAAAGAAATGTGGGAGGAAAGCAAAGCTAAGTGTCCAAACAGAGAATGTGGTGCACACATGCTCAAGAGTGAAGCCAGATAGGAGAGGCTGGCAGGGGAGGAGGAGGGTGGGGATGTGGCAGTCCCAGAAGAGAGTGATGACCAGCGCCAAGCTTAGTCAAAGATGAACTCAAGAAGGGCAGGCCGGGCTTCCCTGGTGGCGCAGTGGTTGAGAGTCCGCCTGCCGATGCAGGGGACACGGGTTCCTGCCCCGGTCCAGGAAGATCCCACCTGCCGCGGAGCGGCTGGGCCCGTGAGCCATGGCCGCTGAGCCTGCGCGTCCGGAGCCTGTGCTCCGCAACGGGAGAGGCCACAGCAGTGAGGGGCCCGCGTACCGCAAAAAAAAAAAAAAAAAAAAAAAAAAAAAGAAGGGCAAGCCAGTTACAAAATATGTCAACTGGGGCGTTGTGGCTCCACCTTTCCTCCTAGTCGGACACTGGAACCCATGGCCCAGATTCTGCATGGATTTAAAGGCACAAGAGGAGAGCATGGACCCAGAAGAGGACAGTGTGCCCATCTCAAGGCAGGAACTCCCTCTCATTTTTCTTGCAGACACTCTCCATGGAGATAGGCCCCCACCTTTCTTCACAAAGCCAACTTGTCATCATGCTCTGTTGTGTGCCTTCTACTTGCATCAGCTCAAGTAGCACTAATTTTTGAAAATACAGAAATTGTTCCTGTTATAACAGTCTGTTCACAAGGAACAAAGGCCACAACAAGCTGGCATTATCTTGATTTTTTTCCATGGCCCTCTCATCAAAAATAATATTTCAAATGGATTGCAGTACAGTTAATGAGATATTTTACAACGCAGATTATCAGAAGTGGAGAGGCCTAGACATTTACACTAGTTGACTGGCAAGATTAACTTGATGTACTTTGACCCACCTTTTGAGAGAAAACGACCTCTATAAATTTCAAAGAAAAAGGCATAGTTTATTTGCATCCAGGTGGCACTTTTAAATTCAGAAAACTGAAATCAGGACCTAGACCACTACTGGAAGGAGAGTGAGATAGGCCAGATTTACATTTATAAATGCCCGTGATGGCAGTAAATGCACAAAGATCCGCGTGGGGGCACGAGGAGGTCTAAATATGCTACATTTGTGAAACTCTCATTTGAATAAAGAAGCAAGTTACATCTTTTTCATATTGAATTGACTGTCCTTAGGACTGAAGCACTAGGTCTTGATTCCCTAGTCTGGTCGACAGAAATTGGGGCAAGCAATGATCAGTTCCATTCAACAGAGGAGGAGATAAAATGTATCAGACACAGCAGCTCTTCTGTTAAAACAAAGTGACATCTCATGACTTCCCTGTAGCTTTCACGGAAGTATTTTGAAAGTCTGGGAAAATGAGAGGGAAATGTAAGGTTCTATGAACAGTTGTGGAAGAAGAGAGTGAAGATGCTGGAAGGGTGGCTCTGGGTATAGAGATTGCACTGTTCCACCCCTATATCATCCCCTGTGGCCAGTTCTCAGGTCAGTGCATTGCAGTTCTCAAGATAGGAACCTATTCCCTCCTTTAATATTCCCACTAGGTTTCTACTTTCCAGCTTTCCCGTGTGTGTACTAATGAACCGAACAAGAAAGAATTAGTGATGCATGGTGCTCATTTAATTGGCTGAAACTGAGTGATGTGCACTCTCTGAATCTCGTTAATTCTTGGGACTAATCTACACATTGGCAGCTTGTCATAAGCGATGGGTTGCAAATGCTGAATCACAACTTTTCAGGGTTGGTAGTAGTAAAATGGCAATGTGTTAAATGCGCTCTTAGACTGGAGAGGAACTTTTATGTAAGTATAGTGCAGTCATGGTAAGATAATGGATTAAATGGCCTTCTTTAAGATATTGGCTTTGTGTGTCTTGTGTATTCAAAAAGTAGCCCTTCTAATGTGTCTCTTTAGGCACAAACAAAATGGGTGAGGGTCAGTGATGAGTTACTGTGTTAGGATGAGAGGATGTTAGCAACCTCTTCTATGCATCCAGATAGCAGCCTGTTCTGGAGTTTCCTTGTGAAATTCACAAGGCTTCATGGCTAAACTTCCCGCTGGGGTTAGGAGAGTTTTCCCAGGAGACCACGCAGGGATTTGGAAGCAGAAGAGCTGAGTTATTATCTGATCTTGCCCGTTTACCATTTGGGAGATATTGGGAAAGCCACTGAAATTTGTCTCTAAAACTGTGGATCATGATACTTTGTGTTTCACTCAAAGAGCTTCTAAGGACTGGACAAAATGGTTTGGTTTGGTGGTTTGAGAATATTTCATATACTGCAAAGCTACACACAGATATCATTGTTGTGACTATAATATCTCTTCTTGGTCTGTAAGAAACTACCTTTCCTCATCCTCCCTTCTTTTCTATCAGCCATAGTGAAAACCTTTTGATTCTTAGCATATTTATACCACGAATATGTGAAAGTCCCAGTGTCCTTTTGTCCCTCTGTTGGGGACCCAGACTGGATTCTTATCTGGGCACATTGATATCCAGGCATCCTTCAGATGTTTTGAAATGGGTCTGGTAAGAACCAAAGCTGTGTTTTCAATTAATTTTCTAAGTACACAATTTGCTCAAAGTGCACTTTAAAAAAAAATTCTACAATAAAATATGGCTTGCTGCTGTTCAACTGCCAGAAATTTGAGATCTCTCTGGGTTTCACTAATATCAAAGGCTTCTGTTTAATATGACTCTGTATTAAAGCGGGCCTTACTGTCAACTTAGCAAAACCTCTTGTTTAAGCTCAAGTTTTGTGTAGTTTTTATTAATCCAACGTGCATCTGTTAAAAATAACTCCAGATAATGCAACATTTGATTAAATGGCACGTCTTAATACGGCCATTAGCGGGAGGGATTTTTTTTCCATTTACGCATTCCAATCTGAGCCTGATAAGATGGCACTAACATTCAGCCTGAGGTGTGGAATGTTAATAGTGGAATCTTGGACAGTTTGTTTATTTTTTATTTATTTCGTGAATGTGCCATTCACAGTAACGCTCCAGATGAGGGTCCTGGAAAGCAGAAGTGCTCTGTTTAGCCTCAGAGCCCCAAGAGGCTGGCAGATTAGCCCCTACCCCAAGGGCAGCACCAGCCTAGTAGGAAAAGGCAGAGGAGTAACCTTAAGCCGGAGCTGAAGTATATTTCTGTTCTGTCAAAAGTGGCTTTTCAGGGAGATGTGAGTAACATGTCATGTGAATTTTTATCCACCACCTTTTCTCTTGGGCTATGGGGAAAGAAGGCTTAGGAGATGCTCTGGTCCTTGTGAGCATCTTGAACGTAGGCTGTCCTGGTGGCATTGGTTTTCCTTTGCTGAGAGGCCCTGCAGCTCTTACGGTTCAGGACCAGCTGGTACCCGGCACAGAGCAGGCATCCAGTCCCTTTTCCTTGAGCCATTACGCTAACCAGCATCCAGGGAACACAGAGGCCCCAAATGTTCCCCGAGTACACGCTTCTTGGGCACCTCCTGCATGGAAGGCACCATGTTAAAGCCTGGGGATAAGCAGTGAACAAGACAGACTCAGTCCCTGCTTTCATGGACCTTGCATTCTAGCTAATACGTAGCCACTAGTCAAGGATGCTGTCTGTTGGTTTTATGATTTGATCTCTACTCTTAATTGAGTTTCAGCTCCCGGAATTGAGTGTATGCCCTATTAACCACCATTTGGCTTTTACAATTGTTCTTATAAGAGTATTTTTCTGCTTATATTTTAGTTTTAATTCCTTTAAGATAGGCATTTGGGTTCCATTTAATTTAATGCTTATTTACCAACTGCCTATCATGTTAAAGACTGCATTTTTCACTATTCTTCCTGCCTTTCCCAGAATGATTAGGCATAAAATGTTCCCCTCCTTTAAGCCTAGCCCACCGAGGGACGTGAGGGAAGGTGTGGCAGGTTGTACACTACATGATGGTACAACATCTAGAAGGACAGTGCACACATCACAGCGACGGTAGGTTAGTACATTTATAATGATGATCTCTAGGCAGATGACAGTACCCAGTTCGAACAAAATCATTGTATGTTACACATATTAAGAAAATTTCTCTGCATATCAAATGAGTCTTGTCAGAGACACCTGTTTTAACTTCACGTGAAGACATTTTATAAGACAGTGGGCCTGTTGTTGCTTACCTGGTCGTGTCAGGCACCAGGACAATTCCACTAGTTAACTAGGGCAGCAAAGGACAAGAGCCTAGGGTTGGAGTGGATTTCGGTTCTAACTCTGCAAGTCAACCAGCTGTGTAGCTTCGAGCACATCCCATAACCATTTTGAGCTTCAATTTCCTCATCAGTAAAATGGGGATTATCTCCATACCTCATGGAGTTACTAAGATCAAATAAAGTAATTCTGGGAATATGCCTCGTTTCATGTGCTTGGACTCAATAAATGTTATTTCAGTCTGGTAGCTGGGATGGGGAGAGGGGTAGGGAAGGGAAGAGGGACACGAACCTGCCGAGAGACGTTATAGAAGGCAGATTTTACCTCTGGGTGACTGTGTGGTGAGACCAGGGAACCATTTTGTCCCAGGAAGGATGGCCACTGAAGACCTGAAGCCCCCTTCATTTTTAGCAGCCCAGAGAAAGGCATTCAATTGTCCTTATTTCCATCCTGGGGTTTGCAATCTACATTTGCAAGAAAATGAGGGTGTCATTTTTCCTAGTGTCCAGGCACCTAGGCTGATTCATTACAGCATTAGAAGTGGTTAATGGCAATTGAGGTAGCAGCAGTTTGGAGCGGTAAACAGGACCCTGCCAGGGACCCTGGGTAACTCTCAGGTGTTATTACAACCTGACTGGCTTTCTGTTGCCCTCACTGGCTTTTCCATCAAGTTATCTGTCAGTCGTCTGCTTTCATTTCCTGGGCAGAGATTCGGAGGTCAGCCGGATACCCCTTCGTATAGCTGCAGAGGGGTTGCTGCATTGATTCTTATATTTGGTTCTGATTACAGATTGAAATTAGATTGCTTCCTCTCCTGGCGTGGGTTATGATAGCACTCTGTAGTTGAAGGAAATTTATTTACTGTGCATTGTGTTTCTTGAAAAGCCTGGTAATTTGTTTCTGTCCTCTACTCCAAGAAAGTAGATCAAGCACTGGCCAGCACGCAGGGGTAATGAGGTGTCGGTGAGAAAAACACCACCCAGAGAAATGGATCTTTGTTAGACCCTTCCGGTGGTGATGGTGGCAGTATGGCCGTGCTCGAGGTGATGGGTCTGTATTTCCTTATGCCTTGACTGGGGTTGGTTAATTCCCTCTTGTGGGGCCTCTCCATCCCAGATGGTGGACTGTGTCTACATTTGGCAGCCCACGTTCACCTGATGGAATAACACTTCCAAAGTGTGCCTGCAACCAAGAAGATGGAGGGAGCTTATTAGCACTCTATTGTGGGCCATGTGTAGATTTGTATGTTCATTTTCAAGTTGTCTTCAGGCTCCTCCAGGAAGGATGAGTGGACGGAGCAATAGGCTTTATCTGTATTTGTAAGGAGCTTCCTGAGGCTCCAAGGCCAGAATTCTGTGACTGAAGCTTGTTGCGAAGAATAAAGAAAGAATAGGAGGTGTTCAGAGCGAAGAGAACTCAAGGATGGTTCCCAACCTTTCTCAGTTCATGGCACCCTTTGTGTTTCAGGAACTTTTCCACGATGCCTCTAGGGGTGCGTACACACACACACACACACACACACACACACACACACACAGAGAGAGAGTTCTGTTTATTAAGTAGTTAGATGGATCCAAATAAGTTAATAAGTATTTATGTCCTAACAACTTGGTGACCGTTTGGGAAAAATACACATAAATCGAAAGAAAACATTTTATTTTTAAATAACCACAGTCACTACCAATGGGATGTGTGCACCTGTTGGGCACTGCAGAACTCAAATCTCGAAATCAGGTTGGACACTGCCACCCTCGTGTCCTTTTGCACACTGATTTTCATGCAACTTTTTATCAAGCAACTGCTGGAAGTTTCACAGAAATAGGACATGATCAAAAGAATGTAGCGTGATTTAATGTTGAAACCGAGGACCACCTTGAGCTAGTAGTTTGCAAGGTATTTGACAGCTGTTGAGTATTGCTTTGCTTTCCTCAAAATTTTAAAATATTTAAAAATTAAAGTAAACTTAAACCTAAATTAATTTAAATTCATTTTAATGTGAGTACCCCACACTGCCCCTCTGAGTTTGCTGCAGCGCCCCAGCGTGCCTCGGTGCACAGTTTGCGAGCCTGGGCCCTGGGCACGAGATGCTCTCAGATAACTCACAACTGCGAGGGAGGGACCAAGGGCTTGTCCAGCTGGCTGTCCTTATAAGCACTTCTGACCTTACCTCTGACGCACTGCTGAGCGAGGGTGCTGGAACCCTACCTTGCATGCAGCACATTGTCATTTTATGATGCTGGAGGGTGAAGTGAGCACAGGCTGCTCATCACAATAATCCTAAAAAAAAAAAAAAAAAAACAATAATCCTGCAGAGTTCCTCCTTGGCAGGCTGCTCTCACAGATACTGTGGGGCTTTCTTCTAACAGTATAGCTTTGCCCTCAAGGAGAATGCAATCTTGTTGAAACTCTCACAGGCTTAAGGTAACATCGAGATTCTAGTCCAAATGCTTACAGTTCAAATATGACATTTTACAGGATGATGTTTCCCTTTCCTTGGCACAAACTGGAGGAATTAAATTGAATTAAATAATTATTGGATTTAATAATTAAAAGCTTTTTCAGTCTCCACTTGGATCTTACCGAAGTGGCACCATTTTCAAATGGGCAAGAACACATCGGAAGTATGGAAAAAGACTCCTGTGCAAATTGTTAATAGAATCCCTAAATGCAGGTTCTCTATTCTGAGGGCTTAGGCCCTAAGTGGGGTTGATTCAAGTGGAAAAAGGCCACTTTGCATCCAGTGGAATGAAATCCTGTTTCCAGATTTATGTTTCTGACGATTTTGGTAAATCTTCCTGTTACAATTCGGTTGCCCGTGACTGGACATCTTCCTCTGGAGGCCTGGGGCCTGAACACATTCTGTCAAGTTTATTATCCAAGGAAGAGACTCCTTTCAGTCCCAAATGGGTGTGCGGTAGCAGGTGGGAATTGCCACTGACGAGTTGGGAGACCCTAAATCTCTTTTCATCAGATCTGAATGTTGGTGGCAATATAGAAATGCACTGAAGTGTTGCTAACAAAGCTGCCCTCCCTGCCTGGCATTCAGAGGGGGGAAAGAGGGTATTTTGCACCATGACAACAGGTGACCTCTATTTGGAATTGTCAACAAACATTAATAGGCTTTCTAAAACACATATGCTGTAAGTAAGAGACTGGCTGCCTGAAGGGAGGGCCCGGTATTCAGCAGCACTGAGGCAGTTCGTACAGGATGTCAGCAGACGTGGTTAATTGGTAATGATTAGGGCTGTCTGAAAGCCGATTCCCTGAGTTTGGTGAACACATAATTGTTGTATGTAACCCAGAGCGGCTTTGCTCTTTCATCTCTATGAAGAGATCAGAAAAGAGAGATTTACGGCTTAGGTTGCCCCAAGCCACACATAGCAGGCTTAATTTTCCTTTCCAAGGGAATTTGAAGACGGCTGTTGTGACTAGTTCTCTGTGGCTCATATGGCATGTTGAGGTCACCTGCAAGTTTTTGTTAAATGATTGAGTGACTGAAATTAATTATTCTGTCAGAGCTGTAATGGAGGTAAGATGGAAGACTCTGATAAAGAGAAAAGCTAAAGCGATCCTTATAAATGCACTTATGTCTCTTTCTATTTAAATAAAGCAGACAGAATACGTATATCCTGGATGGTGTTGGGTGTCACCTCCCCATTTGCCTCTATAGCCCTAAGCTGTTTTCTTTCAAAATCCAATGCTTTGAAATGAGTGGCCATTTATTCAACTCCAACTGTAGGATATTTGACCCCTTACTCACTTCATTCCTTCTAATCTTTCCCCAAACACCTCAGCCGCTGATAAGAGGCTGATTCCAGTCACTGCCTTAGATTAAATCGAACGAATTCAGGGAGTTGCGTCTGAGCGAATGGCTAAGTGACTTGGGGAATGTGGCTGGTGAGTTGAGTAGGTGAAAGGCAGGTGTTTGCTTCTAAATGTCAGATTTCTGAGGCGCGGAAACCACCCGGTAAGGACGTTTAGGAAGGCAGTGAAAGCAGCTGTTTAGTGACAGACTGCCTGAAATTTGGGTTCTTAAATGCCACGAAGGGAATCCAGTGGCCAGTTAAGGAAATGCCAAAATGACTCTCTTGATTACCTTGCAAAGGGCAAGAGAATTATTTAAAAGTGATTTTTCAACGTACTTCCAAGTCACTGGCAACAAAGGCTAAAAAGAGCCATTTCCCATGTGGGTTCTGAGAAGCACGTAGGTAGCAGGACCTCTTCCCGAGGTGGCACCAGGTTCAAAACGAGCAAGAAACGCTGGAAGTGTAGAAAAGGACTTACAAGCAAATTGGCTAAGGTATCAGAATTACGAACCTGTGCCCTGAAAGTGTGTCCTCTCATGTTATGTGCCCTTTGGTGAAAACACTATGGATCAGGGCTGCCTAGTCCTTTGCACGAGTAGGAAAAGCCCACAGCAATGAGATGGGTTGATTCTCTTGTCAAAGCCATCACCAATAGCCATAGTCATAGGACCGGGAAATACCCAGCAGTCACTTGGTTCACTGATGTTTTTGGATTCTAGTGTGCCCTTTTCAAATCATCTGGGGTGCTTGTTAAATATTCAGATTCCAGGGAACCACCCCCAGAGAGTCTATCTCCCTAGGTACGCCACAGAGCTTGGGGATCTTCACTTTTTTTCTTTTAACAAGTTCTGAGGTGATGTTGCAGGTTGTCCCCAACTTTCACTTCCCTTGTTTAACAAATAAGTAGACCAGGGGCCAAGAGAAGAGACTGCAACTGCTCCATTTGGTAAGAACAGCCCTCTGAAACGGTCGTGACTAGTCTACGGCAGATTGTAGATGGAACTTCTTGGGTTTGAGTAATTTTTTTTAGGTAGCATAAAGCCTTTTTTAAAAAAGTGAAATATAGTTGATTTGCAACATTGTATTAGTTTTAGGTGTATAGCACAGTGATTCGGTTTTATATATATATAAATATATATATATATTCTTTTTCAAATTCTTTTCCCTTGTAGGTTATTACAAGGTACTGAGTATAGTTCCTCGCACTGTACAGTAGGTCCTTGTTGTTTATTTTATATACAGTAGTCTGTATATGTTAATCCTAAACTTCTAATTTATTCCTCCCCCCACCTTTACCCTTTGGTAACCATAAGTTTGTTTTCTATGTCTGTGAGTCTGTTTCTCTTTTATAAATAAGTTCACTTGTATCTCTTTTTTAAGATGTGCATATAAGTGATATCATATGATATTTGTCTTTCTCTGTCTGACTTCACTTAGTACGATAATCTCCAGGTCCATCCATGTCACTGAAAATGACATTACTTCATTCTTTTTAATGGCTGAGTAATATTCCTGTGTGTGTGTGAACACACACACACACCACATCTTCTTTATCCATTCATCTGTTGATGCACACTTAGATGGCTTCCATGTCTTGGCTATTGTAAATAGTGCTGCTGTGTATGTATCTTTCTGAATTATGGTTTTCTCTGAATATATGCTCAGGAGTTGGATCATTGGGTCATATGGTAACTCTGTTTTTAGTTTTTTTAAAGGAACCTCCATGGAACCTCCATACCGTTGTTCTCCATAGTGCCTGCACCAATTTACATTCCCACCAACAGTGTAGGAGGGTTCCTTTTTCTCCATACCCTCTCCAGCACTTATTATTTGTAGACTTTTTGATGATGGCCATTCTGATGAGGTGGTACATTGCTAATTATTAGAGAAATGCAAATCAAAACTACAGTGGGATTTGAGTAATTTTTCTTGTCTTAAGACAAGTCATGGCTATTTCAACACTAGTCAACTTAAGGTATCCCAGCTATTGAAGGCATGGCCTCCTGAGTATCTTAGAAACTGAAATAATAGAAATAGGTGGAGTCTGGAAAATTGCTGTTTCTTGATGATGGTTAATATTTCGTTGGTTGGACATAATTGAAGCAACAAAGAAATAGCCATGAAAACTGTCATAAATTAAGACATTCCATTATGGAGGGCAATTTTAAATATTTCTTTCCTGGCAATTTCTAAAAGGAAGAAGACTAACTTGGAACACTTTATACTCATTCCTGCTAGGAGATGAGAAATGGTTTCCCCTCTCTAATTTATGAACCTGTGGTTTAGTTCGGTAGAGCTCAAGCTTACAGTGCTCCAACACCATGTTTTGTGGGGTTAAATGTAAGGCCTTAAAATGTATGTGTATGTCCTCTCACTTCATGAATGCTATGATACTTAGTGCTTTACAGTCTATCTGAAGGCAAATTGATGACTTTATAAAATGTTTTTTTTAAAGTACCCTTCTCCTCTTTTTAAATATGTATGGCTTCTCTGTGTGCCCTATAAAATGTTTTGGAAAGTGGTCATCACCAAACTAGGGCTAGGTTGCATAAATATTTAGCTATAGATAGGAGCGTGTTTCTTGAAGTTGCACATGTGTCAGCGTTTCCTTAGCTGTTCCTCCAGAGCCAGGCCTATTAGCAGTGCGATGGAAGATAAAGAGGGAGCCAAGGTAGAAATGCAGACTTGCCATTGCCAGGGATAACACTGCATTAATTTGTTGCTGTTTTGGTTCTGTTCTTAACAAAGTTAAACAAGTCTTTGATTGGAGCCCGTTTTCAGTTGTCATTTTAAATAATAATTAGACCCCCTGCTCCAATCAGTTTCTTTTAAGGTGGTTTTAAAAGTTCATGACTGGGAAGATACTATTTATAGAGGAGAGGCACTTAGTAGGCCAAGATTTGGTTGGTTTCATGTGGCCAAGTATTATCCCAGAAATTCAACTGGGGATTTTTTTTGGCCCTTTCAGGATATCAAATTTTGATTTGTTGTTGTTTTTAATCCTAAATATTACCGATTATGTATCTTCTCTGAGAGGAGGGAGGGCTAAGATGAATGTACCATATTTTTTATGCACTTCTAGTAGCTGTGCAACCTTCAGTGGCAGGGAATAGAGCATATGACTGTGAAACTTACATAGAGAAAGGGGAGAATTTGTAATCTTTGAACAACAACAACAAAAATATATTGATATCTACCATTTGCTGGGCTCTGAGGCTTCGAAATTGAATAAAATGTGACCCTAGGGAGTGACAGGTCTAAGCAGGCAATTACAGTGAAACGTGATACAATACATGTATAAGAGGAGTCCCAAAGAAGGAGGAGCTAAATTCTCTCTGGGGCTTTCAAGAGAAGCGGTGACTTATAAATGAGGAGAAAGAACCTATGAATTCATTGTTTAGCTTGAGAGCTCGAACTTGCATCAATCCATACTTGATATTTTAGTGGTGACCAAATGAGGATGGTCTTTCAGGCAATGGGTGGAGCCTGTTCAAAAGTACAGAGACTTGAGAGGACATGGCATGTTAGAAAATTGTAGGTAGGCAGCATAGCTTGAGCATCATTTACAAGGAGGTTGAGGTTACCCCTGAATAGGATTACGAGATTGACTTTCATATAGGCTCTTAGTCCTGGCATCATCATGCTTCTTCAAGAGTTTTGGTAATACTTAAGGGAGACATAGAGATCCCAAAAGGTGCAAGGTCTCATGTTAAGTCTATGAGTCTAGTTCCTTAGCTTATGAGGCAGTTGAAAAACATTAGGCTCAAACGCTCTCATTGGAGGTGAGCTACCTACCAGGTCAGTCTGCCCAAACAGGTCAACAACGGGTCACACACCTGGATGAGAAGTCTAATATGTGCTTCATCATCCAGATAATTTGATTCTAGGTCCCAAATCAGTGTTCTATGAAAAAGGAGATCCTTAGCAAAAGGTTTTGTGAAATGTTTGGTTAAATAAAGTTACGCAGGCTTCCTTTCTGTTGGGCTTCCTAAGCCTTTAATGTGCTGAAGTATGATACGAATCTCCAAGAGGATGATCGAATATGGCTTCATTTCCTAAAACTGTTTGTGAAAAAGCCTTTTGTGAAACTAGTGTTCCCTAGAATACTCTTTGGGCAAAGCCACTCTTAAGATTCATTTAAACAGACCTCCTAATTGTACATCGAATGGAATTTCCTTCATCAAACGTTATGCCTGAAAGGGGGTGAAAACCACTCCCCTCAGCAAACATAAAATGTGCCCTCTACTAATTATTTGACATCATGTTGATGAAATCAAGGGTTGCATTCCTCCCATTCTAATAGGACAGTTTTGCAGAGACGCAGCCCTGGGCTCTGGTGGGCAGCATGGGGGCTGCTGGGAAGGTTCCAGTAAAATGCAACTATTCCTGACCTTGTACCATTTAAAGTCACAGAGCTATTAAAGCAGCGACCAGGGCATTCAGAAGACCTGTGACTAGGCATAATGTGCCTTTTGAGGGTGACTGTTCATTTGTCCATCTAATTAGCACTCAGCACCTTTGGCTGCCCCACACATCTTTTAAAAAAAATCTCAAGCATGTGGGGCTTCGGTGCTTGGATGGCTCAGATGAAAATCAAGGCCTGGCCTTGTATTTATGGAGGTTTCTTCTTTCCACTACATCTTAACTATTTCCTCAGCCCTGTTCTCAGTAATGCCTGCCACAAAGAACCCCATACATTTAGCGTTTGCAGCTATAAGTTTGTCATTCTTTTCTTGAAATGAGATTAGGGCACTATTGTAAAACAGCAGAAGGCTGAATGTGAGAGCAGCCAGCATATTGTTGACTGATTTATCTGGGGCATTTAGTTCTTCAGAATGGAAAAACAAAACAGGGTCTAAAAAGCAAACACAGTAAATTAAAAGAATGTTATTCTATGCATAGAACAGCTGTTTTAATACTTGCCCAGTAGGGTCATGTGACTGAACCACTTCTTTAGGATAAAATATGTCTTCCTTTAAGGTTATTATTAAAGACACATGGAGATATTTACTTTGTCTTCTTGTCAGCATTGTGCCACATTAAAAAAAAAGCGAAAAACATTTGAATTTGGTTTAGATTCATTATTTGCATGAAAATGATAGTTAATTGTGTCCATGTGATATTAGTGTTTGGCTAAGGTGACCTTGCCATTGTTAGACCAAGGTGGGCCGTGAGTTAACGAAAATTGTACCGGTGGTAGCTGTTTTCTTTTAAGTAACTGTATAGCTCTGTCTGCTTTGCCAACTAGGAAAATGAATTAACGGGAAGTGAAAGATTTAGAGTCTACAAGAGGTAGGACATAGTTATCCATTGCAGGGAGAAAGCGCCACATTGGGCTCTCTTTGCATGTTGGGTGATCATTATCTCATTTCTTCGGCAAACATTGAATGCCTGCTCTATGTTAGGATCCTGACTGTTCATTACATGATCAGAAACTCTAAGAGGGAAGAGAACCTGCAGTACTGTAGCTGAAACCTCTATTAGCTTTAAAATCTGCACCAGAAATCTTCTAGCCCACCCAAGGCTTGTCCCAAAGCCGCTAAGTGGCAGGACAAGAGTCCAAATCTTCTGCCCCTTCTCCAACT
This sequence comes from Phocoena phocoena, assembly GCF_963924675.1. Classification (NCBI taxonomy): domain Eukaryota; kingdom Metazoa; phylum Chordata; class Mammalia; order Artiodactyla; family Phocoenidae; genus Phocoena; species Phocoena phocoena. The sequence goes on along the minus strand of NC_089234.1, from coordinate 56,973,638 downwards.
TTCTCCATGTGCTACCTCCTTACTTTGCTTTGCCTGGTACCCATCATGAGTATGTTTTCTCTAGAGACTAGTTAGAGCAGAGGAGGATGCTGGGCCAGATGCCCCTCCTGTCCCACTGAATGTGTCCTGGTCGTTGAGGATTCTCCCAGTCAGCCTCTTCCTCTCTCTGAACTCTTTAAAGGCCAAGATCAATTCCAGTTCATCTTAGAACATGTAATTCTGTTTTGAATTACATGCATATGGTTGTATTATATCAGATATGTAATAAATATCTGTTGAAAGCGTGAATAATAGAATGAATAAATGACCTTGTCCTATTCCAACTCAGGGCAGGGTCCATTATGCCCCTTCTGTGACATGTGATTATCCAGCTGCGTCTTACATTGTCTCCTAGTGATGCAGCCCTGGCTAATTTATAGTACACCCCATCTCTCTATGGGCAGTGCTGCCCACAGAATGGCACTTCCTCTTCTTAATCCTCAGTCCACTCTAATGTCTCTGGCTCTATCTCCAAAAGCTACACAGACTAGATCCTTATTCCTCTTTCACATGGTCCTTCAGATATTGCAAGACACCTGGTATATGCTGCTCATCTCCAAATTTAACATAGCAGTCCCCTAAGTTATTCCTCATATGACACAATTCCCTGATGTATCTCTATCTTAGATGCTTTCTTATCAACATAGTTAATTTAGCCAGTGTTTTTTTGTATGTTTGTTTTGTTTGCTTATTATTTGTAAGTTTGGGGCTAGAACTGAACATAGTATTACAGGAAGGAATGACCAGAGCAGAATAGGGCCAGAACATTGCCTTCCTTCTTCTGTACTTCTACTTAGACTATTTTTATAATTAAAGATTGACTCTTTGTTATTTTATTTACTTTTAGCAGTCATGCCACTGATTTGATTCATATGAGCTACTGGACATCTAAACCCGTGGTTTCCAGCTGGGGGTGATTTTGTCTCCTTGGGGATAGTTGGCAATGACTGGAGGCCTTATTGATTTTCCTTCCTTGGGTCGGGAGTGATAATAACATCTAGTGGGTAGAAGCCAGGGATGCTGGTAAGATCCTACAATGTACAGGACAGCCTCCCACAGTAAAGAATTATTTGCTTTAAAATGTCAGTAATGCTGCTATTGAGGAACTCTGGTCTAAACTACCTAGTCCTTCTCTGTGGCACATCATGGAACAGGTCTTGATCCTCTATGATATGAGATCTCTCAGATCTTTGAACCTGACTCAGTAAGACCTCTTCTCTCCAGGTGAAGCCTCCCCAGCCCTGCTGTCAACCATTTCTAAGACTTCCAGTTTCTTAACCTGCTGGTCACCCACCACCTTGCAGTTAGAGTACTGCTCCCAGAGCTGAACAATGCTTTGGTTGGCATCAGAAACCTAGGACAGAGCTTCTCAAACTTTACTGTGGATAGAAGTCATATGGGAACTCAGTTAAAGTCAGGCTCTGATTCATGAGATCTGAGGTAGGGCTGAGACTCTGCCATTCTACCAAGCTCCCAGGCAATGCTGATGTAGAAGCCCGGTGGAGCAAGACGCTTAGCAAGTTTCCTATTGGCTTTATTTGGATACGGGCTTCTTCTGGTCCCTTGGAGCAGAGTACAGGTATTTGTGGCTGGGAACCTTTGGCTATTACGCTCAGCTCTGGCCACATGGCAGAACAGAGCCAACCAAGTACTGTGATGCTACAATGCAAAGGAAGACTAATGGCCTGCTAATTGCCGAGCAGTGCTTATAACTTAGATGTCCTTGCTGTGCCATGTTCCAGGCTCAGGAGAAGCAACAAGAAAGCAATAACCCTTTCCTAATTGAGAGCTGGAGGTGGGAGTGAGGGGAGAGCTGCCCCCAGTCACAGATTTGGAGGAATGTAATATCCCATTGTGATTTGGTTTCTCCAGATTATGTATATGTTTATAAATTATCCTAGAAGTTCCTTTTCCTCATTCCCTTTATTGCAGGGTGTATTTCTTTAAAGTGACAGGTTTAATTTTTTTCCCCACTCTGTGTAGATTTCATGGATGATGTAGCTTACTAAATCAAACTGATTTCCACCATTGTATCAAGGCTCTTTAATCAGTTCTTTGAATTAATGCAATCAAACGGTTGAATTCTTGCACTCATTTCTATATTTACAGCTCTGTTGTGCTTTTTTTATTGAACTGGAAGAGGAATATATTCATTCACTGCCAAAATAAAATAAATCTAGGCAGGTTATCTAGTAAACTGACTGGGGTGTAGGGTGTACAGTGTGTGTGTGTGCATAAAATACAGACGTCATCGGCATAGTTCTAATATTAACTTTTGTGTTGGGACTTCATATTCAAGAAGCCAGCATTGTATCAAGTTCTGTGATAGTGGTCCTGTTTTACCAGATCATTAACCCAGGGGTTCTCAAACAGAGAAGAGAGTGTTTGGAGGTTATGGTGCCCTTGTGTTTTCATATGTGTTCTAGGTTAAGAGCGTAGAATCTGGAGTCAGATTGCCCAGAGAAAATCCCAGTTCCTCCCAGCTCTGGCTGTGTGACTTCATGCGTGTTACTTAACCTTTCTGTACTTCCTTTACTTTAAACTAGGGATAATATTAGTGTCTGTCTCATGGAACGGTTGTGAGGATTAGAACCACAGGCAGTGGTATGTGTGACAGGCAAAGGGCAAGTATTCGCTTTCTGGAGACTATTAATAATATCACCCTAAACTTAAGGCAGCTAAACATGTCGTTTTCTGCCAAACCAGAAATGCTATCTATCTTTTGGTACATTCTCTCAAAGATAACAGTAAAGGGCAATAAGGATATGAGAAAATGATTAGAGGGCAATCACAAAATGGAAGAAATTCTATTCTTTAGTTATGGCTATTTTCCTCCCACAAATTGGGAAACTAACTCCACTCTTGAGTTTGATTCTATGAACCCAGGAAACATAGAACCCAGGGTTCTGCTGAGATAGTTTGCCTGTCAATCCTACCCCTACTTATTTTCTCATGTACTTTGAAATACCTTGAGTCCATAGGTATAACACTATGGTACACTAGTCAATTAAAGATACTTTGTGAAGATATGTGGAGTAAGACCCTGCTTTTCAGAACATAATGTGCCTGCATGTGAAATGTGTATGTTTCATGGAAACAGTGACAGATACATTAGGCAGTGATTATTCTCATTACTAAACAATTCATAGTAGGGTTTCTTACCATAGCAAATGCCTTCCATTTCTACTCCTTTGCCAGTTTGTTAGATGGTTCTTAAACACAAAAGGTCCAGATCTTAAAATTCTGATGGCATTCCTTGATCTTGGTGGGTGAGTTTTTGTTACTCACACAAGAGAAGATGAGTTGGGATGATCAGATGGGTATAGAAGCACATGGAAACAGCAGAGTGTTTTATTTTTTTTTTAAACATCTTTATTGGGGTATAATTGCTTTACAATGGTGTGTTAGTTTCTGCTTTATAACAAAGTGAATCAGCTATACATATACATATGTTCCCATATGTCTTCCCTCTGGCATCTCCCTCCCTCCCACTCTCCCCATCCCACCCTTCCAGGCTGTCACAAAGCACCGAGCTAATATCCCTGTGCCTTGCGGCTGCTTCCCCCCAGCTATCTACCTTACTACGTTTGTTAGTGTGTATATGTCCATGACTCTCTCTCGCCCTGTCAAAACTCACCCTTACCCCTCCCCATATCCTCAAGTCCGTTCTCCAGTAGGTCTGCGTCTTTATTCCTGTCTTACCCCTAGGTTCTTCATGACATTTTTTTTCCCTTAAATTCCATATATATGTGTTAGCATACGGTATTTGTCTTTTTCTTTCTGACTTCACTCTGTATGACAGACTCTAGGTCTATCCATCTCATTACAAATAGCTCAATTTCATTTCTTTTTAAGGCTGAGTAATATTCCATTGTGTATATGTGCCACATCTTCTTTATCCATTCATCCGATGATGGGCGCTTAGGTTGTTTCCATCTCCGGGCTATTGTAAATAGAGCTGCAATGAACATTTTGGTACATGACTCTTTTTGAATTTTGGTTTTCTCAGGGTATATGCCCAGTAGTGGGATTGCTGGGTCATATGGTAATTCTATTTGTAGTTTTTTAAGGAACCTCCATACTGTTCTCCATAGTGGCTGAACCATTTCACATTCCCACCAGCAGTGCAAGAGTGTCCCCTTTTCTCCACACCCTCTCCAGCATTTATTGTTTCTAGATTTTTTGATGATGGCCATTCTGACTGGTGTGAGATGATATCTCATTGTAGTTTTGATTTGCATTTCTCTAATGATTAATGATGTTGAGCATTCTTTCATGTGTTTGTTGGCATTCTGTATATCTTCTTTGGAGAAATGTCTATTTAGGTCTTCTGCCCATTTTTGGATGGGGTTGTTTGTTTTTTTGTTATTGAGCCAGCAGAGTGTTTTAAAATCTTATTTCCTGAGTTTGGGCAGAAGCAACATCCTTATTACTAATCATCTTTGTCATAAAAGTTATACCTGATATTGTATAGCGCGCTACGTGTAAATCACTCTCACATGTATGTTTTTCATTTATTCCTCACAAGATAAAAGTGTGAGGTATCTCTTAGTGACCCCACTTTATTATTACAAAAACAGAGACAGAGAGGTCAAATGACTTGTCAAAGGTCATATGACTTGCAAGTGCCAGAGCTAGGCCTCAAACCAAGTTCTTCTCCCTCCAGATCCATTGGCCCACTTGGGTATGTCTCAATGCATGATAGCCACTTACCATAATTGTCATATGTGTTCTTCGAATGGGACTTAGCACCTGCTACCTTGTTTCCGTATCTAATCCCTGTCTCTTATTTGTTGGATGTGTTTCTCATGATGTGCAAGGATCCTAGATGGACCTTGTATCAAATACCTTTCCAGGGCAGCAGCCTCTTAGTTCTTGGAAATCAGCTGCTAATCCACATAAAGCTGGTGGGTTTATTCTCATTGAGAGCTTCGGGACTACTGAATCAATTAGCTTTTGCTGAGCGACTAACCCCCCGCCCAACCTCCCCCGCAAAAATAGTGCCTTGAAACAACAAATATATAGTTATTTCCCAACTGTGCAAATGGGCAATTTGGGCTGGACTCAGTTGGCTAGTCCTCTGGATCCAGAGTGGTCTCAGTTCGCCTTGGGTCGTCTCCTTCCCAGGTCTCAGCTGGGGCCCCTGGGATGGCTTGCATGACTGGGCCTCTTTTCATGTTATCTTTCAGGAGACTAGTCCCAGACTTGTTGGCGTGGTGGTTAACAGAATTCCATGAGCAGCAGAAGAGCGCGATCCCCAGTGCAGAGCACGTTTCAGGTCTTTGCTTATATCTTATCTGCTAGCATCTTACTTGTCAAAGCAAGTCCCATGGCCAAGCCCAGAGTCAGTAGGAGGGACTTCTCAGTGACACGGATGCAGGGATGCTTGAACAGATTGCAGGTCATTACTGCGACAGTCTACCGTGTTGCCATATCAAGTTTTTCTTTACTTCCAAATTTTTGAGTAGAGTTATAATGCCCTGAAAAACCAGGAGGTTCTTTCTCTTCACTGAGGTGTTTCCTTATTGTTACTCCCTCAAGATTCTGCCAACTCAGTAAACTTGACCCTTTACAAAACCCTGGCTTCTTTGAGTGATGCTGCCCTGCTTTCCTCCCCATTAATGAATTGAAAGGTTGTTCTTAGTCAGGACTTTTCTGACTTTTTAATGGTGTGCCTGTAGCTTCTCCTTGTCAGCTTTCCTTTTAGAAATGCATACGTTTATTTTGAATCCAAATGCTGGAGTTTTCTGTTTGGGAAAGAATTTTAATGAAGCTTTATCAGGTGTTAACCAAAATGAAGAGGAGTCTTTTGTGCCCAGAGAAAGTGATCTGGCAGTCAGGAGCTCCTTTAGAAAGAGGACTGCAGAATGAAGGAATGCTAAACCCTTCTTTCATGATTTTTCTCTTTTTGAAACATGTTACCTTGCCTGAGAGTTTATGTCGAGTTTAGCTCATGGAAGGGGAACATAATGATGTGTGATCTGGAGGAAGGAGCGGACAGTGGATGATAATTCCCAAGCAGATGAAAGAGAATATTTCACACTGCTGAGACACATGTGACTTCTTTGGATGCAAATAACAGAAGGGATGATGATAGTTGTAGCCGTTTTCCGCTTCGGGGAGAAATCACCAACTTAGCAACGCTAAATGGCAAGACCTATGTGGCCGAGTTCTTTCCCTGACTAATTGGAAACACATCTCTGTATTTTCTTGTCGTTGAGAAAGAACGACTGTTTGGTAAATGGTATTCAGTAGTATACTTTTTTTTTTGCGGTACGCGGGCCTCTCACTACCGTGGCCACTCCCGTTGCAGAGCACAGGCTCCGGACGCGCAGGCTCAGCGGCCATGGCTCACGGGCCCAGCCGCTCCACGGCATGTGGGATCCTCCCGGACCGGGGCACAAACCCGTGTCCCCTGCATCGGCAGGTGGACTCTCAACCACTGCGCCAGCAGGGAAGCCCCAGTAGTATACTTTTATAAAAGCCCAGGTGCTGGGCTCTTGGTCAGAAGGGAATGAAAATGCTTTCTGATATCAGAGAGCCTGGGTATTTTTTGTAGTGACAGTAGGACATTGGAAAGTGATTGGTAGGTTTGGAGTCGCAAACTGGTAGAATCTCACCAGCTCGGCCCTTAGGAGTTTACCAACTTGAACAAACCCTTTCCCCTCTGACCTCAGTTTCTTTACTTGCAAAATAAGAAGAATGGGGCAAATGATCCCAAAGTTTTCATCTCATTTCTGTCAGAAAATCCTGTAATTTAGAAAAATAGACACTTTTTGGTTATAAGTTTGGCTCAGAGAAGACAGTGTGAAATACTCACTGGATTTATGGCTGGAGACACTTTATAAAACAAAGCAAAACAAATCCCAGCTCTGGTACAGATTATTCCACCATCTATCCATGGACCCATCCACATCCTGTCCACCCATGCATCCATATTCCTGTCCACCCATCCATCCATGTACCCGTCTCCTTGCCTCCACCACTCTTGTTTTCTGCATTTGTTCCAGACATTAGTGTTAAAATTTCTTTGTGCTTACCTTGTTTGAGCTTTCGAGCTCCTGTGAGGAAATCAGACATCATTTTCAAATAGACGTTTAACAGATGAGGAAAGTTAGGCCATGAAAGTTATGTCACATATCTGATGTCATTCAGCTGGAATGGAAAAACACTAGGACTAATCCCAAACTCTAGACCCAGGGCTCTTTCTCTATTATGCACTATCCCTTTTGTGTATCTTCAAAACTATCCTAGAAAACCCAAAACCTGGCATTTGTTTCCTAAGATTGGGGTAGCCTAAGGCCATTTCTAGGACTTAATTGTTCATGAAAAAAAGAAAGAGTTCCTTCCATTCCAGAAAAATCTTACTTGAGCTGCCACACTTCAAGGTGAATCAGTATGATAGATGTTTTTAAGCAGTCTTTGGTTAGAGTAGTGTTGAACATTGTGGGGGATCCAGAAAAACTGGGAAAGACCCTATCTTCCGCAGTTTGCTGGCAGAGTCTAACATGCTTTAGGTGCCCATGAAAGTGATGTATTGACAAATGAGGGTCCCACGTAATAGGTGGTAGTTTCCATAGGACTTGAGGAAAGGGAGACAGGCCCATAGCAACCCTGACATCCTTGAACTTCCAGTTGACCTTAGCACCCAAGAGAAGGCTTAAACCAGAGAAGAAAAGCCACCTCCTCCTGGGAGCTTTCCCCGGAAAGCTGTGATGTCCCTCCGTCTGGGTTTTGGAAAGGAGTTGTTGAAGCTAGAAGAGCATACTTCTTACAAATCTTGGGATGAGAAGGCAGGCCAGTGGGAGTGCTTCTCTTGTGTCTTTTCAGATAAAGATATATCCTGGGTTTTGAGGTTGATTCAATTCTTTAAACAAATCCCATCATCCACCCCAGGCAGTTTTGTTTGATCCCAAGTTCAGTAACGTGAAATAAAGTACCCCAGACTTTAATGGCTTAAAATGAAAGAGAATCATGTTTTCCTGTCTGAAACTGGAAATCCAAAGAGTTGCTCAGTAAGAATGTTCTGGCTTTTACCTTGTAGCTCAGCTACAGGAAATTGGGAAATTTGGGTCAGATGCTTCATGCACATTCCACGTTGATAAAGGGTGGGAAAGTTTGAGGAATTGTCTGAATCATAATGCTACTGGGAAGGTTAGAAAATACAGGATTATTTCTCCTAAAATTACTTTTGGGAAGCGGGGTGGGGGGGGGTCAGTGGAGGAGAAATTGTCAGTATGCTCTAGGTGGCTTAGTGTGTGTGCTTTATTTTAATGATTCCAGTAGGTGAGTTACACAAGTACAGAGATACTGGTCCTCATTGTCACAAAGTAATTCTGTGTGGAAGTTGAATGATGGTAGGATATCCAGGTCTTTGCTACTTAAAATGGGGTCCATAGACCAGCAGCATCAGTATCACCGGGGAGTTTGTTAGAAGTGTGGAATCGTAGGGGCCCCAATTATAGACCTATTGAATCAGAATCCACATTTTAATAAGACCTCCAGGTATCTCATATGCACCTTACATTTTGAGAAGCCTTGGCTTCCCAAGTTCATTGGGATGATGCAAGGCACAGATGCTCCCCATATTCTAGTTGATTGAAAGACATTTCTGGATCAGTTTCTTGATTTTATTGATTGTAGCCTAGAAGAAAGTCATGTTAATCTCTAGGAACTGGACCCAGCAGTGGGACACCCCAGCCTACCCCTTAAGCCTCACCTGCCAGCTACCACCCATTCCAGCTGCCCTGACTGTCTCACTGTTCCATGACTTCACAGCTCTGTGCATTTGCATGTGCTCTTCCCACTGCCCCGAATGCTTTTCTCCTTTTTTCTCACTTAATCAAACTCACCTTTTGCAATCTTGTTCACATGTCATCTTTGCTGGGAAAAAGTCTGCATTTTCCCCAGGTGTGATTTAGAGACCCTATCTTCTGTGTATTGACTCCCCTGTTAAATTACAATAGAATAGGAAAGTGTAAATGTCCATGTGCCTTTCTTGACCATGAGCTCCTGAGGATCTTCAGGTCCTTGTTATCGCCTCTATGTCCTCAGCACCTGATACAGAGCAGGCATTCAATCCATACTTGTTTTATAACTAAATGAAAATACGGGTGATCTGGCAGGGAATGCCCTCTTGGATATTCTGGGAATTTCTCATTCCTCCAGGGAGACACTTGGGCTGGTTTTCTGGGGGGGGGGTTTGTTTTTGTTTTTTATAACATGTGTTTGACTCCCTAAGCCTCCTGGATCAACACTGAGCAGAATCATCAAGTGGGCCAAGACCATCCTAGGGTCTCTCTGTGCCTGCTTTCTCCTCTCATACCCAGCACCTTTATGATGCCCCCAGTTGCCCCAGACTGTCATTTATTCCCTGGACAACCTCCCAGGTCACCAATTTCTACCCCTCCCAAGTCAGAACCTCCTTGTCTCCTTAAAGGGCAATCTACCATTTCTGGAGGGCTTACTATGTACCAAATGCTCTGCACAAAGTGCTCTACCTACATGACCACATTTAGTCCCCACCACACTTCTGGAAACATAGGTTCCATCATTTCCATTTTATATTGAGGGAACCACAGCTCACAGCAGTCAAATAATTTGCTCAAACCAAGGTGGTCAGGCAGAGCTGGGATTCAAACTCAAGGCTGTCTGACTTACTGATCGGGGCTTTGAAATGCTGTTCTGTGCCACAACAGGGGTACATGAATCAGCCAGAGTAACCCATGAAGGTGCTAACCTACCAGTGGATGTAACTGATCAAAGCACCTGCACTGAATGGGGCACTGTTTTAGATACACTTCGCCAGGTGAAAGAGAATAATTATAAGTGAGCACAGTAGATTCCTCTACCTGGACGATTTTAACTTTCTCAAGCTCAGACCAGTCTTGAGGGCACTTTGTTTCTGAGATTGAGGGCCACTGCCACCAGACTCGGCTAGCTAGGGGATGGGGCTGCCATTTTGCGTTAACTTTGTCCTCTGAATTGAGAACTGTGCCCTACTTTAATTAGTTGCTGTATTAATTTTTGGTTGGGGGAAGGGGTGATCACTTAAAAAACAATGCCAAGAATGTATGTTACTCCCTCCCAGAGACATGCAAGTTGTTTCTTGTTTAGGAGAAGCTCTCTTTCTCCCTCCCCCCCCCCCCCCGCAACTTCCTCTGTTATTTCACCTTCCCCATCTTCTTCCTTCCCTCCGTGAGATACACTAACTGGTGTCCACACTCCACCGAGGAGGCCACTTCCCCCTAGTGTGTCCATACGCTTCTGCTCTCACCAAGAAGCAGTTGTGTTTACTCCCCAACTTGTTTATGCCAGTTTTTCTTGTGCAGTATTTGTAAACATAATTTAACTAAATATTATGTAAATCAGTGAACAGTGGGTACAGGACAAAAGCAGCTGCTGTTTTTACGAACACCAACTTAAGGGCTTTAGGAAGAGTTCATAAAAGGAATATGACTCTGTTTAAAAAAAAAAAGCTAAATTATATGAGGGTGGACCAGAGACCTAAGGAAAAAAAAAATCCTAAAGAAGTCTGTGCTCAGTTTGCTTTTCTGCACTCCATTTTAAAGAAACCCAGACTGGAAATTGTGGGTGGCATTTTATAAATATTTTGGATCGAGAGAGATGAAGTGGGACTCTAATCAGATGGCAGCCAAGGTGGGGAATAGGGACCTCAGTCCTAGAGCCCAATGGGACTTGATTCTGCCCTGAATGAGCCTGGGAACAGATTCTCCACTAGATGCTTCAGAAGGGAACTGGCCCAGCCAGCACCTTGATTTTGACCTTGGGAGACTAGTCTTAGAGAAGCCAGCTGAGCCCACTGAACTTTTGCCATACAGAATTATGAGATAATAAATTTGTGTAATTTTTAAGCCACCAAGTCCATAGTGATTTGTTAAGGCAGCAATGGAATGTGAACACAGCACCCATCCTCTCTGCATATATTGAGATCACTGTTCCCATTTTTGACCCAGACCTTCATTACACACATCTCAGCCTGGCATTCTGGGTGCTCTACACTGGTGTTGCCTCAGCTTTCCTTTCAAAACTCACCTCCCAGACAAACCCTCAGCCCCAGTCACGTTCTTGGCCTCATAATTGCCTGTTCAAGTCCAACTCATCTTTCAAGGGCTGTCTCGAGAGAGAGGCAGGTCACTTCCTTCTGTGACCACCACAGCCTTCGGAGGACCCTCTGTCCGTGTTGTTTATTTGGCCTTTGTCCTGTCTGATAGTGAGGGCTCTTCCCTCTGTTTTCCCCTTTTCTCTTCAAATTGATGGCAAACATTTTAAAGGCAGGAAGCGTGTGCATTTTGTTTCCTCCTCCTTGTGTCCAGCACAAGGGTGAATACATTCTACATGGTCCATATGCTTCCTTTAGAGATGGGATTTTATCTGAGAGAGCCACGTTCTCTGTGTGGATCTTCACAGAACTCTTTGTGGATGCCAGTTAATGTCTGGGGCCCCTGCCTCTGGGTGATAACTCCTTTAATATCAAGACAATGATTTGATCTCTTCTTAAAGTGTCTTGTAAGTGACTTCTTTAAATGACCTTGGTTTCCTAGCAGTTTGGGTTCCAAAGACAGCTCTCTCCCTGGACACGGAGCCTAGCCCCTTGGGTTTGTGACTGTTTCCAGTGCTGACGTGTAATCTCTAATGCTTTGTGAGCTTGACTTGGGTCTCATCTAAGCGAGAGCACCCCTGCAGCGCCAGCACAAGAGGACACCACCCAGAGAGAGTTGGCGGGATTTTGGGGTGGGAAGCAGTAGCCAGGGAGTATGTCGAAAGCATTTGATTTTCTTCCACTGTAGCTATCTATTCTTCAGTCCTTGCTAATGGGATAATTTGATCGATGAATGCGCTGGGAAAAGGCAAGAGATGCATAAAAAGTGTGAAAGCTCACAGCTACAAATGAGTGGGCAGATTTACCACTTTCTCCCTAGAATCAAATCTGTCTGCCATCCGCACTGGGTATGAGACAGGCAGATCCAAGCTTTGGCTTAATTACACGTAATTTGGGTGACAGCTGAAATGCAAACGTAAACATTCAATCAGTTAAAGATACACAAAATTAAGCATTTCACACAGTGTCCAACCCCTTCAGTCTTTATTAATACTTTAATTATGTTAGTTATACCATGGTTTCAAGCCCTGCTAATACAATAAGCAGGGGGTGGAGGTGGGGGAAGAGGCAGGCCTCCTCTGAGCAGTACAGCTAAGTAAGGAGCGCATTCGAATTAAAAGTATGAATGGAATGCAAAGTAGCAAAGAATCATAGATACATTATTCAGCAGTTTACCCACCCTGTTCACACTCACTTCTTGCGTAGTGACTGGCAGTGTTTCTGGAGGATGGGCCCAAGTCTGACTCATTCTGAGTGCAATGTACATAATAAGTGCTCAGTAAACATCTGCGAATTAATCTGGAATGAAAGACAGTGCGATTGTATCCATAGAGATAGAAGGAAGTGAGCAGATTTGGGGGGTATATTTTGAAGGTGGCAGAGACCAAAATTATTGCTGACGATTGTTTGTGGGGTGGGGGGGGGGCGATGGAGGGTAGGGGTGGGAGGAGGAGAGATAGGAACAGAAGATGACCAGGGATGCAGAAGTTCACCTTTGCTTCATCCAAGTCACTTCAGTTCTCTGGCTCATTTTTCCCCCCGCTGCCTGTGATAAATGAGTAAGAGGAGATTGGACCTTAATGGTTTTCAAATTCTCTTCTCTTAGATTTCTCAGAAGTATTATCTATCAGGGACTGCATTGTGTATGTGCGTTAGGGGGTAGGGGAATGTAGGGGAACAACTCTGCTTTTATTTATGTATTTTATGGATTGAATGTCTATGATTTTTTTTTCTAAGAGTTGCTAAAAATTCGTATGAAAACTCCCAGCTGTGATGGCCTTTTCAAGCTCCAGCCCACCCACTCAGAAAGCAGTCTCCTGTGCTCCACCCATGTTGGGGTCTTCATCACTGATCCAACTCTCCACCTGTTCTTCCCTTCATCCTGGGTATGTGGGTCCCCCTGGCTCATCTGCTATTCTAGCCCCCAGGTGATTTTATGTCTCATCTCTCCTGTCTTTGCTCATCTTGGATAACCTGCCTAAAAACTCCTTCCTCCTTCCCTGAACCTATCACCATCACAGGTCACTAAGCCAAGGTCAGAGCTGCTTTCTCTGGGAAACCCTCCCAGACTGCACTCGTCAATGGTACTTTCTCCTTTTGATGAATTTCTATGGCTCTCGGTGTCTGATCCACATTCCCTCCCCTTCATTTTTGTTCATATGTGTATGTCTTATCTTCCTGACTAGATTATCAGTTTCTCAAGTTAGGAATCATTCAGTCCTCTTTTGTGGTTTTTCTTCTACTTTGCCTCAGACTAGACACACAGACAACTACTCAATAAGTCCTGCTTACTTTACACATCGAAAAAGTATTCAGAAGGGGGTTAACCACGTAAAATCAAGTGATCCTCTAGCCAGAGAGAATTCACTTGCCCAAACTACAACAATCAGTAACTGTACACTGGGTTTTTGACTTAATAGTTTTCTGAGCTGAAACAAAATGTCATTTAAGTGGCTTGTACAAGATAGTTTTAGGCTTTAGTAGGCTGACATATACAGAATTATCCGTCATTGGGAGTGTTCTGTGAACATCGCCAGAAAAAACCTTGGCAATCGGTAAATCTGAAATAGAAATGCAGTGCTTACTTCAGAGAGCAATTTCTGAGTTTTGTTCTTGATGACCGTTGGTTCTATGACTAGCCCCCTTTGACCCAAGTAGCCTTTGCTAAGCTCAGTATCTTCAGAGCTACACAAATTGTTCTCATACACTGATGATTGAGCACGGAATTGGCATTGGACCTCTCCATGGAGGTATTGGTGGCCAACCCAAGTTGCTCTCTTATCACTCCTTAACCATGAATTCCACAGGTTACCAGTGTGAGGGCTAATGTTAAAAAAGGCACCACCTCCCTAGCATCTTCGTCCAGAAGCAGACAAAGAAGGCTCTTACTATCACAGGGCCTCATGGATTATCAAAAGAAAATGTGACCCAAGTCCATTCATCAATAAGTATTGTTATTATTTCAAGCCAAACTTTGTGTTTGTCGGAGTGGAGAATACAGAAGTAACATGGTTCCATTTCTGCCCTACGCACTTTTCATTGGGTATGGTGCAGAATTTATAAACACAAGCAACTTTAGAATAATACAAAAAATGACCAAGTGCTAACTGTTGTTCCCAAAGACTATGGGAATTCAGAAAGGGGAGAGATCACCAGAGAAAATTAGAAAGGTTTAAGCTGTTGAGTCCAACTTTTTCACCCTCAAAGATTCTTTTTACTACAGCTCGCACTCCTGGGCCTCGATGTTTTGGGGGTAGAGTACACTGCCAAAGTACACTGACTAAGCAGTAATTCATCGACCCGCCACTGAAAATATGAGTATTGTCAATTAGCCCTTCTGGCACAAAGAAAGAGATAACCAGAGGTCCACACTGAACTAATGATCATTTTAGCCAAAATGCAGAGAAGCTTCATGTTTTCATTAGCCTTTGTATATTCACAAGTGAATATGTGATTTGTTGGATATTTTTGGAGACTGAAATTTGCTCTGAGAAAACCTGTTTACTACATTCTGGGGACCACTAAGAATCTGTAACCCATATCGGGGATCCTGCACCAAGAAATGTGGTGGAAGTAGCGAAATAGTAAAAGATCCCGATCAGTGCAGGTGGAAGTGACACAGGCCTTGCAGTGACTAGGACTTGGTCGAGCAATGGCGGGGGGCGGGGGAAGGTGCAACACAGCAATGTCCATAAATTCAGCTCTTCGGTCCACCATTGCTGACTATTCTAGGGTCAGCCATCTGACCTCCTTTCCTTCTTTTTCTGTGAGCTCATGCTTTCGTGGATGTACCAAGGAGGATCATCATTTTCTGAGTTGTGCTGTCTTTGCACCCCAAAAATATACCCTAAACTTAGCATATGTTATCATCAGCAATATTCAAGAATTTCTCATCCTTTTAATACTATCTTTAGTTACAACCACAGCCTTTAAAAACAAAATAGGTGTTGATGTGGATGTCATTGGCTACTTTGAAGACCCGCTTTGCTTTGGCACCTATACCACCATTCATTACCTAAGATATATCCTTCTGTCAGTGGTTATCCAGATATACTAGGAGATCATGGTGTGCACCTTGACCACATTGGGTTGTGAACGGAAGATTCTGCCTTTGTGATTTCACTCAAGACCTTGGTTGTATGTTTAATAAAATTGGACCATGTATCACTTGAGAAGGATAAGTAATTATCTCCTTTAGCTGCTGTCTCCTCAAATTCAAACACATGACATCAGGATTTCTTCTCAATGGCAAAGTTACAGACTCTGTAGTTAATTAAATATCTTTTCTAATCAAATTAGCTTTCATTTTCTAAGTAGAGCTTTTTAACCTGCAAGTGGCTTTGAGACATTGTTTCTTTCAGCCATCACCTATGAAAGGAAAGATAATGTCCCTTCGAAAAGCTCCTCTAACAGGGAATAATTATTCTTTGTTTGACTGCAAATGTGCATTCTTGAAATAATATATGCGTAAAGTTTCATAAATTATTTCAAGATGTATTAAAGAGCGTTGGAAATAGTTCTTCTCCCTACAGGAGGCTGCCAAGAATAAGTTTTGTCCTTTAAAATTTGAAACAAATTATTATTCACTGGGGGAACTTCATTGGAGCTTCCCCCAGCTCCAGCTGACAGGGACAGTTTGAAATAACCTGTTAATGATAATGCTTTTACAATTTAGAGATACTCTAAGCGGAGCAATTTTTAAAAATTAAAACCATAGCTGGGGCGGGGGGGATTGCCTTTGGAGGTCATGCGAAGTTAGGGGCACTACATACACATTTACCTGGATCAGGGCCTGGATTCCAGCTGCCTGGGTTATGTGTTACATCATGGCCCTGTGGAGGTGAGGGGGACAGGTATGTCTCTGGTGGAATTTCACCTAAGTGCTTCCAGGCGCAATTCTCCTGAGACTTTAAGCTTGGCCATAAAATGTAGCATAATATAGCATAAAGGCTACTGTACTCTAGAAGTAAGGAAAATGGAGTTCCAGTCCCAGAAGTCACATAGCATTAAAAAAAAAAAAAATTCGTCATCTGTACAATGAAGAGGTTGGTTTAAATAATCTCTTATCCCTTCTAACATTAACGTTTGGTGTTTTTACTGTAAGGTATCCCTTGAACCAAATATTTACGGAGTACCTGTTTTACGCATGCCATTTACTCCATATGACTTCTATCAACCAAGTACCATTGCTATCAACTTGGGATATCATTTCTTTTTTTTTATTTAATTTTTTATTTTATATTGGAGTATAGTTGATTTACAGTGTTGCATTAGTTTTAGGTGTACAGTAAAGTGGTTCAGTTATACATATACATATATCCACTCTTTTTCAGATTCTTTTCCCATGTAGGTCATTACAGAATATTGAGTAGAGTTCCCTGTGCAGTAGGTCCTTATTGATTATCTATTTTATATATAATAGCATGTATATGATTGGGATTAGCATGTAAATAATGTTTCTTTATTAGCTCATTTTTTGTTTCACCTGGTAAGGAACGCTTAAACATCTGAAGAATTGGTAAGTAGGGTGGTTGAGGCATGGGGCAAACCTCATTTCCCCCATGAACTGAAATCCTTTTGAATAACACAAGAAAAAAAAAGGCAAAGGAAAGTAATACTTACTTTGGGTGCTCACGATGTGCCAGGAGCTGTACTTGGTGATTCTGTAGCTTTGATTTTCTGCCGTTGAAGTCGAGTGCAGTGCTGGGAGCACCAGAGCTCTCAGTAAATTCTGCCTGGATTAAACAGACCCACCTGCTGCATAACTAATAGGGCCAGAGGTGAGAAAGAAAATCAGTGTCTTTGCAGCTCTTCTTACAACCGGCCCACTTTTCTTCTTTCAGAAACCTAATTCTAAAATATCATCTCACAGCCAGTTAAAATGGTAAATTAGAAGCATTTGGGTGAGAAATGGTGTGTGTAAGTTGATGGTTCGGGGACATCAGCCAAGATGCAACGACATGGGCTTGAGCTGTTTCTCGTATCAGTCTGTTATTTTAGGCCTTTGCTTGAGCAGGGACCAGAGATTAAAGGAGACACTGTTTTTGATTTAAACAGTGGGCTGAGCACGTGAGGGTTTGGCTTTTCTTGGCTTCTAGGAAGTGGCAAGGTTTGTGTTGAGGGATGGAAGAAGATGCACCTTACTCTACCTGAGATGACAGTGCAAAGTGCCTGCTGCCATTCCCAAGCCCCTGGCGGGGATTGCTAACTCATCATGGTGCTCTTTCTACCTGAGCTCAAATAGCGGCAGCATCCTTTCAGCAGAGCTCTCTAGATGGCCGTTATCAAATGATAGGTGCTGGCACAGAAGATGAAATGTGTTTGTCAAAATGTGGGTGAAGTAGTAGATTCTTTTAAAAAATGTGTGTGTCTGTCACATTTGGGGGTAATTAAAAGCATTTTTTTAAGTACGTGAAAGGACGTTATAAAAGTATAGAGTGGTAATCGTTCTTCTTCTACCTCAGAAGTTAGCCACATCCCAATTCTACTTGAGGACTTTTTTCTTGGGAAAAGGGAAATTAGGAGGTTTTGTGAATTCATTACATTATAAATTGCTTGGTTTAAAATGGGTGTAAGTGAACGTAGGTGATAAAATACGGTGTATCCCCAGCAATCAGGGGCAGCAGAGTAGATGTACATATCACAATACAATGAATCTTAGAAACATAAGACTTCTGTGACAAAAGAAAGCTAACGCATAACAATATGACCTACATAAATTAAAAATACATGAGCATGAAACAGCAAGATATATATATTTTTA
Source organism: Phocoena phocoena (assembly GCF_963924675.1). Taxonomy (NCBI): domain Eukaryota; kingdom Metazoa; phylum Chordata; class Mammalia; order Artiodactyla; family Phocoenidae; genus Phocoena; species Phocoena phocoena. The sequence continues at coordinate 56,955,714 of NC_089234.1, read as the reverse complement.
GCATCTTTATTGAGTATAATTACTTTACAAAGGTGTGTTAGTATCTGCTTTATAACAAAGTGAATCAGCTACACATATACATATATCCCCATATCTCCTCCCTCTTGCGTCTCCCTCCCACCCTCCCTATCCCGCCCCTCTAGGTGGTCACAAAGCACTGAGCTGATCTCCCTGTGCTATGCGACTGCTTCTCACTAGCTATCTCTTTTACATATGGTAGTGTATATATGTCCATGCCACTCTCTCACGTCCTCCCAGCTTACCCTTCCCCCTCCCCGAGTCCTCAAGTCCATTTTCTACATCGGTGTCTTCATTGAAGTCCTGCCACTAGGTCCTTCAGAACCTTTTCCATTTTTTTCAGGTGCCATATATTTGTATTAGCATACAGTATTTATTTTTCTCTTTCTGACTTACTTCACTCTGTATGACAGTCTCCAGGTCCATCCACATCACTACAAATAACTCAGCTTTGTTTCTTTTTATGGTTGAGTAATATTCCATTGTATATACGTGCCACATCTTCTTTATCCGTTCATCTGTCGATGGACACTTAGGTTGCTTCCATGTCCTGGCTACTGTAAATAGAGCTGCAATGAACATTGTGGTACATGACTCTCTTTGAATTATGGTTTTCTCAGGGTATATGCCCAGTAGTGGGGTCGCTGGGTCATATGGTAGTTCTATTTTTAGTTTTCTAAGGAACCTCCATACTGTTCTCTATATTGGCTGTATCAATTTACATTCCCAGCAACAGTGCAAGAGGGTTCCCTTTCTTCACACCCTCTTCAGCATTTATTGTTTCTAGATTTTTTGATGATGGCCATTCTGACCAATGTGAGGTGATACCACATTGTAGTTTTGATCTGCATTTCTCTAATGATTTGTGATGTTGAGCATCTTTTCATGCGTTTGTTGGCAATCTGTATATCTTCTTTGGAGAAATGTCTGTTTAGGTCTTCTGCCCATTTTTGGATTGGGGTGTTTGTCTTTTGGTATTGAGCTGCATGAGCTGCTAGTATATTTTGGAGATTAATCTTTTGTCAGTTGCTTCATTTGCAAATATTTTCTTCCATTCTGAGGGTTGTCTTTTCGTCTTGTTTATGGTTTCCTTTGCTGTGCAAAAGCTTCTAAGTTTCATTAGGTCCCATTTGTTTATTTTTGTTTTTATTTCCATTTCTCTAGGAGGTGGGTCAAAAAGGATCTTGATGTCATAGAGTGCTCTGCCTATGTTTTCCTCTAAGAGTTTGATAGTGTCTGGCCTTACATTTAGGTCATTAATCCATTCTGAGTTTATTTTTGTGTATGGTGTTAGGGAGTGTTCCAATCTCATTCTTTTACATGTAGCTGTCCAGTTTTAGCAGCACCACTTATTGAAGAGGCTGTCTTTTCTCCATTGTATATTCTTGCCTCCTTTATCAAAGATAAGGTGACCATATGTGCATGGGTTTACCTCTGGGGTTTCTATCCTGTTCCATTGATCTATCTTTCTGTTTTTGTGCCAGTACCATACTGTCTTGGTTACTGTAGCATTGTAGTATAGTGTGAAGTCAGGGAGCCTGATTCCTCCAGCTCCCTTTTTCTTTCTCAAGATTGCTTTGGCTATTCAGGGTCTTTTGTATTTCCATACAAATTGTGAAATGTTGTGTTCTAGTTCTGTGAAAAATGCCATTGGTAGTTTGATAGGGGTTGCATTGAATCTGTTGATTGCTTTGAGTAGTATAGCCATTTTCACAATGTTGATTCTTCCAATCCAGGAACATGGTATATCTCTCCATCTGTTTGTATCATCTTTAATTTCTTTCATCAGTGTCTTAATTTTTCTGCATACAGATCTTTTGTTTCCTTAGGTAGGTTTATTCCTAGGTATTTTATTCTTTTTGTTGCAATGGTAAATGGAAGTGTTTCCTTCATTTCTCTTTCAGATTTTTCATCATTAGTGTATAGGAATGCAAGAGATTTCTGTACATTAATTTTGAATCCTGCTACTTTACCAATTTCATTGATTAGCTCTAGTAGTTTTCTGGTACCATCTTTCGGATTCTCTTTGTATAGTATCATGTCATCTGCGAACAGTGACAGTTTTACTTCTTCTTTTCTGATTTGGATTCCCTTTATTTCTTTTTCTTCTCTGATTGCTGTGGCTAAAACTTCCAAAACTATGATGAATAATAGTGGTGAGAGTCGGCAACCTTGTCTTGATCCTGATCTTGGAGGAAATGGTTTCAGTTTTTCACCATTGAGAACAATGTTGGCTGTAGGTTTGTCATATATGGCCTTTATTATGTAGAGGTAAGTTCCCTCTCTGCCTACTTTCTGGAGGGTTTTTATCCTAAATGGGTGTTGAATTTTGTCAAAAGCTTTTTCTGCATCTATTGAGATGATCATATGGTTTTTCTCCTTCAGTTTGTTAATATGGTTTATCACATTGATTAATTTGCGTATATTGAAGGATCCTTGCATTCCTGGGAGAAACCCCACTTGATCATGGTGTAGGATCCTTTTAATGTGCTGTTGGATTCTGTTTGCTAGTATTTTGTGGAGGATTTTTGCATCTATGTTCATCAGTGATATTGGCCTGTAGTTTTCTTTCTTTGTGACATATTTGTCTGGTTTTGGTATTAGGGTGATGGTGGCCTTGTAGAATGAGTTTGGGAGTGTTCCTCCCTCTGCTCTATTTTGGAAGAGTTTGAGAAGGATAGGTGTTAGTTCTTCTCTAAATGTTTGCTGGAATTTGCCTGTGAAGCCCTCTGGTCCTGGACTTTTGTTTCTTGGGTGATTTTTAATCACAGTTTCAGTTTCAGTTTCAGTGCTTGTGATTGGTCTGTTCATATTTTCTATTTCTTCCTGGTTCAGTCTTGGATGTTGTTCTTTTCTAAGAATTTGTCCTTTTCTTCCAGGTTGTCCATTTTTTGGGCATATACTTGCTTGTAGTAGTCTCTCATGATCCTTTGTATTTCTGTGGTGTCAGTTGTTACTTCTCCTTTTTCATTTCTAATTCTATTGATTTGAGTCTTCTCCCTTTCTTTCTTGATGAGTCTGACTAATGGTTTATCAATTTTGTTTATTTTCTCAAAGAACCAGCTTTTAGTTTTATTGATTTTTGCTATTGTTTCCTTCATTTCTTTTTCATTTATTTCTGATCTGATCTTCATGATTTCTTTCCTTCTGCTAACTTTGGGGTTTTTTTGTTCTTCTTTCTCTAATTGCTTTAAGTGTTAGGTTAGGTTGTTTATTTGAGATGTTTCTTGTCTCTTGAGGTAGGATTGTATTCCTATAAACTTCCCTCTTAGAACTGCTTTTGCAGCATCCCGTAGGTTTTGGGTCATCGTGTTTTCATTGTAATTCGTTTCTAGGTATTTTTTTATTTCTTCTTTGGTATCTTCAGTGATCTCTTGGTTATTTAGTAGCATGTTGTTTAGCCTCCATGTGTTTTTATTTTTTACAGATTTTTTCCTGTAATTGTTATCTAGTCTCTTAGTGTTGTGGTCGGAAAAGATACTTGGTACGATTTCAATTTTCTTAAATTTACGACGACTTGATTTGTGACCCAAGATATGATCTATCCAGGAGAATGTTCCGTGAGCACTTGAGAAGAAAGTGTATTCTGTTGTTTTTGGATGAAATGTCCTATAAACGTCAATTAAGTCCATCTTGTTTAATGTGTCATTTAAAGCTTGTGTTTCCTCTACCAAATGTAAAATAGATAGCTAGTGGGAAGCAGCTGCATGGCACAGGAAGGTCAGCTCAGTGCTTTGCGGCCACCTAGAGGGGTGGGATAAGGAGGGTGGGAAGGAGTTGCAAGAGGGAGGGGATATGGGGATATACATATGCATATAGCTGATTCACTTTGTTGCACAGCATAAAACTAACATAACATTGTAAAGCAATTTTACTCCAATAAAGATGTTAAAAAAAAGTGTAAGAGAAAAAAAATATTAAAGCTTGTGTTTCCTTATTCAATTTCATTTTGTATGATCTGTCCATTGGTGAAAGTGGGGTGTTAAAGTTCCCTACTATTATTGTGTTAATGTCGTTTTCCCTTTTTAGGGCTGCTAGCATTTGCCTTATGTATTGAGGTGCTCCTGTGTTGGGTGCATAAATATTTACAATTCTTATATCTTCTTCTTGGATTGATCCCTTGATCATTATGTAGTGTACTTCTTTGTCTTTTATAATAGTCTTTATTTTAAAGTCTATTTTGTCTGATATAAGAATTGCTACTCCAGCTTTTTTTTTTTTTTGTGGTACGTGGGCCTCTCACTGCTGTGGCCTCTCCCGTTGCAGAGCACAGGCTCTGGACGCTCTGGACGCACAGGCTCAGCGCCTATGGCCCATGGGCCCAGCCACTCCGTGGCATGTGGGATCTTCCCAGACCGGGGCAAGAACCCGTGTCCCCTGCATCAGCAGGCGGACTCGTAACCACTGTGCCACCAGGGAAGCCCTCCAGCTTTCTTCTGATCTCCATTTGCATGGAATATCTTTTTCCATGCCCTCACTTTCAGTCTGTATGTGTCCCTAGGTCTGAAGTGGGTCTCTTGTAGACAGCATATATATGGATCTTGTTTTTGTATCCATTCAGCCAGTCTGTGTCTTTTGGTGGGAGCATTTAATCCATTTACATTTAAGGTAGTTATCGATAGGTATGTTCCTATTACCATTTTCTTAATTGTTTTGGGTTTGTTATTGTAGGTCTTTTCCTTCTCTGTGTTTACTGCCTAGAGAAGTTCCTTTCACATTTGTTGTAAAGCTGGTTTGGTGGTGCCGAATTCTCTTGGCTTTTGCTTGTCTGTAAAGGTTTAATTTCTTCATCGAATCTGAATGAGATCCTTGCTGGGTGAAGTAATCTTGGCTGTAGGTTTTTGCCTTTCATCACTTGAAATATGTCCTGCCACTCCCTTCTGGTTTGCAGAGTTTCTGTTGAAAGATCAGCTGCTAACCTTCTGGGAATTCCCTCGTATGTTATTTGTTGTTTTTCTCTTACTGCATTTACTATTTTTTCTTTGTATTTAATTTTTGATAGTTTGATTAATATGTGGCTTGGCATGTTTCTCCTTGGATTTATCCTGTGTGGGATTCTCTGCACTTGCTGGATTTGATTATTTTCTCTCGCATATTAGGGAAGTTTATAATCTCTTCAAATATTTTCTCAGTCCCTTTTTTTTCTCTTCTTCCTCTTGGACCCCTATCATTCGAATGTTGGTGCGTTTAATGTTATCTCAGATATCTCTGAAACTGTCCTCAATACTTTTCATTCTTTTTTCTGCTCTGTGGTAGTTATTTCCACATTTTATCTTCCAGGTTACTTATCCGTTCTTCTGCCTCAGTTTTTCTGCTATTGATTCCTTGTAGAGAATTTTTAATTTCATTTATTGTGTTGTTCATCATTGTTTGTTTGCTCTTTAGTTCTTCTAGGTCCTTGTTAAATGTTTCTTGTATTTTCTCCATTCTATTTCCAAGATTTTGAATCATCTTTACCATCATTAGTCTGAATTCTTTTGCCTATTTCCTCTTCATTTGTTTGATCTGGTGGGTTTTTACCTTGCTCCTTCATCTGCTGTATATTTCTCTGTCTTCTCATTTTTCTTAACTTACTCTGTGTGGGGTCTGTTTTTCACAGGCTGCACGTTTGTAGTTCGCATTGTTTTTGGTGTCTGCCCCCAGTGGGTAAGGTTGGTATAGTGGCTTATGTAGGCTTCCTGGTGGAGGGGACTGGTGCCTGTGTTCTGGTGGATAAGGCTGGATCTTGTCTTTTTGGTGGGCTGGACCACATCCAGTGGTGTGTTTTGGGGTGTCTGTGACTTTATTATGATTTTAGGCAGCCTCTCTGCTAGTGGGTGGGGCTGTGTTCCTGTTTTGCTAGTTGTTTGGCATAGGGTGTCCAGCACTGTAGCTTGCTGGTTGTTGAGTGGAGCTGGGTCTTAGCATTGAGATGGAGATCTATGGGAGAGCTTTCACCGTTTGATATTATGTGGAGCTGGGAGGTCTGTGGTGGACCAATAGACTATAGATTGCCCTGGTCTTTCTGTAGCATCCAAAAAATATGATGTCTCTCTCCACACCTCAACAATAAAGGATTTTTACATATTAAAAAACAAACAAACAAACAGAAAAAAACGTACACAGTCACCAAAAGAGAAATAGGAAAAATGTATATATATAATAAAAAAAAGGGAGGAACTGAGCAACCAAATCAATAAACAAATCTACCAATGATAATAAGCTCTAAATACTAAACTAAGATAAACATAAAACCAGAAACAAATTAGATGCAGAAAGCAAACCCCGAGTCTATCGTTGCTCCTAAAATCTACCTCCTCAATTTGGGATGATTCGTTGTCTATTCATGTATTCCACAGATGCAGGGTACATCAAGTTGATTGTGGAGATTTATTTGCTGCTCCTGAGGCTGCTGGGAGAGATTTCCCTTTCTCTTCTTTTTTTCGCACAGCTCTCTTCTTTTGGTCCCGCCTGTGCGTGTAGGTCGCCTGAGGGCGTCTGTTGTTCACTCAGACAGGATGGGATTAGAGGAGCAGCTGATTTGGGGGCTCTGGCTCACTCAGGCCGGTGGGAGGGAGGGGTACGGATGTGGGACAAGCCTGTGGCGTCAGAGGCCAGCGTGACGTTTCACCAGCCTGAGGCGCGCCGTGCATTCTCCCCGGGGAGTTGTCCCTGGATCCCGGGACCCTGGCAGTGGCAGGCTGCACAGGCTGCCCGGAGAGGAGGTGTGGATAGTGACCTGTGCTCGTACACAGGCTTCTTGGTGGCGGCAGCAGCAGCCTTAGTGTTTCATGCCTGTCTCTGGGGTCCGCGCTGATAACCGTGGCTCAAGCCCATCTCTAGCTTGTTTAGGTGGTGCTCTGAATCCCCTCTCCTCGTGCACCCCGAAACAATGGTCTCTTGCCTCTTAGGCAGGTCCAGACTTTTCCCGAGACTCCTTCCCGGCTAGCTGTGGTGCACTAGCCCCCTTCAGGCTGTGTTCATGCCGCCAACCCCAGTCCTCTCTCTGGGATCTGATCTCCGAAGCCCAAGCCTCAGCTCCCAGCCCCAACCCGTCCCGGCGGGTGAGCAGACAAGCCTCTTGGGCTGGTGAGTGCCGGTCGGCACCGATCCTCTGTGCGGGAATCTCTCCGCTTTGCCCTCCGCACCCCTGTTGCTGCGCTCTCCTCCGTGGCTCTGAAGCTTCCCCCCACCCCCGCACTACCTCCCGTCTCTGCCAGTGAAGGGGCTTCCTAGTTTGTGGAAACTTTTCCTTCTTCACAGCTCCCTCCCAGAGGTTCAAGTCCCGTCCCTATTCTTTTGTCTCCAGTTTTTCTTTTTTCTTTTGCCCTACCCAGGTATGTGGGGAGTATCTTGCCTTTGGGGAAGTCTGAGGTCTTCTGCCAGCGTTCAGTAGGTGTTATGTAGGAGTTGTTCCACATGTAGATGTATTTTTGATGTATCTGTGGGGAGGAAGGTGACCTCTATGTCTTACTCCTCCGCCATCTTGAAGAGGAGTACAGCAAGATTTTTTTAAGGAAAGACATAAGAAGTTTTGACTATGAGAGAAAAGATTGTTAAATTTTGGTCTCTTAAAATGAAGACTTGTTAATCAAAAGACATCTTAAAAAATGGGAATGACAAGTTACAAACTAGGAGAAGATATTCCCAGTATACACATTTGATAATGGATCAGTATTAAGAGTATATCAAGAACTCCTGGACTTCCCTAGTGGCTCAGTGGTTAACAATCCATCTGCCAATGCAGAGGACACGGGTTCAAGCCCCAGTCCCCAAAGAGCCCACATGCTGCAGAGCAACTAAACCTGTGCACCACAACTACTGAGCCTGCACTCTAGAGCCCGTGAGCCACAACTACTGAGCCCGCGTGCCACAACTACTGAGCCCGCGTGCCCCAACTACTGAAGCCTGTGCACCCAAAGCCTGTGCTCCATGACAAGAGAAGCCACACAATGAGAAGCTTGTGCACTGCAACAAAGAATAGCCCCTGCTCGCCGCGACTAAGGAAGGCCCATGTGCAGCAACGAAGACCCAAAGCAGCCAAAGATAAAAAAAGAAAAAAAAAACCAAAACTCCTATACATGAATAAAAAAAAACTACCAACAACTCAATGGAAAAGTGAACAAAAGATAGAGAAGTTTTTGCAGAGGACGAAATATTTATGACAAATTAACATGGGAAGAGATATGCTTATTAATGATTAGGGAATTGTAAAGAAAATACAATAAGATTTTTCACATATGTTCCTGGAAAATATTTTTAAAGTTAACTGTTAGCATGTGGATCTGTGGGAACCCTTATATATTGCTGTCAGGATTACAAATTGGTACTGTGCTTTGGAAAATTATTTACTTAAAATTGACTATTAATATATTTCATGACCCAGAGATTCCGCTGTGACCCATGTACAACAAGAAACATCTGAATAAAGTCCTTGGTATTATTTTTAATATCAGAACCCTGAAACTGTCCTATGTATTTTCAGTGGAACATTATACAGCAGTCAGAACAAATGAAGTGACATGTAGTAACATGTAATAACATGGGTGTATCCTGAAACATAGTATAAAGTGAAAAAAGTGCATTTTTCAAGAATTCATATGATAAAAAGATCCACACAGAACACATTAAAGTCATTGCCTTTGAGGGAGCAAATGAGAATGGGAAATGATGATATAAAATAAATGTTTTAAAATGTAAATTCATTTATATGTGTATAAATATAGTTTATGTACAAAATGAATATATTAATATATATGCTATTAGACAATATTTTTCTGCCTTCCTCATGGCATAATTATGTGGCTCAGTTGAGATCTAGGAGCACCTTTGTGACATAATTGAAGACATTTCACAGAAAGTCCTCAAATTGCATCCCTTGGGCTTCCCTGGTGGCGCAGTGGTGGAGAGTCCGCCTGCCGATGCAGGGGACACGGGTTCGTGCCCCGGTCCGGGAAGATCCCACATACCGCGGAGCGGCTGGACCCATGAGCCATGGCCGCTGAGTCTGCGCGTCCGGAGCCTGTGCTCCGCAACAGGAGAGGCCACGACAGTGAGAGGCCCGCATACCGCAAAAAAAAAAAAAAAATTGCATCCCTTATACATAGAAACTGTACCTTTGAATTAACGTTAACAATGAATTCTTGGAAGCCAAGGCCTTGTGTCTTCAGGAGTGGCCTCTTGATTTGTTCTTAGACTGGACCTTCATCAGGCCTTCTCTAGTGACATGTATTATTTGGTGACAGAATAGAAGCTGGAGGGCATGGGGATGAGAGTGATAAGTTGTGGTGTGGGACACATCCAGAGCTGCTTATAGATGGAGAGCATTGTAGTCAGGGAGGACAGGGCACAGCTCTGGGGACCCCAGAGAACCACGAGGACGTTGACACTGTGAATGGAGGAGAAGAGGGAGTCTTATTTTCCATTACCTCTTGTATTGCTTTACTATGAATCAACGAAAAATACACTGGGAAAGGGATATAGGTAGGAAGGGGATAAGGACAGAACAATGCGAGAATATGAAGAAGTAGTTTTCATGTTTCCAGTAAGCTTTCATGAGATTCACACCCTCACTAGGAACCTCGTCTGTTTTTACTTCCTATTTTAGAATGCAAACTGTGCATTCCCTCTCTTTTCTCACTTTCGTTACCTCTTTCTGTAGGTCACGTTATGTGATGTCCAGATCTCTTAGGGGGTACTTTGGCTCTCCCACGATTGCTGTTTCCAAACACAAGAATTTCAGGTTTCTACCAGAGTCCACAAGCAACACCATCCAGGTGTAATGATTACAAGGAAGAGCCAAAGACATGGATTTGCTGCCATGTGTGTTAGCTTCCCTTCTCCCGGAGTCTCTCCCTGCGTACCCTGGAGTTTTTCATCCTGACGGGATCCAATCCAGGGACATTCAGTGGCAATTGCTCCTGGAGTGGGTGTCTGGCAGGCACTGAGAATGCCTGTATTTGGAGTGGAGTTGGCTATTGTAATACTTAGTGAATGGAATTTCATTAGGTCCTTATCTGTGTGCAGTGAGGAAAAGAGGTCCTTTTACACAGTGCTTGTAATGGAGTGGAAAATTGCATTTCCCCCTCGCCCGAACAGTGCCATTAGTGGGGAGGCAGACTGTCTGCAGAGAGCGGGAAGCCACCTCAGGCAGTGAAGGGCTGACAGCCCAAATGATGGCAATGCCGAGAGACCCGGAAGATATTAAAATAAAAACAGGTTGTGTTGTTTTTTTTGTCCTGTAGCAGTTCTTCCCTGCAACGCAGGGAGTGATTGGATTTGAAGCACTGAGAAAAACATGTTAAGTAAGAAATGGTTTAAATAAAGTTGTTTGAGGTTGAAACTCTCCCCCAGGCGTGGAGTGGAATGTAGTTAGCTGCCTACAACTGATAGATATCCAAGAGGCGGTATGTTCTTGAGCCAGGCAGGTACGCAGGGAACTTGAAAAGTGTAATGTACAATTGAGGTCTCCTCTTTGGTCATCCAGGTGGATTCCAGCCCCACTGGGGGGTGTGTGGACACTGGCATGGCCAGTCAGTGGATTCAAGTCCCCATTTTTATTTTCCCTGGGTTCTGAGACTTGAGGGTGAGAAGAGCTGCGAGGCATAGTGCTAAAAACAACAGGGAAATCCACTCAGCTCTGGGAAATACTTGTTCCTACACTGGGAGAGAGTTTCTTTCCCTTTCTTTTTTAAATTTTGATTGGAGTATAGTTGATTTACAATGTTGTGTTAGTTTCAGGTGTACAGCAAAATGAATCAGTTAAACATATGCATATATCCACTCTTTTTTAAGATTCCTTTCCCAAATAGGCCATTACAGAGTATTGAGTAGAGTTCCCTGCACTATACAGTAGGTTCTTATTAGTTTTCTGTTTTATATATAGTAGTGTGTAAATGTCAATCCCAATTTCCCAATTTATCCCTCCCCCCCTTATCTCCTGGTAACCATAAATCTGTTTTCTACATCTGTGACTCTACTTCTGTCTTACAAATAAGTTCATTTGTTTCTTTCTATGAGGATTGGTGTTAGACACAGTCCCAGGGGAGCTGCCAGTGTGAGACTGGACAGGAGCACAACCTGTGCCAGGACAAAGAGAAGACAGAGCCTATGCAGATCCTGGGCCCAGGTGAACCCCAAATACAAAGAGGCACATACCAGGAAGGAAGGAGGAACTGGGAGTGTGAAAGCCCTTTGTGAACGTCCCAGGGCACTGGGAAAGTAGAAGTAGAAAGAGACCCCTTAAAGTGGAATCAATAAACGATTAAGATATCTGATATTTGAACTATACAAGACCTCCAGAATTATTGAGTCCAACCGCTTCTTAGAAGGATGAGGAATTTCTTTGTCATGAGGCATAAATATCAAAGCAGAGTCCCCCTCACGCCCCTCCCACCACCATATACTCTCTACATCCCTTCAAAGTCTTTTCTCTGTTTACTTGTCTACTCTTTACTCTGGCCCCATCCTCCTTCATTTCCTCTCTTGGGGAATTCTCTTGGGTATCTGTTGACCTTAGCCTCATGCTTTTGCCTATCAGACAATGAAGATTTGGGGGGATCAGTTGCCTGCCAGCCATTCTGTCCCCTTACATGTCTGTCCTCTGCTGTCCCTTATGTGTATGTAAGTCAGAGTTCGGAGGACATGGCCTGTGCACGAGTAGGGCCACCTCAGCCTTACAGAGGTTGCTGAGCCCTGTCCTAGGACACTGTCATGTGTAAATTTCAAAAATTAAAAAAAAAAAAAAGACTCACAAATACTCTATGAACGCATTTATCATCATTTTAAATGATTAATATATTTAAGTCAGTTATGAGGGTACTACTAATATGGTAGAGTTGGGTCCAGCAGCCTTTGTAGAGCTGGGTATTTATAGGCACTCAGGAGAAAAAAAAAAAAAAAGAATGTTAAATGAGGAGTTTTAGGTTAGATACAAAACTAACCAATGCCCTATAAAGCAATAAGATCCTAACCCTGGGGGACCTTTTTTTTTTTTTTTTTTTTTTAAACTGCATGAAAATCTACAATTTAACGTGTGATTTCACTGTGTCTGGGCTGTAATCAAGTAGGGAGCAGTAACACTAAACATCAGTATAATCTCCTGAGGAATTAAATAATCCTTGAGAGGACCTGTCAAACAGTGCCACAACATGCCATGGAAAGGATGTTCTGTCCTTCCCTGTCCCCTGGGAAGACTTATTTCCAAGTTTTGGATACTTTTTCTTAACAATCTAATCCTAGCATTTAAATCTGTACTTCTTTGAAATGCACCAGTATTTGGTGTACCTGGTACTGGTAAGACTCTACCATGGAGTAAAGTCCCAACTAGTACGTTAAGTTTCCACCAATAAATTTAACTTTTAACACATGTATTGAATTGTCTGTATGTGCTAGGCATCGTGCCAGACTTTCATGTACACTGGTGAATAAAACAAACAAGGCTGTGAGGTTCAAGATAAGTGAAATACGTGTGCTGACGGAAAAGAATTATAGAAAGCCCATCACATGCCTCTGCCTGGTGTCTGAGTCACAGGATGGGTGTGGATTCCTCAGGCCTTTGCCTGGATTTCTTCATATAAGCAAGAGCTGATTATGTTCTATCAAACTCTGTGAGAAGTAAATAGCAAAAAGGAATTTGGGGTGTCTGTGGGGATGTGACTTTGCTTACTGTGTGCCCCCTTGGATTTAATCTATCCAATGAGTGAACTCAGTAAGTGTATCAGTAATGTTAAAAAACAAAATTAAAAAAAAATGCGGGGCTTTCCTGGTGGCACAGTGGTTAAGAATCCACCTGCCAATGCAGGGGACACTGGGGTTAGAACCCTGGTCCGGGAAGATCCCACATGCCGCGGAGCAACTAAGCCCGTGCGCCACAACTACTGAGCTCACGAGCCACAACTACTGAAGCTCGTGCACCTAGAGCCCGTGCTCCACAACAAGAGAAGCCACTGCAATGAGAGGCCCGCGCACCGCAACGAAGAGTAGACCCCACTCATCACAACTAAAGAAAGCCCGTGTGCAGCAATGAAGACCCAAGGCAGCCAAAAATAAATTAATTAATTTAAAAAAAAGAATGCATACTATATGAGTACATTAAAAAAATGCAACTGAGTATATTTTAAAGATCTTACTGGTTTCATTCAGTTGTTCAAGAATCAGGCAGTGTTGAAGCTAGCAGATAGAAAGGAGCTCTGAGGAGCTCTGCAAAGTGCGAGACTTCTCTGGTCATAAGGGAGCAGAAACAAGGAAGTTACGCTAGGAAAAAAACAAAAAGATTTATTATTGCAAGGTTACTCTCTTTTAGGAATGGCAGCGGTCTATTGGGCAGATTACCTAACTAATGCTGATCAGGTGGTTCCTGATTAACATTTAGGATTACATTTCTGGGACAGTCGAAACTGATTAAGTTGTCTCACTTTGGTGACATGAGGCTTAGCATACATGACTCCATTTTGGGCCTGTTTTGTTTTTAACAGTAAAATACACTGAATCACTGGCCATGGATCTTTTAAATTTGCTTGTCTATCTGTTTATTTAAAGATACAGATAATAGTTCTAAATCTATCCCTACACAAGAGTCTTAGAATAAATTATGTAGTTTCTCAGTGTTCTCCCTCCTTCCCCTCCTCCACCAATGTGATTTACAGCTGGCTCCATTGACAGGGAGTACCAACTGGTATTTTCCTTTAGTAGGGGTCTTGCTTGCACTGCAGATCTTCAGACTTTGGAAGGCAGGGTAGGCAGTAGTTCATTTCCCAAGGTGCAGAAAGTTTTAAGGTGATTTTTGTTTCTCAAGAAGCTCTTGGCCAAATTACAAAGCTATCCTTGTAATCAACTGAATTTCTTCTTTGAGATTGTCGCCAAGGAGGAGTGGTTAAATTAGAGTGCCAGCCAAGGAATCCCTGGGCATATCTTCCATTCTTCTAGGAAGACATAATAATAGCTCTTTGAGAAAGGGAGAGTGGTTGGCTTTACAGTCTATCAGCATATACAGTATTTCAGTTAAACACTGGCCAAGCATAAGACACTGTTAGGCCATGAGAGGTGTACAAGAGAGGTAATTAGAGGTATAAAGAGACATAGATGGTTGAAGAGACAAGAGATAGCCAACATAGCTCCCTATGGAAAAACATGTGTGCTGAATGCCAAGTGCTTGCGCAGGCGCCCAGTGCTCCAGGACTTCCGTCAGTGTAGACTGGAGGGCAGGAGAGGTTCTTACTGGAAAATGTTAGTCATGATTGAATCCATGAAAGATAAATACCATCCAGATTAAAGTAGGCAGAAGGGGTTGAGCATTCTAAGGCGGGTAGAGAGAGGAAGCAGAGCTTTGGACAGTCGTGTACCAGGTCTGTCTTTGTAGGTGGAGGAGGGGGCGTCACCCAGGCTGGGCTCAGGATTTTGTGGAGCTCCTCTTTGGTAGCTGCTCTACAGGTACCCAAACTGGGATGCCCTGTGTCATTACTGTTGACTTGGATGTCCGTCAGTGGCCAGTCTTACAGCTCTCAGTTTTAGGTTGTTTGTTCTGGGTCTACTCTAACCCACAGAGTTTGAGTTACCTCAGTAATCAACACCAAATAAAAGCAGGGAACTTGCCTCTTTCAAAATAGATGAAATGTTTCCAATTAATGCAGTTGCTGCCACACAGGGTAAAGCTTGTATCAGAGATTAAGCTGTTTAGCAGTTTTTGAATCAAATCCTAAATATGGCATCCCTCACATGAGGTAATTGTATGTCTGTATGTAAATTCTTGGAGAATATACTTATTTGGATATAATTACAACTATAGTTTTTGAAAAAAAAAGAAATCTGGAAAAATGAGTAAACACAATTAATTAGATGAGATATTTATCCTTGGCTTTAATTACAAAGATTACTAAGAGAAGCTATGAAAATCTCAAAACAACTGGACTGATTTTATTTTTCACTGTTAAGAGGGCCCCAAAAAATGCATGAGTAAAAATAAATATATATTTGGGGATGACACCATCTTGGCATTTCTAGGCATTCTTTTCTAAATATATTCTTTATCTGAGCTGTCTTGCAATACTTTTAATATAATTAAAAGCACATAATGAGTGCCAGAGTTGTCAATTTCAACAACAAAGTGCTGAAATTTGCAGTGAAACTGAGAGATCCCTCTCCCACACATTGTAATGAATAGGTTCATAAAAGGAAAATAGTTTAATTACATTTTAGTTCATGGATTGTTAATAGGCTGGAGTATCTAAATTGAATAATGTGATTCTGGTAATAATTATGTGTAAATGAACTTGTTTAAATGATATTTTACAGCTTCTTTATAAAATTACAGCTAGAGGCAATCCAGTGATAGACAGACAAAGGCCATGCAAAAATTATCATAAACTATTAGCTTGTTTGCAAAGGGTTTTATGTTAATCTTTTAGTACTTAAAGCAATCTGCAATTAACATATCATGGGGAACTGCCTCCAGCAAAGGCATGCAAATTGAAGTGCTTAGATAAAAAGCCACTCACGTGTGGGGGGGGGGGGGGGAGAGAAAGGAAAAAAAAAGAAAAAAGAAAGGGTGGCAGAGTACTCAGAGGGTGCTGGTTTTATATTTGAGATTAAGGAGGTGTAATGATTGTGTTATCTAACTATGGCTGTAATTAAAGCTTTTCTCCTGCAGACATGACAATAGATACCGCATTGATTTCGGTGTTTTAATTGTGAAAGTCATTTTATTTCAAGGCAGAAGATATGAATAGCCTGAATCAAAGGGCTGGAAGATTGCTTTGTTGATAGTACTTGTTCAACAGCTGCCTAGCTGCTTAATACACAAGTGTGGAGAATGCAGAGAGACCCAGGGAGGTGCTGGGTATTGTAATTCTCCTGCTGGTTTCCTTTCCTTTTATGAAAAAGGAGAGGATCTGGGTACTGATTGTAAACAAACAGCCTTTTCATACCTCACTGATGTTTTTTCTCCCCAACTTCGCAGAACAAAAGAAGTCATAAAGGGCCTTGAACTAATTTTACTACTGCTCTTTTAAGCTACAGAAGTTTATGCAAAGTAATAAAACCATTCTTGCTAGTCGAGATATCACCCCTCTAATGGAGAACAAAAGTCTCTAAATGGCTGCTCTAGTTATGATCACAAATAGCCTTATGACAGAAACAGTGTGTTGGGGAGAGATTGGATTATTTACATTGAGGACATATCCACAAAATCTCACACACAGTTAGTTTGAGATTAGGACTTTCTTATCAGTTTCTTTATACAAACTGCAGGCAGGAAATTAAGCAAAGGGAAAAACATATACAATCCCAGAGCAAAGAGGATTCTAAAGGGAATTCTAGTAAAATGAAGATGACGTGGACTTTTTCAAAGTATCTCATTTTTGTATATTTCCTCTATAACAGTTTAGAGTAAATAGAGGTGAAACCCAATGATTTATCATTATTCTGTTGATTTATCTCTTCTTTGTGGATTGAAATATCAAATGACATATTTCATAGGGTCTGAATAATAATAGATTTTGTTTGGAGGAAGTTTGTCCCTGTACGTGATATAGTTCAGAATAACCAGATACCAATATATTTTAAACCTAACAATAATAACATCAGTAATCATTAACTGAGTGCTGCACTAACCTTTTTTTTTTTTTTTTTTTTTTTTTTTTGTATATTACTAATCTCTACAGCAACCCCAGAGAAGCTGATGGAATGATCCTCACTTTATAAAGGAAGAAACTTAGGCTCAGAGAGGCCAGGAAAGTTGCTCAAAGTCACATAGCCAGTTAGGGGCAGATATAAACTAGAACCCAGGAAATCTGGCTCTAGAACCTGCAGGCTTAACCAACTGCATGAACAAGACTTAAGCCATAGAACAGATAACAGGTATCAGCAGTGTGGATTGCAAATAACCACTTGTGGAATCATAGTTGGAAGGATTGGAGACCCTTCCAGGGTCCTTAAACTTTTTGGTGCCTGGATCCCTTTGACAGTCTAGTAAAAACCCATGGACCCCTTCTCACACTAATGATTTTTAAACGCACAAAATCAAATATGTGGGATTATGAAGCAAACTAAGTATAGTGAAATATTGTCAAAATATTTAAAAATCAAATTTATGACAGTAATTTATCTGCTTCCTTATTAACACACATAACGAGATCCAAAAGCAGGTCTAAAAGCTACCGTAATTTCATAGCAGTGGTGAATGTAAATAGTATTTCAGATTTCTGCAGTGATGTGACATGAAAATATCTTATTGATGATATTTTGGTGCCTACATTTATAATCAAAGAAAGTGTTAAAGTTCCCTTAGAAGTTACTTCCATTAACTTTCATGTCTTTTTATATAATACAAATTATATATCAATACTTACATAAATATATTTTTATATATAAAAATAATTTCTTTCCCATCAAAGTTCATAGACCCCTGAATTCTATAGGTGTCAAAGGCTCAGGCTAAGAATACTCTTGGTTTTACACATGAGGAAACTGAGGCCTAGAGAAGGAATGAGTTATCTAAGGTTATCAGTAATTGGTGGTAAGATGTGGATTAGAACTGATTATACTTTGAAAATGTAAGGAAACTTAAAATACTGTTTTTTGGGGTTTTTTCCCCCCTCTCTCCTCTGACTCTGGTAGGTTTCTCTTACGTGCTCTTAGCATGTTGAAACTTTGTCTCTGCAATGTTGTCATTTTCAAAGTGGGAACACCGGGCAGGGCGTTGCCTTAGCCCCTTAGTCATCCATTGGCTGTGATGAATGTCTGGTGCCGCTGCCAGTGGGCAGGGCTGGGTGGAGCCCAGAGAGCCGAGCCACGGGGCCTCTGGGGGAGACAGCCTGGGACGCCAACGTAAATTTGAAAACTTTCTACTTAAGAGAGCAAGAAAGCATACTTACTGTACATCTCTATTTATAAATTCAGGCCATTATACCAAGATACCTTAGACTGGATGGCTTAAACAACAGGATTTTTTCCTCACAGTTCTGGCAGCAGGAAGTCCAGTATAAGGGTGCCGGTGTGGTCTGGTTCTGGTTGTGGACCAAAAAATGTTGGCTGCCGTTTCAGTAAACAAAGAATGTTGCCTGCTATTCCTGTAAACAAGGAAGGTAGCCATCATCAAGCCATCAGCCCCCGCAGCTGCCCCTGATGGTGTGCCCTGAGGGGAATTCAGGATGGAGAAGAAGAGAATACAGGCCCAGGATTGCTAAGATGCATATCAAAGGACTAATTTCAGTGAGCCCAGACTCTTGCATCTTCCCATATGTAGAAAGGCACTAAAATTATTAGCTTGAGATACCTGTTTTTTGTGATTAGCAGCAATCTTTTGATGTTCTACTACATTTTTTATTTCCTGGCTCCTCCCTTACCTCTTTGGAACAGTTCCTCAGAGCTATCCGAGAGCCTGTCTCCTGGGCTGCAGTCCTCAGTAAGGTCCCCAGATAAAACATAGCTCACAACTTTTAAGTTGTGCATTTTTTTTCCATCAACATGGTGGGAATTCTCTTCCTGGATTCCTCACACGGTGGAGAGAGAAAAGCAAGGCATCTGGTCTCTTATAGGAACACTAACAGCAGTCCTGAGGGCTCCACCCCATGACCTAATTACCTCCTAAAAGCCCCACGTCCAAATACTGTCACACTGGGGTTAGGCTTTCACGTATGAATCTGTAAGAGACATAAACATTCAGTTGAAAACTACATCTACTCCATGCATGGCCTTGAAGTTAATCCTTGGAGAGGCCTAGCTAGCAGTCTCTATCCCCAATCTAGAGAAGAGAAGGCTCATGGTGAGCCAGCAGCCAAGTTGGAATCCATCTGTGTCCTCACAGCCTTTTGAGGCCGGCATGTTGGTCCCCATTTTACTTACTATAGGAAACTGAGGCTCCAAGATGTTCAGCAAGATGACCAAGCTCACTAAGTGACAGCACCAGGAATTTAACTGTGTCTGTTGTTTCTCATGCCCATTTTTGTTCCCATACCCTACATTGAAGGGATAAGTACCACTAGTCTCCCCACCCAGGTGCCTTTTTTTTTTTTTTTTGCAGTACACTGTTGCGGCCTCTCCCGTTGGGGAACACAGGTCACGGGCCCAGCCACTCCACGGCATGTGGGATCTTCCCGGACTGGGGCACGAACCCGTGTCCCCTACCTCGGCAGGTGGACTCTCAACCACTGTGCCACCAGGGAAGCTCCCAGGTGCCTTTTAAACAGGTACTTATTGCAGACCTGTTATGTATATAACACTGCCCCAGGTAGGCATGGAGGAGGGCAAGGAGGAAGGTAGAGAGAAATACATAAGGATATCCTTATCCTTGAGCTTACTTTCCTAACTCTCCTAATTGGACAAATAAAGTCAGCAGAAAGGAAACCCACAGAAAATGTTCAATGACAAACATGTACAACACCAACAACATATTAGTAATGGTAATGATGGTGGCTAACATTTTTTGCGAGCAAGCTGTTTTAAGCATTTTCCATAAGTTATTTCATCTGACCGCACATCAAGAAGTATGTGTAGTGGCAATGCCGCCCTAATAGTACTTACACTTGGCAAGAAGGACTCTGCCAAGACCCCCACATGTCATAAACACAGACACATATCATAAACACAGACACATAGAGGGGTATGTTTCCCTGGTTGATTTTGTAATAACACTTATGGTGGTCTTGGTCCTGAACCGAACAAACAGGTGTTACAGGAGAGGAGGGGTGAGCTCCACCAACCAGGTCAACACTCCAGGGGTCTCAGTAGGAATGTTTTCCTCCCTGACATGTCACTTTGCTGACACAGAAGTTTTAGGCAGCTCTAAACAGTTCTCAAAATGACACACCCTGAGCAAAGGGAGTGTGGTTCACTCCCTAGATAGTCACTTTGGGGGATTTGGGTGGCCGATTTTCAACAAAAGCAGCTGCTCACTTGGGTTTCAGGGCAGAGGCCATGATTTTTTCTTCTTTCTTCTAGTCTCAGCCCAAATATCATGTTGTTGTGTCCTGTGTACTTCACTAAGCTTCTCTAATGGATAAGGACCATTTTCCCCTTAAACGAAATCACCATGTCATTATCTCAACTAAAAAAAAATTAACAGTGATTCCATTGTATTTTCTAATACCCAGTCCATATTCTGATTCTCCCAGTTGTCTCAAAAATAACTTTTTTGCATTGAGTTTGCTTGAATCAGAATCCAAACAAGGTTTACACACTGTATTTGGTTGCTCTGTCTCTTTGATCTCTATTAGGTTCTAAAAGTTTCCCTTCTCTTCTTTTCCATCCTCCCTCCCTCCCCCTCCCTCCCTCCCTCTCCCTCCTTCCCTCCCTCCCTCCCTCTCCCTCCCTCCCTCCCTCCCTCCCTCCCTCTCTCTCTCTCTCTCTCTCTCTCTCTCTCTCTCTGTCTTTGTGCATTAGGATTTTTGAGGAATGGAATCATGTGTTCTTGGGAACAAACCACTTGGCTTCTGTCTGGTTGCTTCCTTGCCGTGTCATTTAACCTGATCTTCTATCCTGTGTACCTCCTTTAACCTAGTGTACCCCAAGGGATTGCTTAGATTCAAGTGCATGTTTTTGCACGTGATGCTGTATACTTCCTATTGTGTCACGTCATCAGACACATAATTTATATCTGATCAGTAGGTTCAGATAGTTTCAGCCAGCTTCTTTCATTTTAAAGTTCCCAATCAACCTTTCACCTAAGTTTGAGCATCTTTCCCTGATGGTGACATAGGTCCATTATTTCATTACAGGTTGCAGAATGGTAATTTTCAAATTATGTCATCCCTTCTGTATATATTATCTGGAATTCTTCTATGGAGATGAATTTTACTCTGTATAGCAATGGTTTTAAAACTTTTTTTTTTTCTAGCATCAGGAAACTTAGTTTAAACATCTCGTGTGCGAACTGAAAATCTGAAACATGAACACAGGGTAGTGTGGGATGAAGTGCAAGTGGATTGCTGGGTGACCCCTACAGTCATTGGCTTTTCTTCATCCTCTACTCTTGTGGCAGAGGAGCCCTTGTGCTCTGGGCAGCACAGTTGGGGGATACCCTGGTGAATAACACTGCCACCTCCCTGCCCTCATCAGGCTTATAGTGTGGTGTTTGGAGGAATGAAGTGTGTGCCCCCAGTACCAGAGAGGCTTGCCACTCCCCAGCTCTGTAACTTTGGGACTGTTAGCCTCGATCAGCCCTGTTTCCTCATCTATAAAGTAGGAATAAGAGTCCTAACTTCATAAGATAGTTGTGAAAATTCCATGTGCTTATGCCTAGAACATGCTCAGTGTAGAACCTACTGTCTAGCAATGCTCAGAAATGTTACCTTGGAGGGAGTTGAGGAAGATGGCGGAAGAGTAAGACGTGGAGATCACCTTCCTCCCCACAGATACACCAGAAATACATCTACACGTGGTACAACTCCTGCAGAACACCCACTGAATGCTGGTAGAAGACCTCAGACCTCCCAAAAGGCAAGAAACTCCCCACGTACCTGGGTAGGGCAAAAGAAAAAAGAAAAAACAGAAATGTTACCTTGATTCTTTTTATTGTAATCAATCTTTGTACCGGCTTTTTAGGGCTGCCATAGCAAAGTACCACAAAGTGGGTGGCTTAAAACAACAGGAAAGTATTCTGTCGCAATTCTGGAAGCTAGAAGTGTGAAATCAAAGTGTCAGCAGGGCCATGGTCCCTCTAAGACTCTGGGTAGAATCCTTTGCCTCTTCCTAACTTCTGGTGGTAGCTGGGAAGCCTTGTTTTCACTTCACTTATAGATGCATCATGCCTAGCTCTCCTTCCTGTGGGTCTCTTCACATGGCTTCCTCTTTGTGTTCTCACATCGTCTTTTTATAACGATACCAGTTGTATTGGGTTAAGGGTTCACCCTACTCCATCATAACCTCATCTTTTTTTTTTTTTAGTAAATTTATTTATTTATTTATGGCTGTGTTGGGTCTTTGTTGCTGTGTGCGGACTTTGTCTAATTGCGTTGAGTGGGGTCTACTCTTCCCTGCAGTGCACGGGCTTCTTATTGTGGTGGCTTCTCTTGTTGTAGAGTACGGGCTCTAGGCACAAGGGCTTCAGTAGTTGTGGCTCGTGGGCTCTAGAGCGCAGGCTCAGTTGTTGTGGCGCATGGGCTTAGTTGCTCCACAGCATGTGGGATCTTGCCAGACCAGGGCTCAAACCTGTGTCCCCTGAATTGGCAGGCGGATTCTTAACCACTGCGCCACCAGGGAAGTCCCTATCATAACCTCATCTTAACTAATTACATCTGTAACCACCCTGTTTCCAAATAAGCTCCCATTCTGAAGGACAGGGGTTTAGGACTTCATACCTTTCGGAGGGGATACAATTTAACCCCTAACAATTATGTAACCATTGAATACAAAGTCCTGCCTCTTAATATGTTCAAGGGTTTCTTCTCCTTTACTGTTTGATAAGGCAGAGTTCACTTTTCTTGCATTTTATGCCTTCCTACTAGGTTTCTTTCGGCTATATGATGCTGTGTAGCACAGGGTAAAGGTAAGATGAGCAATTCTTCCACATTTAGACCCAGAGAAGACAAGTGTTATAATAAGTCATTCTCCACCTCCATAGACAGGGTGGGAGCAGAAAACGACAGCCAGAACATCTCCTGTAAACACCGCAGAAGAAAAGCCGCTTTAGTGAGCCTTGCACATCTCAGCACTCCCAGCCCAGCACTGTCCTGGCAGGCGCCCAGTGGTCCTCTCTCCGTATCAGGACAAGCCTTGGAGCAAACTGTTTATTTATCAATTCTTAATTGAGTTGATGTTTACTCATGATTGCGAGCAGATGATTAATTTATTGCAGAGTTCCAGGAGTCAGCTAGTGAGGAGATCATTATAAAGAGAGGTTATGAGTTCTCTGCACTTGTGGGTCTGGTAATAAAAGATTGACTGATATAATTAGATGGGGCTTGGTAACAAATACTATTACATTAGGTCTGAATCTTATTTGAATGTATTGGCCTTTTATCTTAAACTTATTAGGGGGTGGCTATAGGTTAAGTTGACAACTGATAGCTCTTTTACTCCTGCAAAAGGAGGGCTGAACTTTATAAAAGAGTCAGTTGTTTTGATGTTTAGAGGCAATGGCAAGGTATCTCTCCTTGAGGGGGCAGCGCTCCTTCTTGGTTCCTAGAACAGTGGCAGGATTGAGGGGAGCTTACATTTCAACACTGTCGCTAACTTTCTGGTTAATTCTGGGCAGTTGAAAGGCTGTGTTCTTGCTATACTGTGGCTGTGGCTACCTTGGCATCTTTATCTTGGCCAAAGCCATCCTTGGCAAAACAGATAAAGGAAAAGACAGGAAATAACATGGCAGTGTGATGAGAAAATGGGGTATTAAGTGAGCAAGGCTTGAATTTAAAACCCAGATATAGTGGGTTGAGTGGTCGTGCCCCCCCCAAAAGAAAGATATATCCTCATTCTAACCCAAGGAAACTGAATCTGACCTAATTTGGAAAAAGGGTCTTTGCAGACATGATTAAAGATCTTGAGATGAGATCATCCTGGATTATCCCAGTAGGTTCTAAATTCAGTAACTAGCAACCTTATAGGAGACACATAGAGGAAAGATAGGAGTACAGACCTGCTGACACCTTGATTTCAGACTTCTGCCCTGCAGAACCATGAGAGAATACATTTCCGTTGTTTAAGTCACCAAGTTCATGGTAATTTGGCATAAGAGCCCTAGGAAACTAACACACCAGCTATCCAACCAGTTCCTTGTATGCCTTTGGACCAGTCTCTTAATCTTTCTAAGCCTCTGTTTTCTCACCCATACAATTTTGCTTGTTATACTCATCTCTCAGCATTGTGTGGGCCAAACACAATAAGCTATGAGAACTCGCCCAACCTGGTACCTGGTATGTGATAGGCAGTCAGTACATATCAGATTCCTTCTCTGTCATATCGCACCCCTTTCTGTACGTGACATTCTAACTTAACATCTCTTTCATCTTCTCCTCCTCCTAAAACGTCTGCTAAACCAACAGCCCTCCCCTGAAGAATGTTCTATTCTTCGGGAGCTGTTCTTATGATTGTCAGATTAGAGGAGAAAGCACGGTACAGCTGGTATTCTTAAGGCAGTTGGGTGAGAGCCATGTAGATAAAATTTTTTTTAGAAAATGCAATCATTGAATGCAGCTCTGTAGTAGAGCAGCTGAAGTCCATACTGGAGTCCCAGTGTGGCAGGCCAGCTGGGGTCTGTTTCCTTCACATGAAGGGGGTCTCAGGGCACATTCTGAGCTCGGCAGAACAGACAGCACACGGGAGAGGAGTGCAGATAATACTCTGTGTTGCACAAAGAAGCTGATGCAAATGGTTTTTGCTGGATGCATTCAGTTCATTGATTTTAGATCTAGACTGATCACATCCCACCCAATATAGGCTGGAGAAGTCAGTGTTGGAATTTAGAGCATGATGGACTTGAATAAATGCTTTTAGAGGCACGTGTTCTTCTGAAGCATGGGAGGATGAAAAATTGAAAAGAGCACAGGTCTAGATTTCACTTCTGCCCGTGATGAGTTACAGGACCTTGGACCAGCCATTCAGCTTCTCTGTGGCTCCATCTTCATGGTGAGGTTGTGGGGACAGCTCATCTCAGCACTAACATTCTATAGTTTCATGAAAACTCAGGGTCAGGCTGTAGGACCACTGAGCCCATATCTTTTGTCTGGCACACTGGCTAAGGATAGTAGAATTGCAGGAAGGCAACAAGGGAGGAAAATTTTAGAGAAAAATACAGGGTGTTCTCGTATATTCCATCCAGAACCTCCACAGTCATCAGGGGAGAGCAGGAGATTTCCTAAAGGCTTGGAGACCTCTACCCCCTGGCTCTGTTGAGGAGCCTGTGTTGATGACAGTTTTGCCGTCTCTAAATGGCACTGAGAAAACACTGCCTGGGTGCTGAGTGGGCAGGAGAGTTCCTGGGGATGTGACCCTGTTGTGAGGTCAATGGTATTTGCCTTTTCTGCCGGGGCGTTTTTCTCATGCTTCTCCAGTCTGATCAGTTTATTAATGGTGAGTGGGAAGGAAAGGGAAGGAGATAAGCATTTATGGAGTGCCCAGGATGAGCCCCCCACTATGAAGGGACTGTCTTCATAGCTACCTTATGAGGCAAAAACTTTATCCCCATTTTATACCTTATAAACCTGAGGTAAGGAGATGCTTGGTACGTTGGCCAAGTCACTGATTATTAAGAGCAGGATTGAACACATATCTGTCTTAGAGCCTGTGCTTTCTTCACTACCCATGTGATGTTAGGCCCCAGCCACTGGCCCTACCTCTGGGTGTGTGTTGTATACAAGGCACTGGGCTAATGTGGGGTGGTAGTGGGGGTGGAGGAGAATGGGGGTAAAGAAATATAAAAAATATGTATCATCCTTGCTCTTGACCTTCTTATTTAATTAGACAAAGAGACCATAAAGGGAATGTATAAGACAAGTTAACAATTTTATATTATCAACAGCATAATAATTAGAGACATGATGATAGCAGCTAACATTATTGCACAGTTACTGTGTGCCGTATACTAAAGATTCTAGAAGGATTTTCTCTCTGAATCATCACCACCACAACCTTATGTCAGTTTTTTACAGATGAGGAAGCTGAGGCATAGAGATATTCAGAAACTTGACCGAAGTCCACAGTGTTTGGATTTCCAGTGATGGAGCTATGATTCAAATCCTTCCTTGCTTTCCCACTAATACTATTACTCACCAAGCAGAGAAGCTGAAGGCCCACTTAAGACTCACTGGTAGGAGAGATGAGTTTGGTCTGAAGTGATCCTGATGGGCTGCATGGAGGAAATGGGACTCAAAAGGCCTATTTGGAAGCAGCCTTACGTCATATTAAAGAACACATTCCTAATGATGCACTTTCCTACCAGCTTAGAGTAGGACCTTGCAATAGCTGCGGGCTTCTCCAGCTCCTCTAATCTCATACATGGTAGCAAACAACCCGTTTTCTTTTTTGAATTCTAACCTGAGAACTCCCTCTGAAATGAAGGGATAGAAAGCAGATATTTTCAGAACATGTCTCCTGTGAAGGAAACAGTGCTTGGAACCAGGGGCCCAGGGAAAGTCATGCTAATCCGTAGCTGATTGTGAGACAGTGATAACATCTTAGAGTGTCAGGTCTTGTAGCCTTTCCAGAAGCACAGATAGGAGTGAGTGTGGCAGAATTATGGGCCTGGATCAGTCCAAATGGCATTACTTATGTAAAAGCAAGAGCCTTGTCAATTGCAATCCCCCTTTAAGGGGTGTGTGAGATGGAAACAAGATGGTTTGAAGGAAGAGACCAGTGGCTGGGCTCTGCTTTTTGCATTGCAAGACCCCCCCGTAACTCCATGATGAGATGGGTACAGATGAAGCACGTGGGGAACCAGAACAGGAAAGGCAGCAAACAGCAGAGCCACCTGAGTTCTTGGAGATAACCTACTCATGGATTTCAATCAGATCAGATATTTTAGGGAAAACAATGAATTTACTGGCGCTAATGGGGTCTGCACCGTCCAGCTTCCCACACCTGTTAGGTTGTGCTGTTTTACACTAGCCGGCTTCCCCTCTTCCACTCGCCATCTTGTCTTATCTCCTCTACCTCACCCTCTCACTCACGCCCACCCCAGCTCTTCCAGAGTAGTTTAACTCCCTGATTTTGCAAATCAGGAAATTGTGACTTGGAGAGAAGAGACTTACCCACGTGATTTATGTAGACGGTTGGTTCCAGTTTGAGAATCGAACAATTTCTTATTCCTAGTTTGACATTTCCCCACAATAGTGTACTCAGAGCTGGATTTTCCTTTCTTTAAGGCACAGAGAGAAGGAAGGGAGTCTTGCGACTTCTATTCTGAACTTGAGTTTGAATTTGAGGCAACATCTTTAATCTTGGGTGAGATGATTAGCCATGAAACTCATATGGAGTGGGCTTGGTTAAAGGGGTTTGAGGGAGCTGTTTCAGAGCCCAGTGCAACTGCGATAGCCGAAAACATTTGCTATTTGCAAATAGCAAATACATCTATTTGAAATGACCTAATGACATATATATCTCTTTGAAATGACCCAATGTGGGTAAAACTGGAATACTCTGGCTAGAAAAACACATGCTAGGAGATTCCTTCACCTAGTGTGATAGATTCCTGGCAATGGTTGTATCTCTCCCATGGCTCCATCTTCTATGGGAATCCCTTTCCATCTGTGGTCCCAGTTCCCACTACTGACTTCACTGTGTGTCCAGCTTCTGCCCCAGGGGCCTCGGCTCCCAGATTCCAATAACACCCTCTTTCCTTTGACTCTAGTATAGAGGTGGCAGTAGCTTCCTGAAGTTGCTGTTCTTGCGGCAGGCAGCCTTCCCTTCTCTTGTTTGTTATTTCAGCTCTTCTAATAACCTTTGAATTAATACCCCATATTGAATTCCCTCTTTTGAATTACCTGTCCTGAGTTTTGTTTTCTGGACTGAGTCTCTGACTAACCCAGTGAGATGCAAGGTCTCTAAAACAGAAAGTGTGAAGAGTGTAACAAAATTCACCTCCTTGAGAAATGTTGAATGGAGATACTGTTGTCTTTTGATATGAACAGTGATTGATTTAACTTTAACCTTACAGTAAAGACACCTTCATTTTGACTAAGAAGTCCAAATTGAAGGCTGCTGCTACACGGAGTCCTCTAATGTTTCCTGAAATCATGGGAAAAAGACACGCATGGCCATATGGGCTGGTAAATCCAGGATTATTTATTGGAAAACTTGTGGCCTACAGAGATTCACTGGCATGGCTTTACCTAAAGAGTCTAGGCTAGTGGTTCTCAATCAGGGCAACTCTGACTCCCCCAGGAGTCATTTATTTATGTGTGGAGACATTTTTGACTTTTACTCCTAGGATGGGGGTATGCTACTGGCATCTAGTGGGCACAGGCTAGGGATTCTGCTGAATATCCTGCCATCCACAGGACAGTCTCCACAACAGAGAATTATCTGGTCCAAAATATTAACAATGGCAATTCTGAGATACCCTGTATGGGAAATTGCTGACTTCAGGTCAGATTTTTCAGAACTCCTTGATACGTCTAGGCAATACTTTCACCCCTACCGCACCCCGTCCTCATTTTTTTCAAGACCAAGTTCCTTCTTCAGAGCCCTCAAAATGTCTCATTGATCCCTAACAGATGCCTCTTTGGGTTGGACAGAGTGAATTGTTTTCTAATTTTAAAACGCCTTCCTGGCCCATCTTCTTATGCTTATAATTGCAGAGAAGTAGATTGAATCCCTGGAGGAAGCACATAATTTAAGGTGTGAAGTCAGACCCAACCAGGGCAGAATTTGCAGAAAGTGAGGTTTTAGTATAGTTTTTGCTTGTGGGCTAGAAAGACAGCATTCACTGCTCTCAACCTTTGGGAATTCTATTTGTTAAAGTTATCCTGGGGGAAGAACATCTCTACTACATGTGCCACAGCCGAAGGCCTTGCATGGGTTAGCGTATCACTGGCCTGAGAACTGAGTGAGCATGTGCAGATGGGCCTGTAATTTTTAATATGACATTGGCCATAATTTTTCATGCCATACCACCCACTCACAACAGGCCCCTCAAATGAAATGCTAAATGCCTTTCTTATCAACACTTGATGGGAAAATGCTGTTCTGGCATCTTCCTCTAAGGGAAGCAGAAATCTAACCATGTTCCTTGCAGCCTAGAGCTCAGTATACAAGATCTGATTAGTTTTTCTCCCCCCTCCCCCAATTTATAGGCATTTATAAGGAAGCACTTCCTTTTTGGTACTTAGAGGGTGCAGTGGAGTGAGAGATAATTATTTAGTATGTTTCTTTTTCTTGAAATTTGCTCAAGCTGTTTTTATGACTTAAAAAGACTCATGTCTTACTCCTACTTTTATGAGCAGCTTGTTCTTTTCTATTCTGATTTCCCCACTGACTTTTTTGGCTGACCCATGGACCAATTATTAGAACTCCTTGGGCAGTAGTTAGTTCCTCCATAAAATGGGTATAGTCGTAAAATATTGACTCCAGAAAATGAGGGCTCCGTTCTGTGGCCCCAGGGTGAAGTCCATGTGTTATAGTCCTTTTAAATTAAAGACTCAGTCTGGACTGAGAATGCCAGGACTGGATCCTTATTTTCCTGCTGTTGGCACCTCTCAATAGTGCAGACTTTCTGCAGAACTCTGGTGGTGCCCCCATAGCGAAGGCCTGGCAGGGTGGTATAGGGCTGGAGGGGAGGGGTCTGCTCTGAGGGCATTAGTGCTGTATGGACACTCTCTTAATGCTAGAACAGAACTCTAGACCCAAGAGAAAAGTGATTCTCTCATAACTCCTAAGAGGTCGATAACCGGAAGGAAAACCTTCAACTTCTGAAAGTTTTAAGGAAATGGAAATACTCCTTTTTAGACATTTGCCTGGGTTTGGCTATTTAATAATTTTTGATAACGTTAATGATACTGCATTTCTAGGTGAGATCAACTAAAACGCTTGGAGAATGGGTTCTGATTTATTTTATTTCCTAGTTAACTTAGGGAGGAACCATAGATCCTTCTTGCCTCAACTTACTGACATCTGATTTCTGTGATTTGGGTTCCCACTGCTGAGTCATCGTTCTCGGATGGAGCCGGGGAGATGACTGGGTGAAGATGTACTGATCCCCAAATAATCCCTGACATTCCATGAAGCATGCCTCAAAGATGAATGCTGAAAAAAATTCATTACCTTGGCTCTTTTTTACACTGTATTCCTATTGATTGAGGCTTTACTCATTGGAGGTGGTTGTGAAAATGAAGGGGACGTAATGAGTCACAGAGTCTGGCCCGTTGTTAGTAAATGGTTGTAAATTATGGGTGTGATTCTATGAATGCATTTTTATTTTTAAGCAATGATTCTTGTAAAATATAACGGTACCTGTCTAGGCTGACCTTGAAGGAAAACACAAACACAACTTCATAAAACCGAAATGTGAATGGAAAAGGAGTATCCGTTCCTTACCGTGAGGAGGTTTCAGGTCTCTCATTTGGAAGATTTAAATGTAAGTTTGAAGAGGTAGGACCAAGGTCACATCTTCCCCTGTCGGACATTCCTTCTGATGAATAAGTATTAAAACTGCTTTGAATTTGGTTTCCCCCTCAGATAAGGATTTATTTTTCCATACAGTCTTTTCTTTGCACCTGAAGGAGCATTGAGGGTGAAAAATAGAGGCCTGTTTCCTGTTCCTAACTGGAGCCCTCGGAAGGTTGTCAAACCAGAACAACAACTCTGTGGGATTTATGCCTGGGACCTGTCAAAGTAAAATTATCATAGCAAACCCTCTCTGCTATCAATCAAAGAGGTATTGGGGATGGCAAGGGCAGGCATTTTTCAAATTTCTTTACTGTGCATATTGAGTTTGGTGCCTGGGGGAGGAAGAGCTCCTTTGAACAGTCCTTGTAGATTTCTTTTCCATCAGATGGCAGCTCACAGAACTACTTATCTTCCCCAAAGGGCTTCTCTCATTGGCCTGCTGAGAAAACAGCCGGGGAAGAAAGGGGGAGGGGGGATGGAAGACCGAGACAATCCTATAGCAAATCCTGGAAGAGAAGGACACACAGTGTGACTCTAGTGTCTCCGATGTCTGGCCTTAGAAAGCACCCTGTCTGTGGCAACTTATCTGCCCTCCTTTCCTTAAGGACCACGTGCACATTTAGCAACAGCACCACGGAGCTGCTGCGGCTGCCCCAGCGACTTGAGTTTTCTTCTGTCCTCTGCAGGCATTTCCCACATTTGTCAAGGCCAAGGTTGCAGGGGGACCGACAAGGGAAACGGGGCACCCATTCATTCCTGTCTGTCAGAGGTTCACTTTGTCATGATAACATTCACAGAGCGTATTTATCTCTCCGGCTACTGGAGGTTAAGGCAAGGGTAACAAAAAGTAGAGAAGAAATCCTGTTTGAAAAGTTTACAAATCCTGCCGCGCGAGGGCTGTAAACAGAGTTCAGCTGGTGGTGGAATGTGTAAAATACTGCCACATTGAGAGGGACCTGATTCCCCAGCACTAGAAATCCACTCATGTAAACATTGGAACGGTTGCTGAGAATCGGGTCTGTTTTGGCTTAAAGTCTGAGGAACACATTGCCTTCAAAGTGAATTCTTAGGTGTCACTTCCCATAAGTTATGGCAGAAGATTACAAAGCTACTGATATAACATATTAGTTTGATGGACAGAATTATACCCCCAACGCTTCCTGCTCTCCCCAATGACGCACACTAACTTAGTGTGCTGTGACAGCTGCCTTGATTTACCACCAATCCGGGAGGCCTACCGGGAGAGAGAATGTTCACATGGTTGCAGGGCCTGAGACTGGCCCAAAGCCTAGTTTATAAAGCTGCCCTGTAATTCACCACAAATGTGTCACCATTAAAAGAGGAAAAAAGGATTGCAGATAATAAATACTCTCTAATTTATTAGCTAACAACAAAGAGATCAGAGCCAGTTGTGATGTGATTGTTTGACAGAATATTGTCAAGGAAAAAAAAGCAAAGTTGACCAGAGAGGTAAATTACACATTCAAGCAGATGTATCAACTCTTGGCTTGTCACAAGCCTAGCTAAACAAAACACCAAATGGAGGAGAGAACTGGCAAAGAGCAGAGTCATTTATCTCTGAACGAGACATATTCAAGAGCAAGTGAAATAAGACATAGTTTTTTTGGACTTGGTCGGAGGCCAGGTTTTAACTGTTATAAATTAAATGTTTTGTGTATCGGATTTGGCAACTCTGGTTGCTTTTGTCATGGTAGGGAGATGTTGGATTTTTCTGCCTGTCTTAAAACTCACGGTTTCGTCAGCCTGAGATGTATGTCCCTTTAACTAGTTATTGGAGGACCAGAGCATTCTGGTAATTAGAGCAAATATCAGAAAGGCTTTTGTATGTGGCCTGTTTTAAAATCCGTGGCTTTAGAAAACGTTTTAATCACTCTCTTTTTCTGTGATTTCCTCCTCTGCAGTTATTTAGTAACAACCCTACAGGACACCAGGCAGGGATTCACGGTCATATTAGAGTCAAGGGATCTTAGGATTAGAAGAAGTGTTTCATCTCACATCCCACCCAGGATATGCAGATAGTTGTGTAGTCTGGGCTGGAGGACTGCCAGGGACGCAGAGCATCTGCTGCTTGTTATTACAATAGAGCTCAGAATCCACCAGTACCCGCTGGGCTTTTATTCTTACATAAGCTACTGCCCAGTAAAACTCTCCCATCCTGTACTTGGGAAACTGAGTTTTCAGACCTAAATGGACACTTTTGCTTTGTTTCCTGTTTTATTTGTCTTTGATTTTAGCCTATTGCTGGAACATAAGATTTCTAGGTTTTATTCAATAGGTTGGAGGCAAGGATGGAATCCAGTGGATAGGCTCAAGGAACCCCCATTCTCACTGGGGTTGATTTCAGGGATCAGTGGTTACTTTATTTTATTTATTTTTTTGCTCTATGTGGTCCATCTGCTGTGAATTGACTTGAACCATTGATTGATTGATTACCGTGCGATATAATGAGAGATTTTTGTCAGATGCCTTACTGAAGTCAGTGTATTATGTCTAGGGTCTTGCCGATCTACCTGCTTGATAACTGTTTCCAAAAGACAGAAGGGAAGAAGGAGAGAGAAGAAAAAGAGGTCCCTTTGGCCCAGCTCATCCTAGGTGAAAAGGCACTCTTACACGTTGTTACTGTCTTGTCAAAGTGCTCACATATATACATTTAATACAGTCTCTTCTATTTTTACTGGGACTCTGTATCTTATTGTTTTCAGAATCTTCCATTCCTCCTTTAAAAAAAAGAGAGATTTGCCTGAATCTGATTTTTTCTTGTATTTTTTGAAATATTAGAAATGTTATTTCTATGATCAGAGCTATAAAAATTTTTGTTATTGCTGTTGTAAGATAAAATACTATTTGTCCGGGTCTGGAGACCAACCTTCTCATGTGTCTCATTACACTCTCTAAGGCTTCCTTCTTTATTTATTTTTTCTTTTTTGTTTCTTCATTTGTCTTTCCACCTTGAAAGTATAATTTCATGATGGAGAAAATAACAAAACAAGAGCTTATGTGTCACTGTGCTTTCCCCCTGTCATTAGAGTTTTTCTTTCGCCCTCTCTTGCAACAGTGAACCTGTTTCCTTCTTTGGGCATTGCTGTTATAAGTAACTTCTTAAAATCTGAGTTCATCATAGTGTTACCCATGCAGTCATGCTGGTTTGATTTCTTTGGCTTTTTCTCCATCCTTCTTGCTCCCCAACCTTCTTTGTTGTCAATTTTCATTATTTATATACCCAGAATTACATTTTTAGTGGCATCCTTCCTTCCTGAGTTTCATGCCATGTTAGGGTTAATATGGAAATTCTTATTTTCTCTAATTAAAAAAAATAGTACTAATTAAATCAAGGGCATTTGTATGTTTCTGTTCCCATCTTTCTCAGTCGTTAATCTGATGAGACATGGTCACTTTCTCTGAGGGATTTCATATCTTCCATGCCACCAATCTGTTTATTTCGTATGTTTGATAGTATTAGCATTTTTTGTGCTCTCCAACCTGTATTCTATAATGTTACTACTTTTCATATGTTCACTAAATGCATTCCTGCTTAATTTTCCTGGTTTCCAAAGAAGACTCCCCCCTCTCCCCTCATCTGCTATTCTCTTCCCTTTTCTACTGGAAATACATTTCTTCTGAACAAAGTATCTTCTACCATTGTCACATTCTGGGCATGATACTGCCATCAAGAGTTTATGTCCAAGTTCATTTTATTTTAGGAAGTTACAACCTATTTTATAGGAACAATGTGCTTTTATCATGTCAACTCCTCTTCAGGAATGTTCAGGGGCTTCTCCTTGCATTTGGGATACGAGCCACAAACCCTTAGCCGGGCTTCCGTAGTCCCTTTAACCTTACCCTTCATGTGCCTTTTCAGCTTTACCAGCTAAGATTTCCCTATATCACTTCTTTGGGCTTCTCCCCTCAAACTTTTGTAGTCATCTTAGTTAGAAGGCAAGTGACCAAAAAGGTCATTAAAATGCCATGTCTTCCATTGCCTTTTGTTTTTTCTCTATGAAGAAAAAAATAATTTTATTGTGCAAAGTGCACTTATTTTATTCATTTATTTAACATCTTTATTGGAGTATAATTGCTTTACAATGTTGTGTTGGTTTCTGATGTATAACAAAGTGAATCAGCTATACATATACATATATCCCCATATACCCGCCCTCTTGCGTCTCCCTCCCACCCTCCCTATCCCACTCCTCTAGGGGGTCACAAAGCACTGAGATGATCTCCCTGTGCTATGCGGCTGCTTCCCACTAGCTATCTGTTTTACATTTGGTAGTGTATATATGTCAGTGCCACTCTCTCACTTCATCCCAGCTTACCCTTCCCCCTCCCCATGTCCTCAAGTCCATTCTCTATGTCTGCGTCTTTATTCCTGTCCTGCCCCTAGGTTCTCCATTTTTGACCCATCTCCTAGAGAAATGGAAATAAAAATAAAAATAAACAAATGGGACCTAATGAAACTTAACGGCTTTTGCATAGCAAAGGGAAACATAAACAAGACAAAAAGACAACCCTCAGAATGGGAGAAAATATTTGCAAATGAAGCAACTGACAAAGGATTATTCTCCAAAATATACAAACAGCTCATGCAGCTCAATATCAAAAAAACAAACAACCCAATCCAAAAATGGGCAGAAGACCTAGACATTTCTCCAAAGTGCACTGAGTCTTAGAACAGAAAGCCTAGGGCCAGCTGAAATTAAAAGTGACTCGTAATTAATACGACCAAAGAAGGCAATCTTCAGGTGTTCTTTAAATCGGCAAGGATTTATGAGAGAGAGCTTGGTTATTGTGTACTGCTTTACATCTGTTGGCAATAATACCTAGAATTTCAGAAGCACTGATTCCAAGAGATGACTTCATATTAAGGACATTAGGATCCTGCAGTTACTCATCTGAGCATTGACTACCTGAAATATACTCACATTCGTACACATTCCTGCTTATCACTTTTACTATTCAGTCCACAGCCATTGCCAGGATAGACAAAGAGCAAGAGTCATTTCACATTAGACCAAGCTAGGAAAGTACATCTTTCCTTAACCAGGAGGATGGGGTGTGAACCAGATCACATGGCCCCGTGGTGGGACTGGTAAGGAAATGGATAGGGCATACAGTAGCTTTAAGGCAGCATGGAGCAAAATAGATTTAAATCAATCTGAAAGAAACCCTAACAATGATACATTGTGTCAAAAGAAATGAAGCTCACAAGAGAACTGATTAGTAAGTATACCAAATGAAGTAAAATGTAGCAGAAAGGCACATATTGGAGAGAATAGAATATGTTTCAGTTTGAAGGGTATTGAATTTATTAAGATAAAGCAAATGAATATAATATGTAGCCAAGTCAGATATGTAGTTGATGTGAATAGATTAATATAGATCAGTGACATCACGTGATCAGTTACATCCTTACAGTTACATTATTTGTTGTGTGATTTCTTTAGATCTTCCAAGTAAAGCTGGAGCTTTACTTGATTCCTGACAGAGGAAACTCACTTTAAGGGGGTATGTGATTAATTGGAAGTTAAGTGGTTATGAGATGTTGTTTGTTGGCTTGGCTTGGCCCAGAGAACCTTAATGATTTTCTGGAATGAAATGGGGATTCTACTATAAGTTGCAAGGGTATTATGGTGCAGGCTATTCAATTAATTGTTCATCCAATGAAAAGTCAATTCTACCTTGTCACTGGGCTGAAAGGCTCAGAGCCATTGATGGTCTTCATTTCTCTTTCTAAAAACGCTGGAAATTTTAGGTCAATGTTGAAATCATCAGGTCTGTCCCTGGGAATTTTCTCCTGCATGCAAGTATGCTCACTCAACACCTCTGATGTATTTCAATCAGGGTCCTTTGGAGAATTTTTATTTCACATGAAATTCTCAGCATTAATAAAATTTATTTCCAGTGCTATTTGCAGTGGAGTATCAAGGGCAGAACAGCAAGAGAGGTCTGCTGCTGGCACAGAAAGTGAGAGAGGAGGCATTGTCTATGGAGAGTTTTAAAATAATCATAAAACCAACTAAAATTCACTCTACATTTTATCATCAGCATACACTGACAATTCAAGTAATGAAAGTGATAAAAATACTCCCCCCTGGAAAACAAACAAGCAAACATGTTTTATCAGTCTAACTTCTGAATATTTCCTATGAGTTCTGTTGCGTTTGAATAATGTATAGTCATACTTTGAATTAACAGTTTTAAAAATTACCTTTTAATGCATATTGTATTCTAATTTAGAGAACTCCTAAGCTACACAGGCAGTCTCAGCACATGTGAACCCACCTCTCATGTATTTGAGAGTAAGTTCATAGTGGGTCAACATCATTAGAGATTATTTCAGGCAGTGAGTGTCTTCAAAACCTTGGTTGTACATATTCCTGCTTTTCAACAATGGATCTGAAATAGGTATTTACAGCACAGTGATTGAAAGGTGAAGAAGCAGGTCTTGAATTATTTTAATTCTGTCATTCTTTGAGGCCACTTGAAGCATTTACTTGTATTTAACACTTAAAACACTAAAATAGAGTACAAACCATGACGTATACTACTTTTCTTTGGTAAGTGCAAAATTTTATTTGTATATGAAATAGTCTAATGCATTTGAGTAATATCTTTAAAATTAGTATTTATTTTTCTTTTTTACTGTTACCTGCTTTAAAACTAAAAAACAAATTCAGAAAAAAATCTTAAAACTGAAAATAATTTTCTTGTATAGAGGAAGGGATGTTAACAGTGATCTGCTCCAGGTGTCAGATATGCTAAATATGGCTCTGGGTATTTGTGACTTTTGGGTTATAAGTGGAACGAACTCAATTCAAATTGCTGAAGGGAAAAAAATTGTATTTTAATACCTGATCAGTTAGCTTTCACTCTGTAACAAATGACCTTGGAATTTAATGGCTTAACATAAGTTATTTATTAGGTCACCATCCTTGGGTTGGCTGGATGGTTCTTATCCGGGCCGGCTCTGCAGGGGCTACATAGTCAAGGATAATCTCACTGTCAGCTGGGATGGCTGGAATAGCTCTCCATGTGGTCTCTCTTTTTCCAGGAAGCTAGACTGGGCTTGTAGACTCGTGGCAGAAAGGTTCTCTTAATGGGAGAGGACAAACTCTAGTGCTCAGGTACCTTTCAAGCTTTTAACTCATACTAATGACATTTGCTGATGACTCATTTTCCAAAACCAGTTGCATGGCCAAGCCCATATTCCAGCGGTGGAGAAATAGACCCACCTCCCAGTGGAGGAACAGGCAGGTCACATTGCAAAGTGGAGTACATATAGAGATAAAAGGAAACGTTGAAGTCACTTTTATGAACAGTCTATCACATACCCTCAGGGTTGTGTTAGGCTCAGGTGTTCAAATAACTTTGTCAGTAATTTCTCTCTCCATGTTTTAGTTCTGCTTTCCTATGTAGTTCAGGTAGGTTTTTGTTTTC
This sequence comes from Phocoena phocoena, assembly GCF_963924675.1. NCBI lineage: Eukaryota > Metazoa > Chordata > Mammalia > Artiodactyla > Phocoenidae > Phocoena > Phocoena phocoena. The sequence continues at coordinate 56,918,226 of NC_089234.1, read as the reverse complement.
CTTTTTAACAAGTTTTGGTAAGATAACCAACACCAGCTAAAGGATTACTCCTGACCAGTTTAGCAACCCCACCCCTCCCCGGTAGGAGGCTCTTTTTCAATGGTCCAAACAAAATTGCAGGAGTGACTTTCATTGGCTGGATTTGGGTTGCATTCCCATCCATGAACCAACCACCAGGGTCCAGCTTATACCATGTGCCAAGAGATGGGGTCAGCCTCATCCAAACCACTTGAAATGAAGGGTGGGAAGTACTAATTCTCCATAGAAAATTGTCTCACTGGTTGATACCAGAGAAGAACGAATTAATGCTAAACAGTCAAAGCCAACAGCCTTTGACTACACTGATGTGCTTTTGTCATAGCACCAAGGAGAGAATTCGATTTTTGCCTTGTCTACTTAGGCTTATTGTTGTTGAAACTCACTTCTCATCTCATGAGCCTTGAAAAGCAACAAAAACACCTTTGGTAATAGGTCTGCAAGGTGGACTTTAAATATTTGTTTTGCATATTTTTCCGAAGTCATGCATGTAAATATTTTATAACAAATTTACAAAGGGAAGTAGTGTCTTTGCATGATGGACCGGTCATGAATCTTACTGACGTATCACCTGAGCACAGTAGGAGGAATATGACCAAAAAACAGAAATTCAGAGTGACATTTGGACAGTGTACATAGATTTAGAGGGTTGCTAGAGGAGGAAAAATACGGATGGGGAACAGAAATTTTGGTGATAGAGTTCGAAAATGAGCTCCAAATTCTTGACACTTAAGAGTCAGGAATCTCTTAGGTTCCCAGTGACTGAAATCTCCACGCCAGTATTCACTCATGCCAGCCTCATGCTCCCAGTCTGGTCTGCTTCTGCTACCAGCTTCTCATTGATGTGCTTTATTGTTTTATGGGTGATTCTCAGGGAAGAAGGCAGAGTGGGGGAATGGAAAACACACTCACCTGTGTTCAGGTTTGAGTTCTGGCTTTGCCCCTGAGTGGAGTTCATACGTCACTTCCTTTTCCTGGGCCTCAGTTTCATTATGTATCAAGTGAATGACTAGGGTAACTGATCTTAAAGAACTCTTCTGGCACACGTGTGCTTGGCACCTCCATCTTCTCTGCTTGGTCTTGGGTCATTTTCTCTCCTTGGTGCAACTTACTTGGCCCTTGGCCTGGAGAATGTGCACCGACCTCTTCTCTCCCAGGCTTCTGAATCCATGGCTTTTGATTCTTAGGTTCTGCTGGTCTCCAGCTCCCTCTCCAAAGAGAATGCACTTGACAGATTCATGCTTTCCAGCAAGTCCACCAGGAGGAACGGTATTGGTCAGTGTGACTTGTGCCCTGCCTGTGGCGCAGGTGGCCCTGACCTGTGCGTCCTTCAGCTGGCACTCTCCTGCTGCAGGTCATTTGCCCTTCCTCAAACCCTTGATACCCATTCTCTCTACAGTATATACAAATGTGCCCTCACAAAGTTTCCTTTCCCTCATAAATATGTATGATCAATTTTGTGGAATTTTATGAAGAGGTTAACATTAGCATTTTGGGAAAAGTCTTCTTTATGGTTGTTTATAAACTCATTTTCAGAATTAAAAGAAAAAAGTCATATGTCATTCTTCTGAAGGATACCTTCCAGACTTAGAATGATCAGTCTTTGGAAGGTAACTCTAAGGTCATATTTTCCTCTCTAGGAAGTTAATTTCAAACCAAACTTTTTTTTTTTTTTAAATTTAAAAAATTTTAATTTTGGCTGTGTTGGGTCTTTGTTGCTGTGCGCGGGCTTTCTCTAGTTGCGGTGAGTGGGGGCTGCTCTTCGTTGCGGTACGTGGGCTTCTCATTGCGGTGGCTTCTCTTGTGGAGCACAGGCTCTAGGCGCTCAGGCTTCAGTAGTTGTGGCACATGGGCTCAGTAGTTGCAGCTTGCAGGCTCTAGAGCTCAGACTCAGTAGTTGTGGCACACGGGCTTAGTTGCTCCGTGGCATGTGGGATCTTCCCGGGCCAGGGCTCAAACCCGTGCCCCCTGCATTGGCAGGCAGATTCTTAACCACTGTGCCACCAGGGAAACCCCCAAACTTATTTTTAATGAAATGTTTCAATTTGTTTTCTTAAAATCTGGGACTACAAAAGGGACTTCCAAAAGTAGTAGTTTTTTTGTGATCATAGATTTATCTCATGCTTTCTCTTATGCTTTTGCAAAAAATCAGTTATAGGCATGGAATTCAAAGAAAAATCAAAACAAAACAAAAACTCTTCAGTTTGAGAAGTGGACTTGATCTATTGCCTGAATTCAGCGATGATTCTGCTGAGGTATTGTCTCTTCAGGTTCGTGTGAGGAGACACCACCTTATCATTTTGCCTTTTAGACATCAATAAAGCATTGATTCATCACCCATTGCTCAAGCTTTTACAGAACTCCTCTCAGATATTTACAATGTTTTCTCCCCCACTAGGTGATAAGTCCAGGCGGGGACTGTGCCTTGTTCATTCCTGAATACCCCACACCCAGCACAGCACTTGCCGTGTGGTACACACTCAGTGTGGTAATACTCAGTGTGTGCTTAAATGGAAGAATAGTTCAGATGGAGTGAGAAGTATCTGTTGAAAGGCAAAAATACTGAAAGAAAAACTAAGTTGATTTGGGTGATGGACAATCCTGAGATTGTTAAGGTTGTAACTTGGAGGCCCTCCTTTGTTATAGCGGCAAAACCTCTACCAACTCTGATAACCCTACAGGTTTAAAAAGAATGAAAAAGTCTATACAGCCATCTTAGGGTCTTCTCTTGTCATAATGATGGATTTGCTTTCATCATAACATACTTACAGGTAATCTTGCAAGAGTGAACTTCTCTTTGCCATTTGGAAGGGGCCAGTTCACTCTAAAGGAAATCTGAGAATTTGGGGTGAATTCACCCTTGGTTCCTCCTTTTAATAGTGTTATATACATTTACCTTTAATACTGAAAGAAAACATGTTGAAATGTGTTTTTTCATTTGTAAGTGAGTTGGTCATTTTAGTTGGAGGAACGTAGCTACAAATATTTCAGTCAGCTAGGTTGCTTCTCATGACATTCTGCTCGGTGGTACTTCAGCACTTCAGATTTTGCTTTCTTAAATGGCAGAAGCTTTGTCCCATCAGAGGGCTGCAGATCGCTGTTCCTTATATCTGGTCCGTTTTTATTCCTGGGGAGAAGAGTCAGTACTGAAGAGAAAGGGACAGATTGAAAAATGTAAAACATATTTTCAGACGCCTTTGAGAAAGGAAATTTCAGTCAGACACTATAGTCATATGGGAAATGGAGAGAGATAAGAATCATGACCCGTGCTTAACCTTTTGGTCTCATCCTTACCAATTTATATGTGTGGTTCAGTAAATTAAATAAGCTCTCCTTAGCCCAGAACAGTCTGTGATAGCATAACCCTTCATTGTGGTATCACAGATAGACTTTCCGTGTTCAAGACAGGAACCTGACACCTTTCAAAAGTAAAGGAACCTGTGGCAATTTTAAACATTCCAACCGTATTAATTCCAGTGACAGATATCCTTTAAGTCACTTGAAATGGATTCCCCCGTTTTCAACTTTCGAAATTTATATTTGATCCTCATGACCTCTGGGACCTGCATAGAGGCACTGTGTGTGTGTGTGCATGTGTGCGCGTGTGTATGTGTGTGGCAGGAGACTTAGAAGCAGGGGACTTGTTGATCTAGTCCTGTTGATGTCTTTTCCCAGCCCTTAGCTATTCCCTGTACTTTATTCATGTTTTTGTGGAGAAACCTCACATTTCCAAAAGAAAGGTCGAGTACTGTGGAGTTCTTTCTTTGAAGGCAATGTTGCACAGGCTCAGCGGCCATGGCTCACGGGCCCAGCCGCTCCGCGGCATGTGGGATCTTCCCAGACTGGGGCACAAACCCATGTCCCCTGCACTGGCAGGTGGACTCTTAACCACTGCGCCACCAGGGAAGCCCGAAGGCAATGTTTTTTTTTTTTTTTTTAAATTTATTTATGGCTGTGTTGGGTCTTCGTTTCCATGCATGGGCTTTCTCTAGTTGTGGCAAGCTGGGGCCACTCTTCATCGCGGTGCGCGGGCCTCTCACTATCGCGGCCTCTCGCTGCGGAGCACAGGCTCCAGACGCGCAGGCTCAGTAATTGTGGCTCACGGGCCCAGTTGCTCCGTGGCATGTGGGATCTCCCCAGACCAGAGCTCGAACCCGTGTCCCCTGCATTGGCAGGCAGATTCTCAACCACTGCGCCACCAGGGAAGCCCCGGCAATGTTTTTTATTACTGCTCTTCCACTAGGCTGAGAATTGAGTATCATCTGTCAAGGTTCAGCAACAGGACCTTCAGAATCAGTACTGGGCTGTGTGATTTCATCAAGCACCATGGACCACTGGTTAATAAAGTCACTTCTCCTCGTCTTGCTCACAGCCGAGGCAGCCAGCATCCGCCTCTTCTGTCCTGGGAACACTCTTCTCCAACTGTGGGCCGTCCCAGAAAGTGCTCCTCATTTCCCACAGGGACAGGAGTTTTGATGTCTATGACAAGCACATGCAAGGGTTAGTGTAGAGCCCTTTGTTTGTACATAAAAGAGTGGGTTGGGGAGAGGTCGGAGGAGACCCATCAGGCTCTTCTGGGCTGAGTCTCAAGGTGACAGGACATTCATTATTGTGAGTGAAGGGTCATATCTTTAGCTTTGCATGTGTGTCATTTTGATGCTGGTTGGATTAGTTAGACATCCATAGGTTAGAGATGTCTTTATTAGTTCGTCCACAAGAACCTGACTTACAAACCAGGAGGCTAATGCATTCTTTGCATTTGGACAAAGGATGGTGGTGAGGGAGCAACCAGACTCTGCACATCTGTTTTCTAGGGGCCTCCTTTCCTGGTCCCAGTGTAACTGGAAAAGTACAATACGTTGATCATCTGCAAGATTTCTAAGTGAGCATGGATGATGGCATCGTTGTTAAGGTTATAGACCAGGCTGCCTGGGTTTTGAATCCTGGTACTAACCCTTAATCTCTATGTGATTTCAGGCCAGTTACTTTCCTTTAGCTTTGATTAACTGATCTGGGAAGTGAGCTACTAAAGGTACTTACTTCAAGCATTGTTGGGAAGATTCAGTGGGATAATCAAAACTCTGTCTCAAAATGCTTGGCACATAATAAGTGCACAATAAATGCTAATACTAGTATTAGTAATAATTGTTTTTGTTTCAGAACAAAAGTAATTGGATGTTTTTTCAGGCTATTTCATCCCATAATAATAGAATCTGGAGAATTGCATCTGCTTCTCCATGGAATATTTCTTTATAGGAGCTGGATTACCTGTTCCCTGCTAGAGGCACATTACCAATTTCTTACTCACTGGTAATTCTTTTTCTAGAGGCACATTAACAATTTCTTACTAGTAATTCTTTTTGTAGATTCTGTGTTGCTTTGTCTGTGTTTATGAGTATGTATTTACCATTTATTTTGCTATACGCCAGTAATATTGTACTCTTCATCATTTTACCTGGTTTAGCTCTCACGAATGAAGAGAGATCCATTATCTCAATTTTCCAGATTAGGAAACTATGGTACAGGTAAATAATAGAAGTTAGTACGTGGTAAAGCTGCCCTTAAGCTTAGTCTGTTTATTAGATTCCATGTCTGTGACACAAGACTACACTGCCTCTTCAGTTATAACTCAGTATGTTGGACCTTAAAATACCAACGTATATTTGATAGCGTATCATTACTAACTTTATATTTGGTACAATGTGGGATTTTTAATAAGTTTTGGGAAGTACCCTCGTATCTTTATATACATTGAGCAGATGACAATTTGAGACTTGATTCCAAATTCTCATGTGTCAAACAAGAGATAAGTTTGTTTTGATTCCGGAGAACATTCAATCTCTGGGTGATGATCCAAATTAACGTAGTCTGGAACTTCCCAGATAGTTCCTACAGGACAGTGATATAGGAAGGACACAAATTTGAACTAACCTTTCTTAGATGGATCCAAGATAGTTATGCCTCATTCTTTAGGGACTATTCAGGGACATGATGAAACAGATGATTTGATATAGAATGACATTCCCACAGAGAATAAGAATTTTCATAGATTGCTATATGCAGCCTCCTCTGTCTGTCTAGTCAAGAATGTCCTTAACTTCATACACATAATAGTCTTTGTTTTTTCTTAACTGTTTTATTGAGATATAATTCACATGCCATACAATTCGCCCATTGAGAGTATACGTGTCAGTGGGTTTTGCTGTATTAAATTATTAATTTTTAAAATTAATAAAATATATGTAACATAAAACCTGCCAATTTAACCATTTTTAAGGGTACAATTTAGTGGCATTGATTACATTCACACTATTATCCAACTATCACCACTATTTCCAAAACTTTTTCTTCACCCCAACAGAAACTCTGTAACTATTAGCAATAACTCCTCGTACCCCACCTCCCTGAGCCCCTGACAACCTCTACTCTACTTTCTGTCTCTCTAAACTTGCCTATTATAGATGCTTCATATAAGTGGAATCAGGCAATATGTATCTTTTTATGTCTGGATTATTTCAGTTAGCATCATGTTTTCAAGATTCATCTGTGTTATACCACATATCAGACTTTCATTATATTCATTAGGGCTGAATAATATTCTACTGTACACATAATATTCTTGAATGAAGGTGTAGATTCTGTCCATGGCTGTCAATCTTGTGAGCAAAATAATCAGTTTTGTGTCAAACATTTGATTTGATAAAATCAACTTGGATTTTGTCAAATCATTTGATTTGACAAAATCAACTTGGAAAACCCGTTCAGTATATTTCTAGAATATACTTCCCAATCTGCAGTCACCTGTACTATGATTTGCTTGATGTTTTTCTTTAAATTCACTTTTTTTTTTTTTTTTTTTTTTTGCGGTATGTGGATCTCTCCCTGTTGCGGCCTCTCCCGTTGCGGAGTACAGGCTCCGGACGCGCAGGCTCAACGGCCATGGCTCACGGGCCCAGCTGCTCCACAGCATGTGGGCTCTTCCCAGACCGGGGCACGAACCCATGTCCCCTGCATCGGCAGGCGAACTCTCAACTACTGCGCCACCAGGGAAGCCCAAATTCACTTTTTTTAAACCTTGAATACGTACTATATCTTGTCCGGAGCAACATTCCTGAAATCAATTGACATAAATACTGTATATTGCTCGTAATATCATTTACACATAATTGTATAGCTCTTAAACTCTCTCCTGTATCTCATCCTAGTATATGATATGTCACATTCCTAACCCCCAGACCTGGGGGGTGGGCTTTTATATAAGTACTAGAATAAATGTGGAACCCCCCATCCCGTGGCATCCAACATGAAGAGGAAAGGAGTTGTATAGACGTAGCCTGGTGGGACAGCCCAGGGGCTGCACCAGGAGTTAATTAGAAAGTTCAGGTTCTGAGCCAAAACTACCTCATCAGCTGTGTGATCTTGCGCCTTTCTTCCTGCTCCTTCATTTTTAATTCCTGCTGCTTCATTTGTGGGTGCTCTGCTTCTTTCCTCTCTTACCTTTAGGAATGACAGGGCTAGTGCATGCTTCTGTGCTTCTGTCCCATGAGGCTGTACCAATGGGGTTTTCATTTCTTGTATTCCTTGTACTTCATTTCTTTGTATTTCCACCCTCTCCCCTCTTGCTTCCCCTCACCCCTGTGAGGTTAGATCAAACTCAATCTGATGTAACCCTTAATGATTTCACTTTTAAGGAGGACATTAGGAGAGCCTGCATCAAGGACATCGCTTACCTTCATTTAGAACCATGGGCACCTGCCCTGTGTCCATTTCTAGCAGCAATAAAATGGCAGTAAATCAGAAAAAAAAATGCCACACTCCTTAGAGCCTCGAGAATGAGCTGTGGAGCGTTCTGCTTACAGGGATGTCAGCCTGCCAGTGAGTAAATCAGCTCTGTCCTTATGCCCCCAGTGCATCAGGGAAACATCTGACATTGTGGGATGGGCTTGATTAGTCAATCTCTCTCTCCCCCCATCTGAGGTTGAGAGTGTATCTCTCCCTTGTTTTCTCCCAGCATGTTTAGTGAGCTTATTGGCCCCCTAGGTTTTACTGCCAACCACAGCTTAGCCCTTGTCAGGGAGATTATTATATGAACCCTCTGTGCCTCCTGACTTCAGAAGGGCCCTGGAATTACATTTTTGCATTCCAAAGTCAGGAATATAAATGACTGATGGAACACTGGGCCACCGAATATTTATATATCTATTTTGAGATTTACATTTCTCCCTTTCTTATGATGGGGTTTGCTGCTCCCGGGGTCATAGTTGATGGGCCAGTAGCATCAGTGGTGACATAAAGCAGTCATCTGGGAGAGTGCTTCCTTGCCCAGGTAGCACACTGTGATGTGCTGCCGGTTATTATGCTAGCAGTTCAGCAGTCATCGAACCCCCCGATTCCTTGGCCCTCTCCCCATTTCCCTTTGATGATGTCCAGTAAATTTTACATGCTCCAATTTTCCTCATCCACCAACCTAATACTGTTTGAATTAAGTGTCTCTTCCGTAGCTTTCAACAATGGAAACTTTGCTTTCTCCAACCAAATTATTCATAAGGGCTGCTCACGGGTATGCTGGAAAGGGGGCAGGACTCTGTAGACATGGACAGTGCAAATGTACTGGTCCATCCAGAAGATGAGGTTGCTTGGCTGTTGAACTTGTTGCTGCATGATATATTGAGATGGAGGAGAACATATATAGACTCACACTGTTATCTTGGGTGAATAGACTGTATTAGGTTAGGAATTTTTGTTTTAATTAATTAATTTTATGTTTGGCTGCGTTGGGCGTTTGTTGCTGCACACAGGCTTTCTCCTGTTGCGGCGAGCGGGAGCTACTGTTTGTTGTGGTGCGGGGGCTTCTTATTGCAGTGGCTTCTTTTGTTGCGGAACACGGGCTCTAGGTGCGCGGGCTTCAGTAGCTGTGGCATGTGGGCTCTAGAGCACAGGCTCGGTAGTTGTGGCGCACGGGCTTGGTTGCTCCGCGGCATGTGAGATCTTCCTGGACCAGGGCTCGAACCCATGTCCCCTGCATTGGCAGGTGGATTCTTAACCACTGCGCCACCAGGGAAGTCCCAGATTAGGAATTTTTTAAAGTGATGCACACACTTGAGGGGGCTCAATCCCTGATACTTTTCATGTTATATGGAAGGAATTAACTGTAGCAATAACAGCAATGCTAGCAACAATTCTCAAGCATTTGCTACTTAAGCATTGAATTATTCTAAGCCCTTTGCATACATTTAAAAGAATTCTAACAGAGGTCCTGTGTGATTGGTCCTTTCTGTACACCCATTTATAGAGGTGGAAACTGAGTTCCAGAGAGGTTAACTCAGTTGCTTAAGGTCACACAGCCAGCGAGTGACAGGGCTGGGCCTAGGTGTCATATTATCTGGTGCATGTTCTGAACACTACCACCATGTGGGGTGGGCCAGAAGGAGCAGCCATGAGATGAATGTTAATTTCCCATTCACTCAATCCATGACACATTATTTTTTCCTGTCAGCATTTACGGAGTATCTGCTCCGTGCAGGGCCTGTTCTGGATGGTGGAGGCACAGCAGTGGTGAAGGCAAATGGTTCCTGCTCTTGTGTGACTCTATTAATAGGTACAGTCAGGCAGGAAACATGTAAGCAAATAAGCCATGTCCTTTCTAACACTGGGTAGTGCCTCAAAGAAAACGTGTTGGAGTGATGTGATGGCAAGGGTCTAGATGGGGAGAGGGGCTACTTTAGCTGGGATGGTCACACAAGGCCTCTCTGAGGAGAGGACATGTGAGCTGAGGCCTCAAGCATAAAGATAAGCTTGGTGGGGATGGGGTTCAGGTAGAGGAAAGGCAGATGCGAACGCCCAAGGCAGAGACCAGTATTTTGTATTGGAAAGCCAGGGGGAAGACCCATGTGGTTGAAGCATTAACAGCCAGGGAGAAAGGGTAGATTACAAAGTCAAGAGGTTGGCAGGACTCAGATCATACAGAGCAGGGCAAGCAGTTTGGATGCTGTGGTGTTTACAGTTTCTTTCAATCAATATTTTCCTGCCTGCAGCCTATTTTCTTTTTTCTTTTGAATTTATTTTATTTATTTATTATACAGCAGGTTCTTAACATTAGTTATCTATTTTATACATATTAGTGTATATATGTCAATCCCAAAGCAGCCTGTTTTCCTTTATGGCCTGTCTTCTGTTCCCTCTGCCGTGACTCGAACCTTACCTCATAATGGGCATTTTAATCCCCTCTGTGATGGCAACGCCATGCTTCTTGGTGGGCTCCTTGCTTTGTTCCAGCTCAGGGCAGCATTAAAAAAGAACAGAGGGGGCTTCCCTGGTGGCGCAGTGGTTGAGAATCTGCCTGCCGATGCAGGGGACACGGGTTCGTGCCCCGGTCCGGGAAGATCCCACATGCCGCAGAGCGGCTGGGCCCGTGAGCCATGGCCGCTGAGCCTGCGCGTCCGGAGCCTGTGCTCCGCAACAGGAGAGGCCACAGCAGTGAGAGACCCGCGTACCGGAAAAAAAAAAAAAAAAAAAAAAAAAAGAGGCAACGATAGTGAGAGGCCCGCGCATCGCGATGAAGAGTGGCCCCCGCTTGCCACAACTAGAGAAAGCCCTAGCACAGAAACGAAGACCCAACACAGCCATAAATAAATAAATAAATTTAAAAATAAATTAAAAAAAAAAAAAAGAACAGAGGAAGTCTCCAGCAGAGTATGGCTCAGGAAAGAGGGCAGGTTGCAATCTAAAAGCTCTAATTAAATCAGTGCCGTCGCACATCCTGTCCACAAGGCTTGGGGCAGTTGCACACTTTTTACTGATGCCGTGGTCTACACTTAAGAGTTGTGTGACTTCACAGAAGCAATTAAATTGGCCTGTTTAATTGGCCTGTTTAGTCAGTGGTAAGGCCATCACCAATAATAATTATTATTTTATTGATTTGGTAAGTGCAGTGGAAATAATCACAAAGAATAGCTGTCTCTTTTCCCCTTGTCCTTAGCTACACACTAGGCTATCCATGCCGAATCAAGACTGACTTCTTGGACAGTCTCCATGCAGATCTACATGTAATCAAGCATTCCTGCCTTATAAAAATTTCCATGCTTTCCAGTTGAAACAGTTTTTAACTTTCTAATCCTTCCCTTGGTGACAAAGAATGCTCCCAGTGTTAAGTGATTCAATATGCATTTTCTCTTTTAGCCTTATTGATCTTCTGTATTATTTTCCTGTAGGTCAGTCTGTGGTCTCATTTTGGCCAGAAATATAGGTTCAGTGGACATAAAATCAGCCTGGGACATCGCTTAGTTGCGGATGTGTACACAATCACATGGATATTGGAAAATCTAAAGGAACATCTAAGACAAGTCAGCAGAATTTTCAAAGCTACTTTTACCTCCAAACTATTATTATGTTTGCCTAGTTAATTCCATGTGTGTGTGACCAAGGGAGAGCCACAGACTTAAAGTGTTCCTAAAATGGGAGTTCAGCCTTGGGGGACAGAAGAGCAAACGTTAATTCGGAGGAAAGAAGGGACCCCTAACTTACATGTGGCCTCCCTTTGAAGTCATCCAGTAGAAAAGCCAAGATGCTTTGAGGCATCCTTTCCCACCATCCCAGCCTGAGGGAGCCATGAAGAATAGGTGGGGTGTATATACATCAATGCTACTCTCTTACTTCAGCTTCCCCTTCCCCCCGTGTCCTCAAGTCCGTTCTCTACGTCAGCATGTTTATTCCTGCCCTGCCACTAGGATCATCAGTATACACTACCAAATGTAAAATGGATGGCTAGTGGAAAGCAGCCGCATAGCACAGGGAGATCAGCTCAATGTTTTGTGACAACCTAGAGGGGTGGGATAGGGAGGGTGGGAGGGAGGCTCAAGAGGGAGGGGATATGGGGATATATGTATACATATAGCTGATTCACTTTGTGATACAGCAGAAACTAGCACACCATTGTAGAGCAATTATACTCCAATAAAGATATAAAAAAATTAAAAACAAGAATAGGTGGGGTGGTTGGTTTTCCCTTATACTCTCCTCAGAGGCTAAAATATCATTATTCCTGCCTAATCTCACTCAAGATAAAAGTCTCAGGAGTCCTGAGTGACAATCAGAGACCCCTTGCGTTTTTGGCCAGGAAGGTGTGCCCAGGGGATGGGGGTTACGATATATCCACTAACATTCATTCTCCTCCAGGGAAGATGAGCCTCTTAGTGCCAGGGTGGGACTTGTACAGCCATGGCTCTCACAGTTCTCATCCAAGGGATGCTTTGTTTCCATATTTCTGTGGCTCTTCACAGAACCTGGAAACCACGATCTGTGAGGAGAAACAACGTCCCAGGTTGTGTCAGTGGACGTTTGTGTATACACTATGATGAAAGGGTTCTGTTATCAAAAGGTTTGGGAAGTGCTTTACATTTTCCCTTTGGGACATTAATAATACATAAGAGCATATGAAAGACTTTGAGATTCTAGAGTATTTTCTCGCATTTTCCAAACATAGTCAAGGAATTCTTTGTCATAGCAGATCTGTTGCTGGAGCACATTTGGAAAATGCTGGTTTCAGACTACTTACTTTTTCCTGTGAGCTTGCATATGTAACTATACGTGAGGTAAACATCTTTTCTCTAATGGCAGATTTCTTAGTGAAGGATTTGATGACAGTGTTACATAGATTGTATGTAGGAGGCCTGGGCTCCCAAGTTTAAGTATCTCAATATGTATCCCCTCTAGACCAGAAGTTCCTAATCTGGCTTCATGGAAGGATTTAAGTCTTTTAGGCTAGAGTGTAGCATTAGATCCAAGAGCTATGCATCTTAGAGTTTCTTTCGTTGACTTTTATGTAAATATTTAAGATATTTATGCCTTGACAGTCCTCAGGTTTTAAACTTTTAAAACTGATACTTAACTGATATTTATAGTTATCAACATCACTTTACATCCATTCGGGAATCATTATAATCATCAGATACAAACTGTTTCGTTCAAAGTTTATTTAAAGTGTACTGCCTTTATTATTTTTAAATAGAACGATATCTGACATCTAATCTGTCTGTTTTTTGTGTATTACTTTCATCAACTTTGCCATATCCCCATACAACTTATACTCTTAGGCACTTAATACACATGACAAAGCTCAGTTATAGCACTCTTCCAAGAAATTAAAATTGGGACATAAGGTCATGATACCTAAATTCTTCTTAGAACTGTTCTCAAATGGGAGGTGGGGACTGAGGATGGCATGGAACTCCCTTTCCCGAAGCAGGGAGGTGGGGACGTGATTCCCTGTCCTCCAGTATCTTCTCCATTCAATATCCATGGATCAGGTGAACGAAAAAGATACTAAGTAATGGGAATAATTCAGGATGAAATTAGGCGATCCATGTAGAGTTCTTAGCAGAGTACCTGACATATAGGAAGCATCCAACAAGTACTTCTATTGTTGTAATTTTTATTATTTTATGGATTTTTATAAATTGACTTTTTTCAGATAAAGCAAGGTAGACATTTGTGAGCATTTTAAGACATCTATCCCTATCATTTGATTTCCAATTCTACCATCTTAATGGTATCTGAATCATTCATAGCGTACCATAAACTCTTTCGATATCTCGAGTTTCCGTTGTTAAAATAAGTCATTATATGAGTCTTTTATGAAGATGCTAAAATAAAACATACCAGGAAGAGAAATATAGTTTCACATATTTTCTCTTTAGTTACTTCTATCTAAACTTACTGCATATTTAATAAATTGGAAGAATTAAAGAAATGAGTTGAGAATATGCATTTCTAACATCAAAAGAGATCATTTGGCTATAATGGGCCTGGGGCACAATCTGTGTATAGTCATTTGAAAACCAATTGGGATATTTCTAAAGTGATCAGTTCTATAGGAGTATAACCATATCTCAGGAATAGGTAATGCATGGCCAGACGTTAGAGGTGGATGTTGTATGCATTTATGTGTGTCTACCCCTTTGCAAAGTCAAGTAGAACACTTACTCCACTCCAAATGTGTTTGTTCTTTCTAGATGGTTACTTTGTTTAGATAGGACATAGCATCACAGCACTCATTTCAATTAAAACAGATTTTATTGTTGTGGAAGCTGCTTTGCTAGGTACAGATAGAAAGAGGAAATGATGGAACATTCCTCCTACAAAAATAGGATCAACAAGTACTCCACTGGTAGGAAAAGAGGCTATACATATTTTGAGATTGGAGTGGTTGTTATTTTTTAAATATATGTGTCAGTTTTAGGACCATTGACTCTTTGCTTTGAAGGAGGAAGATCACAGCTTCTACCACTCTGCGTACTGCTCGATTTTCCTTAGTTATATTATCTTTATATTGTCAATAAGAATTGTATTATCTTCTATAACAATGATCTCCATATTTGTTTAGTATTGATTCTATACTTAAATGAACTCATAGTCATTAAGGGCTCATTACAAGTTCTTTTGATCACAGCTTTTTAATTCTTAAACTTTTATTCAAACCCTAATTGGCTGGATTTTCTTCACAGGACGTTTTCTTTTTCATAAAGGGCTCACGAATCCTGGAATTATTTAATGCTTTGTGTCTGTTATGTCTGAATGACATTTTAGTTGCATATAATATTTTTAGGATATACGCTGTTTTTTTAAAAATAATTTTAAATGAAAAATAGTTCTTCATCATCTCCTGGCATTGAACGTGATTCTGGGAAAGTATGAAGTCAGCCTGACTTCCTTTCCTTGTATGTGATTTTTTTTTTTCTATGTGGGTATCTGGAGAAGTTTTTTCCCTTGAATCTCAGTAGCTTCATTAAGATTATCTGATTATTGATCATTCTGTGTATCATTTTCTTGAAAGTTGGTAAACCCTTTTGATCTGCAGTTTTTTTCTTCATTTTGGTGACTATTTTGTAGTATGTATTTGAATATATATATTCAAATTTTTTGTTCCATTTTTTGTAAGTATACAAATAGTATCATCTTTATCTTCTGATGTAATTACTTTGCCTTTTTTTCCCCGTGGATTCACCGTGAGATGTCAGTCTTTTGCTCTGTCAGTAATTTGATTTTTAGTGTGGCCCTTCTGTTCTTTCATCTTTCCAAGACTTTTAGTTCTGCAAGATACTGTTTTAGTCTTTGTTTTGTGTCCTTAGGTCTTCTTTTTCAGTCAATTCAATTGTTTTTTGTTTTTGTTTCATCTCATTGTTTTGTTTTACTTTGAGATTGGCTGGGCTTCTTAAATCTGTTAAACTTTGTTTTCACTAAACTTGGTAAGTTTTTGCACTTTATTTCTTCAAATACTTTTTCTGTGGGATGTTTTCTTCCTCTCATTATGTTACTCCAGTGACACATATGTTAGACCCTTTAATATCATCCTGCAGGTACTTGAAACTCTGTTCATTTTTCTTTTTTCATTTTTTTTTCTGCCTGTTCTTCAGCTTGGATAGTTTATTTTCATCTATCTTCAAGTTCACTGGATCATTCCTCTGTTGTCTCCACTCTGCTACTAATATCATCCAGTGAAGTTTTCATTTCACGTATTGTATTTCTCAGTTTTAAAATTTCCAAATTATTTATATTTTCTATTTCTCTCCTTAGAACTTCTACTTTTCTATTACTTTCAAATGTGTTCCATTTTGTCTCATAAAGCATGTTTATAATAGCTGCTTCAAAGTCCCTATTTGATGATTCTAGCATCTAGGCCACATTGGGGTTGGTATCTATTGATTATCTTTTCCCTTGAGCACTGGTAACATTTTCCTACTTCTTTATATATTGAGTAATTTTTAATTGCAGTCTGTCCATTTTGATTATTACATTTCTTTGGTATTGGGTTGTGTTATAATCCTAAGAAGAATGTTGATTTTTCTTTGTTTTAGCAGGGAATCAACCTCATTGCTTCAGACCAGATTCTGGCTTGCCTTCTGTGGGTTCCAATCTTAGTTCAGTTTTCAGAGTCTTTGCCATCCTCCTTTGATCTGTCTTGTGCACGTGCCACTCGGCAGCTAATATGAAACTTGGTGACAGTTTACCGTCTTAGTTCACTTTTCAGAGGCCTTGCTAAGCTGTTGTAGATATTCCCCCCATATGAGCTCAGTGGTGAGCCAGAACCTGGTGTGGTTTTCTATATGGAATTAGAAAGATTCCTTTCTACGGCTTTCTCCACTAGGGAATTCCCCCCATACCTTCCAATCCTTAAGGGCCTCTTTTCTCACCTGTTCAGCTCAGAAATCTGGGATAAAAATAGAAAGCAGGATTTTAACTTCCTATATGGCTGCTCTGTCACACAGCTCTGTGACTGGGCCCTCCATTTGGGGAAAAGTCACAAGACAAAAGAGAAATCAACCTGGAAACTCACCTGCTGGTAGGTAGCTTTTCCACAGTACCCCTGCTTTTGTTTAGTTTTCAACATCCTCAGGTAGTTGTTCTTTGAATGTTGTGCAGTGTTTTCAGTTGTAATCAGTGGAAGAGATAGTGTGTAGTGGGCTTACCCCCTCATGGTGGAAGCAGAACTCTCATTCACTTGAACTGCATTTCATTGAGTCCCTTTTTATTAAGGTCTTGTTTTTCTTATTAAGTTTGATAACATAAAGTATTATGATTCTTTTCCTCTTCCTTGAGATGTTGGATCCTTTGTTCTTTGCATGATGTGCTTCTGTCTGCCCTTTTCTGGTTTTGTTGCTGTTCTTGTCTAGCAGGTCTGCATGTTTCCCTCCAATAATGTTTGAGTGACGCTGAGACTACAGAGTGTGGCTGACTTCTTGATTATCTTTACATCTTATTTAAGACTAGTTTCTTTTATGCTCAGAGTTCAGTTTGAGAAGCAGGAACACTTAACTCTCTGCATTTGCGGTCTTCACGTCCACGAATTGAACCTACCATAGATAGCACCCTGCAGATATGGAGGGCCAACTGTATTCATCGCACTGTGTCATCTCATATAAGGGACTTGAGCATCCACGGATTTTAGTATCTGCACGGGCTTCTGTAACCAGTGCCATGCAGATACTAAGAGACAGCTGTATTCCGTGTTTCATTCATGTTTTGTAGCTTAAGAAAATGGTGTAGGAGAAGGAGAATAGCTGCACTTAAGAGGGATGTGATCTTTATTAGAATACCCAGACTCAGTTCACTCAAATGACATTCTGTTAAACGTCCTTCATAAGAGGTTACTTTTGGACTTAGGATCATTGCTCCAGTTCCATGTGAAGTCCAGGAATCTTCATACCCATTAGAGTCTACCCACTTATTAGGCTTCTGTGTTTTACCTGTTTTTCCTAGTAGTTATTTAATTCATTACTCAGAAGAAAGAGAAGATAAGAATGCCAGTGTAAAATTCGCTTCACTTTAGATTTGAGGGTGTTCATGAGAATCCTTAGGATTTGTAGACTCCCCTGTGTAATTAGAGGAGATGAGCTCTGTATACCTCTGGTCAACCCCAGAATCTTCTGTCTTTTTCACTGAATTCCAGTTTCTAAATTTTATTGCGTTAGGTCATGTGCCTTGCCTTGTTTGGTTTCTTCTTCTTTTTTTTTTTTTTTTTTGCTGGTTTTTACTATTTTGTTTTTATTTTATTACATATAAGTGGAAGAAATTCTACCATATAATTTTGTTTCAGAAATTTAAGATCTTTTTAAAGTACAAAAATTAATATACATAGGCTTATTTGTACATTACATCTGTGTAATCTCACTGTTTTCTTCCCAACTCTCTTAATCTTAAGGATTCTTCAAGGCACAACTCAAATTCTCCATCTTCTGTGATGCATTTCTTGAGTGTTACACCTGGCAATTATTTCTACCTATCTGAAATCTGACAGCAATTACTATACCTCTTGTTACCTCTCACTGTGTGTTGAAGTAGTTGTGATCTTTTACTATGTATGTGCTTTCTGATGTCATCTAACCCAAAGGTTCTTTGGTTGTAGAGACTGGTGTATTAATTTGTTTCCTGAGGATAGTATCTGAGGTGTGTACTTAATCAATCAACATTTCCTGTGCTTATCTGCTGTCTTGTGGATTACTCAACTCAAAATAGATATCTTGGGCTTCCCTGGTGGCGCAGTGGTTGAGAGTCCGCCTGCCGATGCAGGGGACACAGGTTCGTGCCCCAGTCCATGAAGATCCCACATGCTGCGGAGCGCCTGGGCCCGTGAGCCATGGCTGCTGAGCCTGTGCGTCCGGAGCCTGTGCTCCGCAACGGGAGAGGCCGCACAGTGAGAGGCATGCGTACCGCAAAAAAAAAAAAAAAGATATCTTTTCTCAAAACTGTGGAAGTATGCTCCTGCAAGTGAAGGTTCCCTCTGCAGGTTTGGCCATTACTGAATCTTCCACAGGAAATTCTTTAAAAACGTAATGACATAATGACTGTGAAAGTGTTTTATAAAGTACCAAGTACTCTACACACGTAAGACCATGATATGATCATGACTTATGTCATCTCTGCCACTAATGGTCATCAGGTCAACTGGGGGACCAGCTTTATTCACTGCTGCCTTGTTCCACTGTCTCATCCTGACCTTGATACTCTGGCAGCGGTGACCCTCAACGAGATAATCTGACAGTCAGCAGTGACTCACCATAGACTATTACCTGCCTTTGTTAGTAGCACTCAGACAGCATATAGGTAATTCCCCAAGTTTCCTGTCCATTGTCTCTGTGATAAAACATCGTCTTTTACAGTAATTCTGAATCTCATTCCCCAAAAGGTTTACTATGGAACCTCCTTTGGCCTGTGTCCTCCTCCTGAAAGCCCCCGTACTGTGTGTTCTAAGTTTGTACTCAGAAGCTAATTGAACTTCCTTGGAATATTCTTTTATTTTGCCTGAAATCATTAAACAGTGACTTCGTGCTATGGTTATATATGCTCTCAAAACCCATTGCTGAGTAGAGAAAAGTAAATGTGGTTGGAGCTAGATGGGTTTGAGCAGGTTTGTATTTTTTATTTTGGATGTGCTTCTCATATGTATTTATACTGTTTCCTTGTTTTAATTTTAAGGTCCTTGAGGATACGAATAACGATTAAATCTGTTGTGAAAAATGGAGGATGAAAGAGGGCATGAGCAATACCTATAACATTGTAAGTGGGGGAAATAGAGTGATAAGGAATTGCTGGCCAAGTACAGTAACACTGAACTGCAAAAGCATGAATCTGGAGTTCGACCTATTATAGCTGAGTGACCTTGGATAAGTTAGTTAACCTTTCTAGGTCACACCTGCAATTTGGAGAAAATGAGAATATTTGCCTCCTATGGGGCTCTTGATAATGAATATAAAGTGTTTATAGCAGTGCCGGGAACGTAATATAGGCAAATAAAAATTGTTATATGCCATCATCATCATCATTTTATTGTTAATTCTTCCTTGCAGCTTTAGCAAAGTAGCTACAGGACAACTAAAAAGCGAATATATAGCTTGAAGTAGGAATATGGGGTTTACTATGCCAAAAGTTGATACAGGCTGAGGATTAAGAAAATAACAAGTACTTCTTATGGGCATTGTTTTAAAATGTTACATGTATTATCTGATTTAATACTTACAGCAACACTAGTTTAACCCCTTGTATAGACGAGGAAACTGAGGCACTGAGTGAGCGGTTAAGTAACTAGACTAAGGTCACATAATTAGTAAATGGTTGAGCCAAGATTTGAAATCTGGCCAGGGGTGCATTTAATCTATATTTGGAGTTGTGTGGTAGTGGGGGGATATTTTCATGCATGGGGGAATCATGAGTAGATTATTGGTCAAATTTTGATGTCTGGGCAATGTCCTTACAGTGAAGATCATTGTCAAGGGGGGGAATTTTGAAGTGTGTTCTCTTATCAGAGAGAAAATCTTAGAGACATATGGAGCCAAGGCCTGACCCAGGGATGGGGAGCTTGTAATTTGATTCAAGCCATGTGGAATTAACTAGGAAAAAAATGAAAGGTGATTGTGGAGTGTGTTGGATGATGGATCTGGGTGTGATGGAACAAATGATGGGCAGCTATTTAAGATAGCTGGGTACCATCCCGTTTTTGCCACTATCTAGTTTGGTGACTGTGGGCAAGTTATTTCAGCTTGCAGGGTGGAGACGCTTGGTTTCCACAGTGGAAGAATAAAGAATCATATGGGATTTCCTCTACATATGCTTCGGATTTTGAAACTCTCAAATCTTTTTGCATCGTCCACTCTGACACTGGAAATTATCCATACCATACATTTAACATTTATTTTCTATCTCATTTTGTACAGTGGTCATTCATTCATACTGTTTGTTCAGGATGTACTACAGGCTCACTGTGTGACTTGTTTCCTTAATTAAAATTGGTCTGGGGGAGACTGTATTCTGCCTCCCGGAATTCTTAGAATTCTAGCACAGTGCCCTGAACAGAGCGGGCACACAGTCAGTGTTGTTTATATGGATGATAGTAGTATAGTAATGTTTAGAATTCCACATGAAATAGTGCAGCAAGTATGTGCAAAGCTCCATAAAATCAGCGCTCAGTCACTTTTTAGAGAATCTTCTTAAAAAAAAAAAAAAGTATGGACTTTGTGCTGAGAAAACTATGTGAGTGAGATCATCTCTGCCTTCAGGAAAGCTTACTGACAAGGGTGCAAGTAACCATCATAGAACTGAAGCTCCTAGGGCTGAGGAAACACAACTGAGTCCAGCTCTCCCCATACACATTGGATCCCCATTATGACATCCCCACCAAGTGGTGGTTTGGCATCTTCCTGAACACTTTCAATGACTGTGAACTCACTACAGCTCATTCTATCCAGGGTGGAATGATAGGCTCTCAAGCTTTGTGTAGGAGGAAATGTCTTGATGAAGAGCAAAGGTCTTTTCTAGGCTGAAGAAAAGCCATGGTAATGGTCTTAGAGATGTGAATTTGCTATGTTGGAGCAATTTGGGAAAGGACCTCAAAGATCCTTTGTAGGAGCAAAGTTATCGAAGTACCAAAGTAAAGGGCATGTTGTAGGAACACCAGATGGTCTAGCTTGACCATTTATCAACAACGGGTTTGGGGTAGAGCAGTGAAATTCTTAGGTAGGACTGGAGCTTTTAATTGGAAGGACCTTGACTGTCCTCTACATTTGGGCTGGATAATGGCCCCAACGGAAGTCATAATCCTACGTTCAGTGAGTGGTTGGTTGGGTAAAATCACTGTTGGCAGTCACATCTCATGTGTCCCCCAAATTCATATCCTTTATTCTCCCCTGGAGAACTACCCACACCCATGGTTTTTCTTCAGTTTAGAGAAAAGGTTAGAGCAGGAATGTTGAAGGGCCCTCTGCTGGCCTTATTTCCATGTAGATCTGTTTTAAATTCATCGTAACCCTACAAGGAGGCTGTGTCAGTCTGTCCCACCTGACAGAGCCTTAAATCCTCCCAATGCGGTTTTTACTATTGTTTTTACTAAAGAAAGCAAGCATCCTGATTTTGGGGGTGTGGAAGTTGGGGGACACTGATAAACAGGTCTTTGCCCTTATTGTCTTCTCCCATGATAATGAACCCATCACCAGCACAGGAATTTAATGCCGTGATTTTTCCAAGAGCCATCCAGTCCCATTGCAGCCCTGCCTGAAAATATAAATACACTTCCTAGGGACAGATTTGCATTTTTTGGTGAAAGAAATTCATATATATGGCAAAGATGCCTCTGTAATTATCGAAAATTTATTTCTGTCCCCAGATGTCAGCAGTCAAATTCGACATAAATATATTTTGTGTAAATCTGTCGGCAGCTGGTCTCCATTCAGGTTTCTGGAGATATTAGCCTGTCTTTGAGTTTATGACAAAGTTAAAAATTATTCATTAAACTGACCTGCAGTATATTCAGTAACTGGAAAATTGCCTTGCAGTTCTATTTGGTTTGTAGATGTGATCACAAGTAAATTTTTAACTTAATTAATTGGCCGTTTCTGTTGACAAGAAATTTATGTGGTAATAATTTGCTCGAAATAGATGCCGGCTGTAGGAAATGAGATATCCATCATAGGCTTGTGTTCCACCGGCTGCACAGTGGCTATTATGAAAGTATTTCAGCCTGCGCCGACCCCAGTGTTTGTGCAGTGAAGATTATATACACCCACGATCCATAGCCTGCCAGAGAGGCGCTGGTGGAGGTCTATGATAACAAAGACTTTGTGATTTATGGCTTGCTGTGAAAGCAGAGCTTGATGAGATTAAACAATTTCATAGCACAAGTGTTTCTCAAGACCTGATTTGTAGTTGCAAGCTGATGGTAAATCACATTTATATATCTGCAAGCGTGCTCAGCAGAGGACTGCAATTACAGTTTAAGACAGCTACTTTTTATTTAATTTTTATCCTGGTTTTGTCTCTTTTATATCCCCTTCGTCTGCAAACCATTCACCTTCACAAGTCCTTTCTTGGTTAGAAGGCCAAAGATTGGAGTCAATGATGTTCTTCTTGTCTTTGCGCCAGCTTGGCAGAGAGACCAGGAGGACTGCAGAGCAGCACAGACTGGTTCAAACTGGCTTTGACTGGTGTGTGCTCTTTGTTCAATCCTTTGTCCAGAGAGAAATCTGTTTCCTGTTTTCCCTCCGAGTGCAGCTGATACTTGAACTTCTTAGTGCACAGCTTGAGTAAGAGGGGCCTTCCTCATCCTGGGATGTAGGTTGACTCTGAGTACATGATGTGCACGGGGGATGAGAATTAAACTGATTTAGGAAGCTCCACTTCAAGGTGGCGGGATACCTCCGGGGCGTACAGCTGGTCCCCTTGAATGTGTAGTGCAGAATCGTGTCTCCCCTGCAAACCTGTGAGGAATAAACTAATCAGTTTATTTAACCAGCTTATTGGTTATGTGCTGTGGACACATCTCTGCTCTAAGTACTAGTATAGCAATCTCTGCCCTCAGGCAGTTTATAATCTACACGTGGTACTTACCAAAAGAAGCACAAACTAGAAGTGGCAAGACTTCACATGATAACCTGGAATGGGTGGTACACACACTGCTGGCGGGCAGAGGGGAGAGGAGAGAGTGGACTCGCAGCTGGGAAGGCAGAGAAGGGGAGTAAAATACGTGCCCAAAGGATAAGTTGGATTTCAAGTAGGAGCATTCTGGGAATTGCAGTGATCTAATCTGCACTAAATGGAAGTCTCCAAAATACCCAGCCATGGGTTCAAGTACAGGCTGAGTGGCTAGAGATTTAATAATTATAATAGCAACGTAATGTAAAACTTTTGATGAATGCTTACTATATGCCACAATAAGTGCTTTGTATGTATCATCTTGTTAATCCTCATCATAAACTTAGAAAGTGAGGGCTGTTGTGTTCCCCATTTTGACATTGAGGAAACTGAGGTTTAGAGAGGTTAAGTAACCTGACCACGTTCATCTAGATGTTGAGTTGAGCTGGTTCTGAAACCTTGGTGTATGTATTTCATCCCACAGTCTATATTCTTAACTACTGTGTTTCACTGGTTTTAGATAAGGAACATGAATATTATTAAGGAAACGATACCACTGAGCAGTTATCATACGCTCAAGATAATTGTTTTTTCCTCCAAAATTTAGGATACAGGTATCCCCCACTTTTTGAAAAATTCACTTTATGTCATTTTGTTTTTAAAACACCTGCATTAATACCTGTTTCCGCTAACTGAAAGAAATCCAAAGAGGATTTTTGCTTTCAGGGGAAATGGCGAAAGCACAAATAATGCTCATTCTTGGCTTTGCGGTTGGCAGTTGCAGAGGCAGTGCACACCCTGAGCAGAAAATGGCCCCGCCAAGCTCCTTCCCCGGGAACTACACTCAGCATCTCAGCATCATGCCACCAGAGCTTTGAACTGTGTCTGTGAGCATCTCTGCTTCGTCTCCATTTATTCTGTGCATCCTTTAGCAAAATGTGCCCTAAGGGAATTACTTTTTTGCTTTACACCATTTTGGTTTATGAAAGGTTTCACAGGAACCCTCTGCTTACGGATAGTGGGGGAAACCTGTATTGTATTTGGTCTTTGTGGTGGGCTGAGCCACGCCCATGCAAGTATGTGCACATTCTAATCCCCAGAGCCTGTGATTGTTACTTTATGTGGCAAAGCGACTTTGCAGATGTGATTAAGTTATGGATCCTGTGATGGGGATATTAAGTTGGATGATCTCGGTGGGTCTGATGTAAACACAATGGTCCTTATAAGACGGAGCAAGTGGTGTCAGTCAGAGGAGGAAGTGGTGTGGTAAAGGCAGCAGAGATTAGAGCGATGTGCTTTGAATATGGAGGAAGGGGATATAGGACAAGGAACACAGCACTTAGACAGGAAGCCATGAGAAGCTTAAAAAGGCAAGAAAATGGCTTCTCCCCTCAGAGGTGCCAGAGGAGGAACCAGCCTTGCTGACACCTCACTTTCACCCCTATAGGATTCATTTCAGATTTGGTGACTTCTAGAACTTTAAGGCAACAGACTCGTGTTGTTTAAGTGACTAAGTCTGTGGTAACTTGTTACAGTAGCAACAGGAAACTAATACAGTCTTGGACAAATTCCAACCAGCTCTACAGAGAGTTTAACCCTGACTTTAATGAAATACTGTTTTATTTTCTGTTAACTTGTTTAAGGTAGGGGTACCTTTTGATTTCTCTATTCTTCCCCTTCTTCTCTTTTTGTAGCCAGAAGGACAGTGATTATTCGTTTCGTTCATCCCTGAATTTCCAGTGCTTAGCGTGGTACCAGGCATATAGTAGGTGCTCATAAATATTTACTAAATTAGTAAATGAGATTACCTCATCTATGTCCAGGATATAGGTATTCAGTCTGTCTAGAATCTAGTTTTCTGTACAGCCTAACCTGCTGAAGGTGTAACTTGTCTTTATGAAGTCACAAAGGGAATAATGAGGGACCTTGTTTATGGTTGTCTGCAAATTTGGAATATATCAGTGTAGTGAGGGGAGCAGTAAGATGCCTAGAAAAGCCAAGACTGGCTTAAGAATCTCTAGTAAGTCAATGTGAGTGGTTAATTGGGCCAAAAAAATTTTAAAAATAGGTGAACCTTTATCTTCATAACAGAAAAGTAAGAGAGCTTAATGAAAAGCATATGGACTCTGCTTCCATCCCTGTGTTGGCTTTTGTCTTTTACTTGATAGTTAGGTTAGGTAGTGGTTTCTATTTGTTTATTATTCCCGGTTTTATGCCCCTGAGGGTCTTTTAGCTGGAGACTTACGGGCATGGTCCTGCCTACTGAGTACAGATGTTAAACTCACCAGTGAAACTCTTTATGAGGGGGTGAGCCAGTTCAGTGTCTCTGGCCTGGATTCCAGAGACCTGGTTTAAAAATCTTGGGAAAGCTGAGAGCTTCGTTTGTCGCTCTAGGGTACTAGTGGATTAGCCTCCCAATAAAGGTTAATTGAGGTGGATGGACCTAGAGTCTGTCATACAGAGTGAAGTAAGTCAGAAAGAGAAAAACAAATACCGTATGCTAACACATATATCTGGAATCTAAAAAAAAAATGGTCATGAAGAATCTAGGGGCAAGACAGGAATAAAGACACAGACCTACTAGAGAATGGACCTGAGGACACGGGGAGGGAGAGGGTAAGCTGGGAAAAAGTGAGAGAGTGGCATGGACATATATACACTACCAAACGTAAAATAGATAGCTAGTGGGAAGCAGCTGCATAGCACAGGGAGATCAGCTCGGTGCTTTATCAGCACCTGGAGGGGTGGGATAGGGAGGGTGGGAGGGAGACGCAAGAGGGAAGAGATATAGGGACATATGTATATGTATAATTGATTCACTTTGTTACATAGGAGAAACTAACACACCATTGTAAACCAATTATACTCCAATAAAGATGTTTAAAAAAAGAAGGAAAACACATGTTTCACACGATCCTAACCCATGTACTTCTATGCAGCCCCTTTTATCTCTGCCTATTTAGTCCTCCCATCTTTAAATACAGAGCTCAAAATCAACATTCTTCTTTAAAAGGCAAATACTGTATGACCCCACTTCTCTGAGCGATCTAAAATAGTCAAATTCACAGAAACAGAAAGTACAGTGGTGGTTACCAGAGGCCTGGAGGAGGGGAAAAGGGGGAGCTGTCCTTTAGTAGGTGCAGGGTTTCTGTTTGGCAAGACAGACAGTCCTAGAGAGCTGTTCACAATAATGTGAATATGCTTAATGCTACTGACTGGTAAATTTTATGCTTTTTCCACCACAATTAAAAAATAAACAACATTGTAAATCAACTATACGCCAATAAAATTTAAACAAATAAATAAATAAAAACTAAAAAAAAAAGTTTACTGAATTTAATTTTCTGTTTTAAGTGTTATGCATTTTAAAGTTCTCCCCAGTGCTAGAGTCCCTCTTGAAAAGGCAGTAAATTCATATTATTAAGCTACCAAATGTAATTCAGTTCAAATAAGCATATTTGGCAATCTTTATTCTGGATATGTGGGACTGACCTTGTGTTAAGAGTAAATCATTTCATCCCAGACAAGGTCTGTTTGGAGTTAATTGGGGAAGCAGCGTAGATGTGCAGTAGGTCACTTGAAGCTTTTTATTCTCTTTCTGGTCCTCATTCAAAGAGTCACCGTGGCATACATTTTCTCATGCTAGTTCTTCCATCTTTTTATAAATTTCAGTATTTGATACAGTCTGGAAGGTGAAAAAGACAATGAACATCTTCCCACTGGAGATTCTTTATCAGATTCCCTGCTTCATCATATTATTTTAGAATGGCTAATTTGTTAGCTCCAGCACTAAAAAGACAGTGTGGGAGAGGAGAGAGCACATTGGTCTGGGGAATCAGATGATCTGGGCTCTAACCCCTGCCTGTCCATTAACCAGCCCACTGACCTTGGGCATTTCTTGTCTTTGAGCCTCAAGTTTTTCCACAGTTTTTAAGTGTGAGGGTTGAAAGAGAACAGGAGTTTTCAGACCACATTCTAAGAGGTCAGAATATGTGAGTTTCTTGGCAGCTCTGCTGAGAGACCAGAATGAGAGTGGTTTGAACAGCAGTTGAGGGTGAGACCAGCCAAGGGCCTCAGGCCCTCATCCTTCCCTTTTGTCCAAAGTAAGTAGTTTGCTTCAGCAGCAGTGACCCCCAGCACACAGGTGGACTTGACTTTCTTCATTCATGTACTTTTAGCTTTAGCTCCTTAATCTCTATCCAAGGACTAGATCACATTTTATCTTTCCAGGAACTCTCGCCCAGCCATTCTAGTTTCCACAAAGATATTTTCCTGAATTCTTTGAGAACCTAGTTGGGATCAAAAATGTTCCCACTATACAACACAGTGTATTGTACCATGCATTATAGATTTAGTTGTCTTAATCTAACTCAACACTAAGCTCTCTGAGGACAGAGATCCTGCAATTCTTTGGTATCTTCTGAAGCGGTAGATGTGTAACAAAAATAACAGAAGTATTTATTATAATTAAATAATAACTGTGCCAGCCTACCCCTGATAGGAAAGGCAATGCATTCTCAGTAAGCAGAAATAAAGTGTGTTTTGTTTTGGTCCAGTTTTAGTGTTGTGTTCATAAACATTCTCTGGCGACACCATTGTTAGTTCATTTCCAAGGGAGGAGAAATCCTTGCTAAAAATTGACACTCTGCTCTCTGAGCCTTGTAAAAAGACCATCACATAAACAAATCTCTTCTGGAGGAAGCCCAACCACAGTCAATCTTGCCAGATCTCCTATGAACTTTGATTCCATTTGAATCTCCTTGCTGTGGTGGAATAAATGGTTTGGGATTAGTTTGGCATTAGAAAGGGGAGAAACACCCAGAAAACAAGCCTTGAATCAGGACTGGTTCAGAGACCTCAGCCTCTTGGTTTAATTTCCAGTTCATTCATTAGGGGAGACTTCTTCATGAACTCTTAAAAAAATCTGTGACCAGATTTGCAACTCTCCCTCCCCATACTGTAACTACAACCTAAGAAGATACTCTGGCTCGGGAATCTCGGGGTTGAGGTAAAGGTATGTTGTGTAGTAGATATTCTTGGAAAATCCTTTGAAATGTATAAAGCCAGATTCAATCAGGAAAGACAATATCTGCCAGCCTCTATGAAAATCAAATGAAGCCATGTTCTCTGCCCACGAGGCTCTCTTTCAAGAGTAAGCTTCCTCCAGCAAAGAGGCAGTTACTGACACAAACAAATATAAATGATACTTAATAAGATGGACATTCACTAAGAGTGTATTCAATGACTGAATGAATAATTTACTTATGATTTGCCCAAGCTAAGGGAAAGAGGGTGCTATGGTGGGAAGATGGAGGTGGGATGTTGGACTCACATAAACTTAAAGACATTCACAGGATCTTTCTTTAAAAACGGTAGAACTTGGCCTCTGTAGCACTGAAGAGGATGTTCCTGCAGCTTTCCTTAACAGAGGGTATTTTGGAGAAAAGAAAAGTTGCGACGCAGACTTGACTAAATTGTTTTCCATTCCCCTACTTTTAATACGTACAGACAGAAAAATAGACAGTCTCTTTCTGACGGCCTAAGTCATACCTGCCAAATCATCAGAGCGGCAGACTCGGCCTAGGAGAATGTGAGGTCGCCTTCT
This sequence comes from Phocoena phocoena, assembly GCF_963924675.1. NCBI lineage: Eukaryota > Metazoa > Chordata > Mammalia > Artiodactyla > Phocoenidae > Phocoena > Phocoena phocoena. The sequence goes on along the minus strand of NC_089234.1, from coordinate 56,889,692 downwards.
TTCATGATTGTTTCCAAAGTATTTTTTTTTTTCTTTTTTCAAGACCTCCTTCTTACTGTTTATAATGCAGAAAAGATTTAAAGGGCTCCACAGAAACAGAGCATTTACCTTATTTTACATGGTGTTACAAGGAAGGAGATTTCCAGTCTGTGTAAGAACAATTTTCTGATAGAGTACGGTGTGTCATCTCCCTGTTACAGAGTATATTTGGACAGATATGGCCTGGCGTTTTTAGGAAGTGTTGGACCTGGTGTCTTGCAATTCTTTCAATCTACTGAAAATCTGGTGTTTATTTCTCCGAAGTGTCTCATGACTGACCAAGTAGATGAATAATTGCCCCTATGAATTGATCTTTAGTTACTCTCTTTAACACTGATCCTTTTGGAGCATCTGATGGGACCACATTATTGATCTCATATCCTCAGTTTTGAGAAAGGTTGTTCCCCAAAACCAGGACAATCTAGAAAGGAACATGGGAAATTACATTGACTGTTTCTGAGAGAAGAATTTTGGAGGGGAATATTTACATCAGGTTCTCTGATGCCTGTACCACTTTCACTTTTCTGGTCCTAATAAAATTTTTTAAAATTCTTAGGACAAAATTAAATCGTATCCATTATTAATTGTATTTATTGTTAACTGCATGTATTGTTAACTGTATGGATGTATCTATTGTTAACTGTTAACTCCTAACTGTACGTTAACACATACCTCTCCCTGCCCACTTTGACAGAATGACTTGCCAATGTATGTAGCAGAATCACACACATACCTGTAGAGTGTCCTAAATACCCACAAACTTGCTAATTACTTGTTATAATCTCCTTAATGGGCCTAATCCTTCATGTGAGTCAGCTGGTATAGATTTAAGTTAGGTACGTTAACCCTAGAATACATTTCCCCAAATACTTAAATCTGAAAAGGAATTTGCTTCCTTGGTAAGACTTGGTTGAAAAGCATGGATTTGCGAGCAAGACTGAACTATTTATATCATTGATACTTATGACCATCTTATAAGTGGTTGTGAAATTTAGGTTTCTCTTCTGTCTGCATGAAATGGTCATCTGGGACTCTGTCCTGTATTCTGGTATTGGTGGTTAGAGGGACTGTTGCTTTTTCAAGGAAGCTGCCATACTTCTTATAAGGGGGTGCTACACCTTCAAGTTGGAGACATGCTTTGCACATTCAGTACGTGGTGAAAAAGTATGAGAGGGGAGTTGACATTGAGAGGTGGTTGTGGGTGTGTGTGACATGAAAAAAGAGTCATGAGCTACTTTTCTAGTTTTAGACATAAATTAATATTGGACTCTAATTAAAACCTTTCAGTTAGCTCAAAGAAGAGTGGGTACCGTGACATTTTAGAAGATGGTTTCAAAATTATGGATTTGGGGGTTCTTTTCTTTTATTCTTTAGGCTGGTCCTCTAAAAATGAAGCAAGGATTTATTTTTTCCTCGAGGAGAAGCAAATGAGTGTTATTACAAAATGAATCTAAAGTCTTTCTCTGCCTCAGGAGGGATGCAACATTCACAATTTCCACTTAGGTGTCTGCTTTCTCCACCATCCTCCCTCCAGGTCTTTTGCTGTTGGGTCCCCTCAAAACTAACATATACACTTCATCTTTAACTTCAGACAATCAGAGTCACAGTCAACTGGGATATTGTGATGAACAATGTACATTTTATACACACGGTGTCATAATAATTTAAAATGTCATCTTAATCTATTTATGATCTTCTAATGACTGAAGTGTTTTACAGTTTGGGGGATATTTTATAACTGAAGTTTTAATGGCTGACTCACTAACACCTGGCTGTCTGGAATGCTTTTCTTTCTCCCAGTTAGGCATTTAAGTGTGTTTCTGGAAGGCCCAAGGGGTGGAATGTGACATGCAAGCTCTTAAAAGGAGGAAAATTAGTTCTTGATACCTTAATGATCAGTCAGGTAAAGGTTTGCATACTTAGATTAATGCTCTTAAGTGGAATAGCTTGATTAAGACGCTTGGTAGGTATTTATTTTTCCTTTAAACATCCTTCTATATGAGATTACAGAGGGAAATACTGCCCAACCCTTTAAAAAAAATCTTAGATTTTGCACAAGTAAGAGTTTTTCATGTTCTAACTCTCTCTGTCATTGACTTCTCTATCCTTCATTGGTTTCCAAGACAATCAAGTAACTTCTTTATTGAGAGTTTACTATGTATTCTTTCTTTTACTGGGCTAAGATACATATACAAATGCATACCTGTTGACATACAGGTTCTTGTCCCTGGATGAGCATACAGTTGCTTAAAGAAGACCAGAAGTATATGCGTGAGAATGTCAGTGAACCGTACAAGCCATTGTGTAATTAAGCCCATAGCAGGCCCCTGGTGGATGTTTACTAATGACGATAGTGGCACTAAATTATCTGGCACAGGCCAGGAGAGGTCAATACAAGGTTGCCCAGCAGCTTGCATTAAGCAGTCACGGAGATAAGGCTACATTTTAGTTCTTCCTATTTGTGCAACACATATATACAGGCTTCAAGTGCCCTGCCCCATGTAATTTCCATAGTAATCATGGAAGGAATTAACGCTTATATTTATATCCACCGTTTTTCTGAAGAAGAAACGAAGGCTCAGAGCCATAAAATGACTTGCCAACCAAGCTCACATAGCTGGGGAGGTGGGAGTGCAGATTCTGGAACCCAGTCTTCAGGATGCTATCTGCTTTTTTCCCCATATTGCTTCCAGGTTCAGGGTTCCTAGCCGAGTAGCTTAGGGTCAAATTGTTGCCTATTTATAATAGATAATTTGCCTGAAATGTCGCTGGATGTGCAGTATCTCTGCTCATGTTATAGCTGGGGATATAACGGCCAATCTGTGTACATTTGTTTCCAATGAAGATTGACTAGACTGATGAAATAATGATAGGCTTCACTTTCATTTTTATCAACTAATGGCATTCCTGGTGACAAGTCCCCATGATATTCTTCTGTGACTCCTGCTTTCTAGGTAGATTGGACTGATGTTCCTCACACAGTCCTGCTTTGACTGACATCAGAAAGCCTTTTGTGACAATTGCCTTGTGGGTTCACCATTGGACACTTAATATAGAGAAGTTCCATACCCTGTCCCCACGGGGCATTAAGATGGCACAGACATTACTAAACATGGTTGCTTCACCTCTTTGAATGAAAGTCCATCGAAAACATTGGAAACCAGAGAATTGGGACTGCTGTGCTTGCAAATTTGCAGAAAGGGAAAACAGACTGTGTTTTTATCACTGTGTATCTTTAGGCAAATATGTTCATCTGTCTCCCTAGCTCTGTGTCTGTGAAATGAGAGCATAATGCTTGCCGTCTGTTTTTTTTGTGGGATTGGTGAGACGACCAAAAAAGGTAATTTTGTTGAAACATTTAGAAAAGGATTATACAAAGGGGGTCTCCTGTTTGTATTGATGTCATTTCAGACTTTACTTCTAAATATCTTCTCAGTGGTACCATATAGGTGATTATAGGTGATTTGGCCTATGTTGGTGGCATCATAATTTAGCTTTTACAAGATTCTTTGAGTTTCAACAAGCATGTGGTTTGGCTCATCAAGTTCAGGCTCTAGGGAGATAGTTATTAGGGGTTAGGGGTCTTTGTAATTAGTCAAATTAATGAGCCGATGGCCGCATGTGGCAGGGTCACCTATGATTTCTGCAGACATTGTAGAAGATTTCCCATGTCACCTTATCGCTTAGATACATGATTCCAGCTGGCGTGTGAAAAGTGATCAAGTGACCATCTACCCCTCATTTATCTCTGAGAAGTAACTTGTCACTCACTCATGTCATTCGCTCATAATTAGATAGTTCACATTCATGTTCTCTGTTATTGGGCATGGTAGCCATCCTTCAGCCAGACTGCTGCATTTGGGGGTTGTTCTGGTTTTTGTTCTTAATAAAGATCCTTTGCGCTTCTGCAGTAAATACACCTTAGTCTAGGAGAGTTCACAAGCATGGGTGGGTGTTCTGCTGTCAGTTGTTCAGATGTTTGCTCATCAATCCATGTAGCAATCTCTTGGGGGGAGAAACTTACTCTAAACCCAGTATCAAGCTCTTGGGCCAAAGACCCAGGTGAACTCTGTTTCTTTTGTGTTCATCTTTCCAAGAGCTATAGGTTAACTTGGATAATCCTCAGTTTCTCTTTTTAAATTTCTTGATGAAACTGAGAGAGCTCATACTGGAAATTCTTCGGTTTGTTAATTGCTCCAGACCTCATACACATAGCTCTTAGGAAAAAAAGAAAGTAGCATTGCTCATCTAAGTGTTTACCTTTATACTAGTGAAGTCACCTCTTGGTATCTGTCTTTACCCTTCCCAAAGAACTTATAAAATGTTTTATCTGCTTGCCTAAGCCTTAGGCTTTATCCGTATATTTTAGCCTCAGACTTTAATTTGTCCCTGTCCCTGACCTGGTGAACATTCTTATCAATAACTTGTGAGGAGCTAGAAAGAGGCCTTGCTTGTTAACTTTCAAAATACAAAGTTAGGGAGGTCAGGACATACCAGAGGTTTTAGATCATAGTTCTAAGTGGTCTCAGCAAGCTAAAACATTGCCTGACACCTACGAGACAAAATTTAATATAGAACTGTAAGTTCGAAGTCCAGCTTTCTGTTTTAAAAAATCAATTATAGGAGTATGTGCTTGAAAGGTCTAGCTTGGTAGTGTTTCACATCAAAAGCATTGGGATATTTTACTTGACTAAGATTTGATGTGTACCACACCATGGGATATAGCTTGGAAAGGTATTGCCAATTTGGGTGTAATGGAGGCTTTGGATCCTAATTTTCCAAAGTGAATGTCTTCTTGAGTTCTGCACAGTTCACACACCATCTAGAGGGCTACATTCCGTTCAGGGTTTCATGTTTTAAGAACAACAGGACAACTAATGGAGAGGGACCACGAGATGGACCAGGCTGTTGAGTGTTATGTAAATACTTGGCCTAGAATAGACGAGATTAGGGTGACACATAGAATCTTCTTTCCGATAGTTGAAGCAGTATCACGTGGATGAGTGTTGCTCTAAGGACAAAGCTCGGACCTTCGGGTTAATGGTACAGGGAAGGAAGTTCTGGTACAATGTAAAAAGGAACTTTTAATAAGGGATCTTAGTAAACAGAATGAAGGGCTGCCTTGCACAGAAGTGCATGCTGAGTGTAGTGGAAGGGCTGAGACCAGAGCAGGAGGTCCATTTTAGCGAGGGGGTGTCGAAGAGACACCTATAACCTTGTGGGAAAATGGACAGGCCAGCCGCACAGCAAGGATCCTTTCTGACTCCGATTCACTGTTGTGCTGAGAATTTCAAGGTTTGCTCAAGAATTTTCAGACACTCCCTTGTTTATATTCAGTTGGTCACTCAGAAGTTAAGAAATCGCATGGTCACCAACTTGGATACCAAGCAGAGTTTGATTTTCTAAAGTTTGAGCAATCTTTCAGTGTCTTCTTGGACACTGCCCCCTCTGTGGGCATGCCCTCTGCTTTCCTTCTACAGTGGTGGGACGGATATGCACGGGTCAATTCCACCTCTCCTCCCTTGTACCCCTTAAAGGGCTTATAGCCAAAAATGCTAACAGAAATAATAGCATCCTTATTGTCTCTCACCCCCTCCCTTTGCTTAAGCCATCTGTGCCCCTCAGTCCCCACCTTCAGATTCACTCTTGACTCTTAGTCTTCTCCTTGCACTTACTTAAACCTTACCCTTCTTCCAAAGTACAGCTCAATCCCATTTTCTTCCTAAACTCCTCTCTTTGTTAACCTTCACTCGTGTCTTTTCTTCAGGCCCCTATATATCTTAGGAATTACCCAGTATAGTGCTTAATCGTTCTCAGATTTTCACGTCTCTTAATTTTTTCTCCCCCTCTCCGTGGTATATAATTTGAGATCAGGGGCCTAGCCTTACTTAGTACTCTGTTAATACTTGTTATTGACTTACTGATTGGACTGCAGATATGATCACAAAAGAGAGCCCACCGGCTAGAAAGGATTGTACCTTGACTCTGGTTTCATTAGTACAAGGTCAAAACTAACCAATTTATTTAAGTACCAGAAGTATACAGTGCTGTATGAATCCTATTAATGTGTCAAAAAGCTACTAGTTTACTTATTATGATGACATCCTTTTAACCCTACCCGCCCCTTGTCCTTCCTGCGTGGGGCTCAGACTACACATTTGGAGGAGGTTCCTAGAAGGTTGTACAGCAAAGCCATAGGCTAGAGTTCCACTCCTGCAGGTTCATTCAGATGGTAGAGAATTTTTTCCCCAAGTCACTGGTTTCCCTTTGCTGCAAAGTGTGTTCCAAGATTAATCTCCAGTTTAGAGATATTCAAGGGGTTAACTTTGACTCCTTCACCAAACCCAACTGTTTAATGTTTTTAATGGCGTAATGTGTTAATAGCCATACAGCTGCTGTTTCTCAGCTTCTTCCTTTATTGAGTTAGGCACCATTTAGGAGGCTGAGTTCAAATTGTAAACGAATTATTTTTGCATATGGGTCAATGGAAATGTAATAAAGTTTATTAAAACTGTATATTGGACCGAGGAGTGCTGTTTCCTCTCATGGATATAAACCAACCTCATTAGGCCAGCCCATATTAACTGAATCATGGGGAAGAAAACATTTCTTGTCATTTAAGGAATATTTTGGTTCAACAGATGGTGACTAGCAGTTTTTCTTACTTGTGAATTTATTTGCGTATGCATACATGAACGATACCTAGAGATCCTCTAACCCGTCCTGCTTATTTCAGTGCCTAGTATGGTTTCCTGGCATGAAGTAGGAACTCAATAGAGTTGTCAACCGAGGGAGTGCAGTCTCGGGTGCAAAGGTGTGGAGAGATGTGTTAAGAGTCATGCAGTTGGTGACGGGCAGAACCACCGCAGAGCGGGGAGCTCTTAGCCCAGTGTTCTTATCACTCCACTGAACTGCCCTCCATTGATTCATTGCCTGTGAAATGTCTTAAATGTTCCACAGATACCTTCTGCTTGTTCTCATGGCAATCTCAGTTTATGTTGCAATAAATGTTATCTTCATCCCAACTGATTGACGAGTTCTTAAAATAACAGCATTACCAAGGTTCCCACTCAGATTGTAAATCACCAATACTCCACTCTTTGGAAAGCATTCGGATGGTCAGCCAGTATTTCAGATGTAGCTCAGGTGGCCCAGTTGCACTTGGAGGTATTTGAAGGGCCTTTTACGAGACAAGAGTTCAGTGTTGGTTATTGGAGACCTCGAAGCAGGATGCGGGTGATCTGTGATAGAAGACCCAGACTCCACGACATGAATATTCCTCTGTAGATTTGGAATGAAACCAGGAGAGAACTAAGGTGGGCCTGCTTTACTGGCCCTGAGTGACAGCAGTTGGGAGGAGCAACCCTTTTGGATAGCAGAACAAGTGTGGAGATGTTCATTCCAGCTTCCTTGTGTCAGATTCACTGGCAAGTAGGAGGCAGTTCTCTTTGGCTGTGGCTGGAACCATTCTGTCTGTCTGGGGGCCTCTTGTTTCTGTCATTCTTCCTGGAAAGTGGAAGGTAGGACTATAGGCAGCTGGTTAGGACTGGAGCCCTGGTGACTTCTGAAAGTTATAACAAATGGAAGTCATTATCACCATTGCCCCCCTTTACCTTTGTGCTACTTGAGGCAGAAAATGATTTTTTTTTTTCTCCCCCAGTTTGTTTTGGAGTCTTTCATCCAGAGAGAAAGGGATTAGCCTATGGCTACAATAGAGCTTTCAGGGCCTTTTGGCGTGCTGCAGATGTTTACTTATCCAGGTACAAATAGGTAAAAGCACATAGTTAAAGCTCCCAGCTGCAAGGTCACTTACCTTTTTAAAATTCAGCCGCATGTGCCGATGGAAGGCGAGGGCTTGCTGGTATGAGCCATTAACTGCCTGTCGTACGTAACCTCGCCTTGTCTTACACACAGCTGCGTGCGAGCGGCTGGTGCCTGCAGCCAGCCCACCATGCATGCCTTGCGAGCAACAAAAGCAGTTTAACTTGTGATCGCTGATCATATGATCCACTTACAGGGTGCAGGCTCAGTCAAGTAGAACTGGTAAATCATTAAAAGTGCGCCTCAGCGCTGTGCCTGCGGAGGAAAACATCCTGCTAACATCCCCCCAACTCCACCCCCAACCCCCAACCAGTTAGCCACGTGGGGAAGGAGCTGGTACTAGCGGTACTAGCTGCGTGTTGGAGGAATCCCACGTCGCTGTAGCCTAACGTGGTGGTGGGAGATTGTCAACTGCTTGCAAGCAGCATGGGAGCGGAAGACAGGAAGACAGAGACCATCTGAAACGGTTGCCATCCTCTCCCCTTGTCCTCATTAACTCGACCTACGCGAAGTGCCCTCTGTGTGTCAGGCTGGGTCCTGGGGCCTAAGTTACAAAAATGGGAGAAGAAATGGACTCTGGCTTAGGAGACTCACAGTGCCAAGAACTCAATTCACCGCCAAGCGCTTTGACACAGGCATCTGCCAAGCAAGCGCCAGGCAGCCCTTAGAGGTCCGGGGAAGCCAAAGAGGAGGTGATGCTTGAGTTGGACCTTGAAGGATGTGTAGAATTTCGTCAAGGAGACATCTGCTAGAGGGAGCAGCTTGAGCCGTGCTATAATGCCTTACTTTCTAGAATGCTTTCCTCTATGAAAAACACATTTCTACTCAATTTCTTAAAAGCCGTCAAAAATTGTTCTGTGACTCCATGGTGGAGGGTCCAATGAGTCTTCCCTTCTCATCTCCTTCTTGTATTGCTATCTAATTGCTTCTGGCCTCAAGTTATCCAACTATATCAGAAATCTTCTGGGAAGAGACCCTATCTCCATAATGTTCTTGATTTTCCTTATAGCTCCAGAAATTTTGGGAGTGTATTGTTCCTAGGCAACCCTCCTTTTGTTTTCTAATCAGTCAGAGAAAAGCCAAAGCCAAATTGCCATAGAATAGGCAATGGGACTTAGAATGTACCAGATAAATGTTCCTCCTACATACATACCAGAATGTCTGCTGTTGAAGGAAGGGAGAGGGAAGAGCCTTTTATGAGCATGTGCGCCATATGTGTTATATACATTATGTGTGTCCATATGTTCTGAGATATTCCAGTCTCTCAGGAGTCCTGCAGTTCGCATGGTTGATACAACCTTAAAAAATGACTTGGACCTCAAGAGGCCCTGGAGAGTAGATTTAATAATGTATTCATTCCTGTAGATGTGAGGCTGTGCCATTTTAGTTCATCTGGGTACTCCATCTGTTATCTTCCAAGTAATCAAGTAATTGCAGCCTTTAAATAGCTTCTGTTTGTCTTTCAAAGGGGTTAACCCAGGCCTAGAAGCCTGCCATATCGCCGCTAAACATTGGGAAGAGGACATTTATAGGATCTGTGCTCCTTTCCTTTTTCTAACTTGGTCTACTTGTACAGTGGTTATTTACAATGTCTCTGAACCATCCCTTCCTTCGGTGGAAACCTTCCCTGCAAAGACAGCTGTTCCTAAAGAATAACTTTCTGATTCCCCTCAGGACCATTGTCTGGGGGCCAAAATTCACTAAATACAGAATTGGAGGAATTCCTTGAATCATGGCTCTTGAATCTGGTGTCCTATTCTAAAATACTATAAGAGTGGCCCTTTGGCTGGTTGTGGGGATGAATGGTCTCGACCTTTAGAAGGATGTCCATCTCCATAGTATAAAGAAACAGAGACCTGGAACTCAAGCTTTATAGGATTACGAGTCATCAGGCTTTATAGGATTACGAGTCAGATAAAGTGGGTCAGTTTACTCAGCTTCCCGTTTACATCTACATAAAGAAAATAATACTTCTCATCTCCTCCCACCCCCAACTCAACCTGCAAAGAAATGAGAGAAACTCTAAATCTATTTAAAAACCAGGAGGAGGAGTTATAGCATATTTGGTGTGAAAGGTCTATTATTATCTCTTCCTAGTACAGAGGTGGTATTTAGTGGCAGAATTGAGAATAAATAAATGTGTGTTTTCATTAAAAACTGATATATGACTAATGATATGCCTATGAACATTTTTTGTTTGGCGGTATTTTAAGAGTTGTGAATTTTTATAATTACAAATAGACTGTGATGGATAAACAGCAAGGTCCTACTATATAGCACAGGGAACTATATTCAATAACCTGTCATAAACCATAGTGGAAAAGAATATGAAAAAGAACACACACACACACACACACACACACACACACACACACATACATATACTTGAATCAGTTTGCTGTACAGCAGAAACTAACACAACATTGTAAATCAACTATTCTTCAAAAAAAAAAAATTAAACAAATTAGACTATGAGATCCATGATCATCACATATGGGGTGCCACGCATAAGGGGAGAGACTTGTTTTGTTTTGAAATCTAGAAAAGTCATACAGCTACTTATGCAGGCACTCAGGCTGATGGCACAAAATTTAAACTCAGGCTATCATGACAGAAGAATAGAGAGAGTGCAGCGCGTAAGTGGGGAGGCATTTTAGAACGTTAGGATATTATTATCATGGATCTTGGCAGGAAAGCAGGCAGGAAGGCTGTGTTTTACCCTGGGCAAGTCATCAATTCTTGGGAAAGGCACTTGGCTTCTTTTTCTCATCTGTCTAATAGGGATGTTAATATCTTTCCAGCTTACTTCACTTGTGGAAATCAAATGCTGTACCAGGTACTCTGGCTTCCTCCTTGTCCAGATGAAATCTCTTCCATCGTTCAGCCACTCCGCTATTTTGTTTGGACTCCTTCTCGGAGCACTTGCTGCAATCCCTCCTGTTACTGCAGTTGTTGACTTATCGTATTCACTCCCACTTGACTGTAAGCTGCTTCAAGTCACAGCATGGTTTGCTCCTCTCAGGATGGTGCAAAGAACTGGTGCTTGAGTCAGGCTGTCTTGGGAATACAGAATCAGAGTGGAACCCCAGGGACTCTTGTTTTCTCAGTGAGACCGCTGTGGATGTATCCATCTCCTCCATAGAGTTGTTCTGGGAATTAAATAAAATGGCCTGTGTGAGTGTGCCTAGTACATACTAGATGCTCAGGAAACAATGGCATCTTTCCTTCCTTTCTTTGAACATAGTGGCAACTTAATACATGTTCTGGACCAATTTATTGTAAAATTTGAAGATGAGATGGAAATCCATACTTTTTTTCTTGTTAACATGTTCAGGAGAAAGATGGCCCTGTGCTTAGAGTTATATTGAATTTTTTTTTAATTACAGCTTTAAGTGTCGATATCAAGTATTATCGAGGTTTGCAGAAGACATAATGCAAACTTTATTAAGTTATTATCCTTGTCAGTGAAATGAGTGCATTTTTTCTAATCGGTATCTTCTGCAGTTACAAACAACAAGGAAATAACTCTTGCTGGTTACAGGAAACAGCTTATAAATTTTTACATACATGTGAGAGGAATCACTTGAAATCCTAAACTGCCAAGAGGAATAATTAGGAGCCACAGAACAGATCTTGGTAATGTGACAGCAGCTTCTAAAACATCCCACAGGATACAGAAGCGCAAGCTGGCTTGACCTATATCTTTAATAATACAGACCATTGCCCTTGGATTGAATCTAAAGGGTAGGACCAAGCGCTTGCTTCATCATGTTTTAGGAAATATTGCCAAAGTTTATTTATGAATTCTCCACCACAATGGCTTCTTGCTTTGATTATGAACCGACAGAGCTCCCTAAGTAGCAATTCAGCATGCAAAATTAAAAGCAAAAAAATCCCAAAACCAAAAACAAAAAACCCAAACACAACCACCGCAGAACATAATTTCTTATATTCTGTCATGCTTGGCAAAAAGTATTATGTAAGTCCCAACTTAGACAAATGGCTATGTTAACAGTAGAAATAACCTTTTGTTTAATTAGAAAATAGGAGCTATATGGGACAATAAAAATGGTTACTGCTGCCCTCCATCACTGTTTAATAAATATGATTGCACTAGAGATAATGGTAAGTGTTATTTATTTGTGCAATATCACAGACTTGGTAATTGTTCACGGTGTTGATAGTTATCCTGTGTGGGGGTCATAGTAGTTTCAGAATTTGTTTCCTTTGATCCAAGAAAAGAAAATAGCAAGTTGTTGACATAAAATGCCCCTGGCTTCCCTAGGCCAGAATAATGTCTCTGCATATTTTGAGCCCCTCTGTTGCAAGGGCGAAATCTCTCTGGTGGTGTCTGGTGCATACTGAAAACTGGTAGGTTATTTTGAACTGGCTCTTTTTTTTTTTTTTTCCAGAGCACCCTCAGGTCCTCATGGAACATACTTCTCTGCAATGCCATTTCATGTTCAGTTCATATTTCCCAGCATAACTAAATTTAGTAGGTTTGCTAGAGGGAAGAAATGGGGCAAAGTTTATCACCTGAGGATGTGTTCATGGGAAGAGGAAAATCTCCCTGGTATTCCCTCTTGAGAACCAGCATATGGGATGAAGATCAGACAGAATTTCACAGCATCTGTTTTGGTCCCTTCCCGGGGGGTGGTGGGGAGAAAAGGCTGGAGGTGTTGGCCAGATTTCAGGGTCAGTTCCATTCTGTGTTTTACTATGAAAACCCGAGTTGGGTAGACTGGACGTGTATTTTGGGTCATCAGGCTAGATTTATTTCATCGCACATGGCAGTTCACACTTGGTTTCTTTTTTTTTGGGGGGGGGGTTCTGTTTTCTTTCGTGTTTTGTTTGCTGGGGTAGATGCTCCATTTCCTGCCTTTTAGAAAAAATGGTTGTGGTTTGTGATGTTGGATGATTTATTATTATGGCGACTTAAGGATTTTTCACTCTTGACTTTGGCGAATGTGAGATATTTCCTCAGACGCCTGAGCTAGCGTTCGACTCTTTTTATAACAGAGAAATCCACAACAATGAGATGTGGCCCAAATTTGTATAGGAGTGTTTGTGCAATCGCCTATTTCTGTGAATCCTAATAATGCTTTCTAGAAGGTTTCCACAGACTACCTTTATAAAAATATAAACGGTGTGTCAAAAAGAAAACACAACACGACAAAACCCCTTTCTTCACACAATTTATTTTAAGCTTCAGAATCCCTGAAAATCCCCAATCTCCTTTTTGCAGTCTGGTTCCCACTCTACAACCCCTCATCTCCCCCGAAAGAAAGAAAAAGGCATTTCTTCCAGGGACGGATAAGTTGTGGGCCGGTGCTTGGCAACAGCATTCCTGTGCTTTAAGTAGCTGCAAGCCCCCCTCGCTGAACTCTTTGATGTGACTGTCAGGGCAGATTTATTTTGTTTTAGCACATTGTCTGCTTGTCCAGATGTATCAGGAGATAAAAAGGAGTCATGTTTACACTCCTCCCTTGTTTTTTTTTTTTTTTCTTTTTTTTTTTGGAGATGTAATTAAATCGTGTTTTTGATGAGTCTTGGGGAGCTCCAGTTGAAGAAACAGGAATTGGCTGGAGTCAAGGGAAAGGGGAAAACTCACCAGGCAGAATGAGCACCCGATTTGGTCAGAAAATAAAGCAGAAGGACCAGCTGTCTTGGTGCTGTGAAGCTGGAGGTTTTGTTCTGATTCTTTCCTTCCACTTCTGTGGACGTTCAAGCAAGAGGAGGGGAGATAGCCCTCCAGTGCTCACCTTCTAGTGCTTTCTATAAAACCTTTCAGTCTGTAGTAGTCTTTCTTTCTTGCTGTTCACAGGCACATACAGAGGGCTTTAACTCTCTCCTTCTTCCCTTCCTCCCTCCCTCCCTCCCTCCCTTCCTTCCTTCTTTCCTTCCTTCCTTGCTTTCCCTTTCTCTCCCTGTCTCTCCGCCTGTCCCTCTCTCTCTCACTTACTGGGTAGTAAGTCTGTGGTAGATAGCTGCCACTTTAAACCTAATAAAACTGTTGAACTCCAGTGATCTTGAATAAACAGTTCTCCATTGGTCTGGGTGAGTAGAATTCCCTCGGAGAGGGATTGCCACATCTTATTTTCATTGTTTTGTTTCTTTTGGTTATCAGGGGGGTTTTTTGTTTTGTTTTTTAATGCTCACATTTAGTAACACCACCCTGAGCTCTATTAACGACCCGCAGTGAGCAGTGACAAGCAGGGCGCCAACATTTAGGACTGCTGAGGCCCTGCCCTCAGCGGCTCTAATCCGCAGCTCTGAAGCACTCCATTTGCATCCCAAATAGGTTACACCGCAGCACCCCCTTCTGCCGATGGAGCCCTGTGACAGGCGGCCACACTACAACTCAGTTTTCTCTCCTGATGACAGCCCCTTAGGACCCTCAGGCAGCTTTCTCTGGCCTTCCCAGCCCTTTCCTGCGAGCCCTGGAGGAGCCAGAAGGACAGTGATCCCGGAGGCTCCCCTGCACTCCTGGGGTCAAACCCGTGTCGTGTCTTTATTCGGATTAAACATTGTATTACTCATTCATTAGGGGAAAAGGAAAAAAGAATCATTAATTGAAGGACAGAGACAGGTATAACAAAAGGAAAGCTGAGAAAGCTGGTGCTACCTGGGATCATTCGTGGCCAGGCACCCTCCAGCGCGGGCCCCAAATCTTTGACTGATGTCACTTGAGTACATCTTGGAAACTGCAGGTTTCCCATCTGTAGGGCCAGCCTGAAGTACAGGAAAGAGGTTCCCTTTGTGTGTTTAAAACTGCCTTTGGATGACTCCTTTTGCATAAGCCTACCTTGTAACTTAAAGTCCTTTCACGGATGGGGAATCATCAGGGCTCTGCTTGAAATGCACATGGGAAATTATGGTGGCATTGGGGGCACTGTGGGTACCATCTTTTTCCACTTTTAGGAGCTCTGTTTGTGGGGGGGAGGCCACTTCGGAGGGCAGTGTAGAGGGTGACTTAGTCTGGGAAGATGTGTGCTGTTGTTACCCTCAGCTCTTGGAGCCTGGGGAATGCTGTTTGTTCAGGGTTTTTAATTCATTTATTTCACCATCTAAGTGTTGATTGAGAAACTGCCTCGAGCCAGACTTTTAGGAGGTGAGGAATTCTGCCCTCAAGACGCGAACTGTTTAGGAACATCACTCAAATGTGCTAATAAGTTATAATTACAAACTGTGATATGTCCCCCAAAAGAAATATTGGGTCCTTGGAGGTATGTGTAAAGGCGATGTCAGAGAAATCTTTTTGACGTAGTGGTGCATGAGTTGGTAGTTGAAAGGTAAGAGGGTTAACTAGGCAAAAAATCTTGGTGGGAAGAGGTTAGGAAGAAAGACCAGGCTTGTGCAAAGACTGTGGGTGGAATGGGGCCTAGCACACTGAAGGAACAGGAAGAAGGTCACAGTGGGAGAGGATGAAGGGAGGGATGGGCTGGAGAAGTAGGCCAGGGTCAGGGCAGAGGGCCTTTTGAGCAGCAAGTGGTGATTTTCACTTATCCCAAAGCAAGGTAAATCATAACGCGGCTTTTAAGCAGAGGGGAGGCACGATCACATTTTGGTTTTAAGAAGATGGTCTAAGGATGGTCACTTTGGGTAGGACACTACACCCCTTTGCCAGGAACTGTGTCTTCTCTAAAGCAAGGTCACCCAGTTGGTTGAACTCTACAGGAATTCTCTGGTGGAGGTGAGGATGGGAGGAAGAGGGGCTGATTTTAGAAAATCCAGTGGAATTTGCTTCATACTGGCTAAATCATAGGCCCACATTCCCGAGTGAATCTTTTTAGAGCCCTTTTGCTCTTGGCCCTTTGTAATCATCCAGACTGCATGTCTTCGTCGTGTTTCTTACCACAGTGTCGTTAACTTTTCTGTGAACTGGTTATGAACGTGCAGTTGCGGGATAAACCCAGGAGCCGCGGGGAGTCAGGCTTGGGTTTCAGTGGCCGTGATTGTCTTTCAGAACCTTAGGAATCCTAGATTGGGGGAAAGGGAAAGGAGGGCTTGTAGAACATGCAGGGCTTTGCTGTCTTGAAATGGTACAAAATATAGCTGATACTGTAGAATGGAGTTAAGAAAAATGGTGGAAAATGTTTTACTCGATTTCTCATTTGAGAAATAACCCCCAAACATCTTTTTTTCTTCTTTCTTTTGTTTTTAAGTTTCTTTTTTTTTTTTTTCTTCCTTCTCTACGCCTCCCCCTTCCTTTCATTTTTAATTTTTGGCATTTGGACCATCCTAAATATTACATATACCTAGAATGGAGTTTACCGCTGGGGTAGGTTCATGCATATTTTGTCAGTGACTAAATCCTGCTAGACTACAATGTGTTCCAAGAGTTGAAGACTAAGATTTTAGAGGCTCGTGGTAGTATTTCTTTAGGAAATAAATCTGTGAGTCAGTTTTGCATTTTCCTTTGGCCACAGGGAGCATAAGGCTGCTAGAATGGTTAGAAATATTGCACAGGACATAAGACTTACTGATTATGATACTTGGTTAGTCATTTTTCATGTAGTACTGTCTCACATATTTGGGTGTGAAATCCCTCCAGGAAATAGCTTTACACATACACGTTTAGTTGAATGAAATTTCTGATGTCAACAATTATTGATAGCATAAAACAAATTAAAAAAGCCTTTTTCATGAGTAGCTCTGTGAATGATTATCAGATAATTTTGAAAAAAAAAGAAAGGAATAAAGATGTTTGGGGGTTATGTCTCAAATGACTTTGCATCCATTAAACCATTTTCTATTATTTTTCTTGACTCCATTCTACTATAGCAACTATATTTTGTAATCTAAAGCATGAGTATTGGGAAAGTTAATATTTAATAATGTAGGGGTAAAATGTTCACATCTAGAGAGTAATGAGTATTCAGTGTTCTTGGCTGTTCATATAGATAGGCATCTGTTTGCTGCTGCTTGGGATAACATACCACAGAATGAAATCCTTATCTAGAAAGGCTCACAAATGGGCGATTAATATTAACTTTACAAAGAAAGACTGTGTTTGGAACTTGAAGCCTTTTATATACTTATGCCGTCCTCTGCAGTTCCCATGCGTGGATACATCTGCACACACAGATGCTAAGTGTCAGCATCCAAGCTACATGGTTTTTCTTCAGATTTTAGCTATCCTGGTGTAGACATTCAGAGCATGTGGGCTGTAGCCCAGAAGACTTTCAGTAGCCTAACAGAACGTTCACATCTATCCCACTTTGGTCATCGTAGTGGGTGTTGAGTTTCTGAGCAGAGAATCCTTCCTGCTTCCTCTGGGTCTTTATGAGGGTGTAAAACTCTAATGTAGTAGCCAGTTCTAAGTCCACCAAGGTCCCGGTTTTACGTATGACACAGATCTTCAGGGACTCACCCATGCTACCTGAGCCCAGTGTCCTCATCTGCTAAGACAGCAATGAACTTGAATTCTTGACTGTATTCAGGGCCATCCTCAACATGACCTTTAGAAAGAGGTAAAAAGAGGGCTGAGTGACAGAGTGACAGGAAAATGCCTTTGGAAAATAAGAGAGGTACATAATTTATTATTTACGTAGTGTAGGATTAAAACTTTTTAGAGTGTTGTTCCTGTAGCACTTCTCTGTACTACTCTTTCATAGTAGTCACCTGTTTTCTTGTGGTGTTATCTGTTCCGCGTGTGGACAAAGTAGGAATAATGTCTCATCCCAGTGACCAGTAGCTACTTGACACATGCTAATTAGAAATTAAATATCTAATTCCTGACTTATACAGGAAATATTAAACTGATTTTAACTTTATGCTACTGACATGTGTATGTGTGAGGAGGTGGGGTAGGAGGATGGGGTGTCATTATTCCAAATGTCTATTGTGATGACTGGTGGTTCAGTTGTCAGTCTGTGTTTTTGGTCTCCTTTTTCCGTGTTGTACTATGACCCCAGCATCTCTCTCTGGCCCTTCCCTCATGCTGCTCCCTTTAGATCGCTGTAGCTTTTTTTAATCTTCTGTGGGATACCAAGCTTGTTAAAAAATAATTGTATTTTAAAGCTCTTTGGTGCCAATTGAGAGCCTGAAAAGTTTAAAATATATGATATCCAGAAGGCCTCATGGGAAGAACTTTCTGGATGTGGAGGCCTTCTGTTGATGTTCATGACGAATCAGAATTGGGCTATTGAATAATGGGTTCAGTTTTGCCCAGAGATGGTGATGAGATGTTTTGAATGTCTCTGGTATGCAGTGAGGGGCTCCAAAAGACTTACGTAGGAATTTGTCTGCTTTTGAAGGAGAATTTGCTCTTTTGGCCTTTAGGGTGTACATTACACTGTATTCTAGAACAGATTTATCTCTGGGGGGGTCACCACCCACCTACCTTGAATCTGTAGTGCTCTGGGAGGCCAGTTGCTGCCCCAGCACTAGGAACGGACCACGATTCAGGCTCAGTTGAGCAGAGTGTTCCTTTTCCTGACCACAGAGATTCATTCAAGGAGGGACACGTAACCCAACACAGGCCATGGATTCCCAGATTTTGCTTGGAACTTTCAGGCAACAGAGGTTCTTTCTATTGTCTTTGAAGATGGTCTCATGTAGATCCGAAGCTCCTGGTAAGTCACCCGGTGGAGAAACTGAAGCTGGCATGGAGGAGGACAAAGCTAAGAGATAGGAAGCCCTAATGATAAGTTTGAACACCTGGGTCCAACCATACCTGAAACTACGGACCTTTGGACTCCATAAAGTCCCTCCTCCCCATTTATTTTCCTAAAGAACTTTGAATTGGATTGTATCATTTTACAATCAAAAAGGTAATCTTTTCTTTCCAAACTGTTCAACAAGGGAGATTCTATAACCTACTCTGGAAATGCGTGGTCACTTGCCCCAACATAGTCATAACAGTCAAGAATTCTTCATTATATATGACTGCAAAGTCATTTTCTGACAGTCTCTCTGTAGTATGAATAACAACCTGCCCCAAACCCCCGAAAATCCAAAGAAAAAAATCTCTCTATAAAGACATCTCGCTAGGCTTGAATGTTGATTTGCAATTGTCCCTTCAACCTTCACATTACATATTTTCTTTATTATGCAACTTCAGAATTATTTACTACTAGATACATATGGCAAGCGTAAACCCTATTGAGCCATGATTCAATACGAGAATTTGTTATCGGCCATCTCCAAACCCCTTCTTGAAGATTTTACTGTTAGTCGGTCCTGGCCTGTGGTCCTGAAAGACGTTGATAAATGGTGAGGGACCTGGCGAATGAGTCACATGGAAGGTCCTGCTGTTTTCTCCTTCAAAGGCCCCTTTAATAGGGACTGGTAACTGGGGTTACTAAGCGACTAGAGAAGATTCCAGTAGCATTGGGTAATGTAAACACAGGTTTTTGTCTGGGAAGTCACACTTTCACTCCACATCAGAGACAGTGGAGCTGCTTCCTTCTCACCTCCCTTTTTGGAGCTTTCCCCTCTGCTCCCTACCCCAGGATGGAACAGGCTCTAGCAGGCACCCACACTGCCCACATTCCCTTCTCACTGCATCGTCTCCCCATAGGTATGTCTGAATCTGCAGATGACTTTGCTCCAGTTAAGATGTAAGAAAATATATAATTTCTACGTCACTCGGCCTGGTGATACAAATACGTTGGGAGTTGGGAAAACCAGTGTACAGCTTTTCTAACCCATCCCAGCGCTGCGGTCAAACAAATCAATTCAGCCTGCTGAGACGCATCCACCGCCTTGGGATTATGTTTGTGTAAAGTCTTGGGGTCTTTGATCAAAGAATGGCATTTCAGGCCAGGCCCTAATCCTCACTGCCTTAAGGTGTTTAAATGAGTTTAAAAAAAATAAAAAAGTTGATAACAGCTGGGACTTAAATTTGCCTTTGCCCAGCTTTTGTTTTGAAAGGGCTTCTATTATCCGTGGCTTCCCTTTGCGAAGCAAAGATGGATCGTTGGGTAAACCGAAAAGGGAAAGAGGATCTGGGAGGAAATGGGCGGAGACTCTGAATTAATCTTCTGAGGAAGAATGTTTGATCAGCGGGGAGGAGAGAATGGAAACCTCTGATGCTGACAGCAGGCACCTTTCTGAGTAGGGTGTGATTGGCACCTTTGAAGCTTCAGTCGGGAGCCAGTGTCCAGTGGGTCGGGGCTTCCTCTGTCTGTGGGTGGTGGTAGTAATAATGTGACAACTGGAAGGATTAATTGCAGACAAGCAGCAGGATTACGAGGAGGGTTCCTCAGCTCTAAAAGGAACAGTTCGAGGAAAACCTCTGATCTGTCAGCCTTAGAGGAAATTAGTGGGAGCACACTAGAGCAGGCTGGAAAAAAAAAAAAAGGCATTTAGGATATTAAAGTGAAATGTGAAGAGGATATTGAAATAGGACGAGAAGGGTGGGAGCGCTGATCTCAAAAGGCAGTGTCCACCTCTTCCTACTAGGAATTTCCGTTATTTGTCCAGATTGCACACACTCCTTCTCTTTATGGTCCAGCAGAGTGGACGGTTTTACTTGGGTTGCAACAGGTTAGGGAAGGGTTACAGTCTAATCATGGTTGTGTCCAAGTTCCAGTGCAACACTTGATTGCTCTCCACCACCTGGAGGTTTCAGAATCCCCTGAAACTAAGGCTCCCCGTGTAATCTTAAAACAAGTCAGAGCATTAGTGACACCCTATCTGTATTAGCTATCTATTGTATATTTTACTTCTTACCCTTCTGGTTCAAGTCGGGATGTTGCCAATAAATCCTGTGTTACCATTAAAGAGGCCATTCATCACGCTTCCTAATGTGATTAATCAAGATACACCACAGTACCCTTAAAATGAGATCATTTTGATAAATCATGTATGACATGAAAAGACTTTATTCCTTTTAAGTGCGATTTAGACGGTAATTTTTTTCCTCATTTATGATTCATGGGAGAAACGTGGATAAAGTTCCCTTGCACAGTTGCACCTTATCTACAGCAATAACTCAAAACTGCTTTTAGATGAAAATTCAGGACCTTATTCACCAAAGCTGAATGCCGGCTCATTATTTTCTGGCGTTCAGTAGTCCAAAAATAACGTCCACACATGAAGCAGCATTCTCAAAAAGTTGGAATTGGCCAGGCACTAGACACATCAGTTATACTCCATCCTCCTTAATAAGGAAGAAATATCAGATGTCCTCTTGGAGTTTTTTTGAATCAGTAATGCTCAGCCTTCACCTTCCCATTTTAGAACGATTTGGAAACAAAAATGGTAGTAACAGAAAAGTATGGGAATTTCAACTGCTTTACATGATTCTTTTCTCCTGTTGCCTAAAGCTCAAAGGAGGTTTTTTTTTTTCCTCCTCCCATATGGTTCATACTTTTTTCTCCATTCCCTTTTTCTTGTTCACAAATGAAACTACCATTTTGTTAGGTCTGAGTTTTGTTTTAAGCTGCTCTACGTGTAATGCAGGCTTTCCCCTCACAGCTGTCACAGTAATTTGGGAAGCCATATTCATAACCTCTGATAGAAAAGTAATTTGAAAATGTGCCTTCTGGTGAGATCCATCAAGTTTAAGGTCACATTTTTGGTTAAAAGTCAGACACTGATGCTACTCATTAAACTGAAAAATGACTTGTTTTCCACTAATATTGAAATAAACTGGATGAATGTTAAGTCATGCTGGCACGCACTTACATAGAAAGCAAAATAAAACAGATATATTTAATTTGGATATGTAAAGTGAACGGAGTTTTAGGTCTTTCTTGAGACAGGGAACCAGGAAGATTGGCCGAAACAAATGTGAACAATTAGAAGTTCATTTGCCTCTTTCAGAGGATGAGAGCATTTAAAGAAGGATTGAGTGTCGCTGTTTTTCAAACCCTGTTACCTATGACTAAGGACATGTAATTTATTTCCCTGATGTTCTTAGGGATTTATTTTGGGCAGTGGATCAAAACCCTGTATTTGACTCTGTGCTTAAGTAACCCAAGAACCCACATACCCTGTTCCTATCCACACAACACAACAAATGCAACAAAACCCAAGTTTATTTGGGATATCATAGTTGTGCTGGTGTCTCTGTACCTTAATCAAATAGAAACTGACCTCAAAGATTCCTTGCATATTATTCACATTTAAATAAAATTTCCCGTGCTTTTATTTTTCCAATATAAAGAGCGAATTAAGAATATAAGACCATGGGACTCCTGGCGGTCCAGTGGTTAATACTTTACCTTCCAATGCAGGGGGTGCTGGTTTGATCCCTGGTCGGGGAGCTGAGATCCCACATGCCTCGTGAGCAAAAAACCAAAACATAAAACAGAAGCAATATTGTAACAAATTCAATAAAGACTTTAACAAAAGACTATAAGACCCTTAATGCTGTACTAGCCTTGTTTAGGTTTCCATTTCACATTTATGACTTTCTATTTTTGCTAAAAAAGATCTGTAAATTCTAAAAATATGCATGTATCTCATTTAAAAAGTTCCCTAGTTCTAGCAACACTCAGCAAATCTCCAAAGAATGCAAGTTTAGAACATAAATATTTTAAGGCCCCATAAAATTGGCAGTGAATATTTTTCCCCTTAATATCATGCTCATTTCATTCCAGTTTACTACCACTCTTTTATTTTCCAAAGTGGCTTTTAATACAATACACAATTATTTCATACAGGGTTGGGTAGGTCACCTTATTAAGCCTGCAAAGTCAGGCCTCTTCTGATTCCCACGAATATCCTTGCATTTATTCCTAATTAAAATGGCCCTCCTAAATTGTCTCAAGGTTATCAATACAAAGAACTAGCTAAGAGAAATAACCACAGTTGGAAAGTTGGCGGGGCAAGGTGACCTGATCACCAGACCTGAAGCTGGGCCAACTGTGGTGTGTCTGCAGTGGTGCCCTGCCACCTGTTGGCTTTACTTGTACATAACAGGGTATTGATGTCCCTCACAGCAGTGCAGTAACCCTCTCTGACCCCTGTCCCAGTTCATCACCCCCGAGAGAAAAGAAGGGGCCATTTGAGAATTCCAGGCCTCCTGATTTCCCCCATCATTCATTTCCTTGGCCACATGTTTCTTCTGCTATTACTAAAAATTTATGGCTGAGCACATTAAGGGCAGCACAAGTCCTTCCCTTCTTCTGGATTATTTCAGAGTTTCCTGTCATAAGGAAATCCAAGAAGATGTGTCCTCAGCAGATTGTATGTGACAGTGCCTGCTTCTATCTCAGGAATCTGAGGCATGATGGATAAACTGTCAGTTTTGAAGGATGATGTTTTTTCCATATTTCCATTATGAACCGTGCTGTCATCTCCTAATAAATTTCTTGCATTGGTATCAATTTATTTTTACAAGCAGAGAGTCTGATGTATTTGGGAAAGGCACTGACAGCAGAGCTGGCCCAGTTTGACATAGCTGGCTCCACCTCATTTTGGAAAACTACTTTGGTTCCAAGGACAGAACTTGACCTATAGCCCTTGAGAATAAAAAAATCTCTGTGAGAGGAAGAGAGACACATGAGGCAAGTTCCTTCTTTTAAGCCAAAGTAAATCAACCCTGTAAGACTACCATGACATAATATTATTTCTAAGACAACCCTACAAACCCAGATGAGAAATGCCATATGTAGTTATTTACTAAAGACAGACCGTCACAATAATGCAGGGAATCTGTGGATGAATCCAGATTGTAACTAGGCTAAAGATCTCACTACTTTTGCCCTCAGAAGGGATCTCAGTAGTGCTTTTCTGCTTGACAAGTGAGGAGTAGAGTCTATTCAAGTAATAAATAATTTGATTACACGTAGTGTGCATGTCCCTGTTGCAGCTACTATGAAAGGTAGAAGCCATAAAACCGTAGCCCTCCCTCTTAAGAAACTGAAATCTAGTTGAATAGGTAAGATGTTATGCAAAAGTGAAGTAAAAGTATGTTAATATTGGAGTGAAGTAAAAGTACGTTAATATTTAATGAGCAATGCTAAGATCTTCATCTCTTACCTTATTTATTCTTTGCCTTTAATGGGAAGAAAGGTCGTATAGTGTCATAATGGTTAAGGCAGTAGCCACTGGAGACAAGCTACCTGGCTTTGTGGCCCAGCTCTGCTACATACTAGTAACCCAAGAACCTGCTTAATTTCTCTGGGCCTCAGTTTTCCTCATCTGTAAAACAGGAATAGGAATCAGAACTGCCTCATGGAACTGTTGTAAAAATTGAATAAATTAATATATGGAATGTGTTTACCATAGTCCCAGACACAAAGTAAGCACAAGTAAGTGTTAGCAATTTTTAACTATCGTCACCGTGATCATCATCGTGACTATTATGGTTATTACCATTTTACAGTGGAGGAAAGTATAGCTTTAAGAGCTTAATACCCAAGGTCATGTAGCCGGATGGAGCTTGGATCTAAGTCTTAGTCAGTAAGGCATCAGACATCAAATAAGTTGAAGACAGAATCTTTGAAGCTTAATTAGCTTCTTTCTTAATTATCCTTTTCTCTATAGCCCCAAACATACCTTAGACATTATATAATAAGGGTTATATGCAGTACTGTGCTGGAAATATTTAGCAACCAGCTCTCTGGAAAAAAACATTATGCATATAAATGTATGCATAAGCTTATTGTAATCTTTATGTATATAAAGGATGAGTAGCACACAATTTACAAATAAAATTAAACATATAATCCTTTTTGTTATAAATTCCATTCAGCTTGTTCAGTCTCACCAAATATTTTGTATTATTTTGGCCAAACTTTCATATCCATTGCCAACGTAAGGTTGCAATTGATGATTAAGTGTAGTCCTGACATGAATGTCAACTATATTTTTTTCTTACTGAGTATGTCAGAACTTTACTCTTTTGTCAATGGCATGAGCAACTTCTTTACTGAATCAGATAGTGGTTTTTGAATATTTGAAGAATATTTCCTCAACTTTTTGGTGCTATTCACAACGTAATACCTACAGACACAACATAACTTGTAAGTTTAATCTGTGTAATTAACATGTTTCCATCATTTTCTTAAGTTAAAAAAAAAATCAAGATAATAAATCCCTAATTTGTAGCATTTGCCAGTTTCTGCTGTAAATACTCCTATCATGGCTGATGTCAGGCTACCAAAGTGACATCACTGAAGAGATGGGAAGAGATACGAAGTATCTCATATCATTATAAGCATATCATTATAGCATATCATTATATAGTATTTACACTATGTAGATATAATAGACATGAATACTTTCAAGAACATAAATAGTAGTAAAGTTGTGTAAAATAATTGGAAAGTACTGAGTTTGGTTACATAATACCCTTTAAATTTATCCAATCGCAAGTGTATATAATTGAATTTTAAATAATGGCTGTGTTTAGCAACTTAAATACAGCATTCCTGAAATTTTAACCATTGGTTTTTATGAGCTGGTAGAGGTTGACCATAGACACCATTGGTGATGTCAACCCCAAAGGGCTAAAGAGATCTGAAGCACTCTTATGTCTACATTGCATCGTCAATTATTTTTAATAAATAACTTAATGGTTTTATGTATACGCCAGACCACAAAACATGTTGCATATTCACATGAATTTAATCATATCTTACTGGAAATATATAACCTGTCTTAGTATATGTACTAAACCCAGGAAGTTTTTCTTCGCCAGGCACCTTTGAGCATCGAGTTCATTGCACAGTGGTTGGGATTCAGGCTGTGAAATCAAGATGCGTTGGTTGGAATTCTAAATTCCCCACATGCTAGATAGGTGCTCTTGGGCAAGTTATTTAACCTCTCTAAATCCCGACTGCCTTATCTATAAAATGATAGTAATAATGATACTCCTTAAGGTTGTTGAGATAGTTAAATGAAAGCGTGTGCTTAAAATGCCTCCATGCGATTAGCACACAAGAAATGTGATACACACACACACAACCATGTGTACACCCTCATTACCCTCATTACTTGGAGGTTGTAATATATTACATTCTGATTACATTCTGTTTGAACATATGACAAAAACTAAATCCTCAGCGGGGATTAATAATTAACGGTAAAATATTAACTTGTGCTCCGTCATGTTTCTGTGGTCAAAGATGATTATTTGTTTCTTTAAAGATTAGGTATTCTGCCTTTAAAATTGCCCATGCTATTAGTAAACTCCCTCTCACTTGATAACCCTTTCTTAATGCTTGGAGAAGTTGCTTTGTTAGGAGCTGCAAGGCATTCACTATCAATACAGGTGTTGGCCCCTGTGCTCTTGAAGTTGACAGTCCTGCAGAAGGGACCAGATAAGTGCCCAGTTGACAGTGGTGTGAGGCAAAGTGGATGATGGCCAGGAGTGGAGTATGACAAAGATCTGGGGCCTCTGCTGCTGAGAGGCTGTGGCGCTGGGGAAACCTCTTGAAATTTGTGGGTCAGGCTGACTTGGTTTTCTTTTTTGGATTTCTTTTTTAACATCTTTATTGGAGTATAATTGCTTTACAATGGTGTGTTAGTTTCTGCTTTATAACAAAGTGAATCAGCTACACATATACGTATATCCCCATATCTCCTCCCTCTTGCGTCTCCCTCCCACCCTCCCCAACCCACCCCTCTAGGTGGTCACAAAGCACTGAGATGATCTCCCTGTGCTATGCGGCTGCTTCCCACTAGCTAGCTATTTTACATTTGGTAGTGTATATATGTCCATGCCACTCTCTCACTTCGCCCCAGCTTACCCTTCCCCCTCCCCGTATCCTCAAGGCCATTGTCTACATCTGTATTTTTATCCCTGTCCTGCCCCCAGGTTCTTCATAACCTTTTTTTTTTTTTCAAGATTCCATATATATGTGTTAGCATATGGTATTTATTTTTCTCTTTCTGACTTACATCACTCTGTATGACAGTCTCCAGGTCCATCCACATCACTACAAATAACTCAGCTTTGTTTCTTTTTATGGCTGAGTAATATTCCATTGTATATACGTGCCACATCTTCTTTATCCGTTCATCTGTCAATGGACACTCAGGTTGCTTCCGTGTCCTGTCTATTGTAAATAGAGCTGCAATGAACATTGTGGTCCATGACTCTTTCTGAATTATGGTTTTCTCAGGGTATATGCCCAGGAGTGGGATTTCTGGGTCTTATAATTGTTCTATTTTTAGTTTTTTAAGGAACCTCCATACTGTTCTCCATAGTGGCAGTATCAATATACATTCTCACCAACAGTGTAAGAGGGTTCTCTTTTCTCCACACCCTCTCCAGCATTTATTGTTTGTAGATTTTTTGATGATGGCCATTGTGACTGGTGTGACGTGATACCTCATTGTAGTTTTGATTTGCATTTCTCTAATGGTTAGTGATGTTGAGCAACCTTTCACGTGTTTGTTGGCAATCTGTATGTCTTCTCTGGAGAAATGTCTGTTTAGTTCTTCTGCCCGTTTTTGGATTGGGTTGTTTGTTTTTTTGATATTGAGCTGCATAAGCTGCTTGTAAATTTTGGGAGACTAATCCTTTGTCTGTTGCTTCATTTGCAAATATTTTCTCCCATTCTGAGGGTTGTCTTTGGTCTTGTTTATGGTTTCCTTTGCTGTGCAAAAGCTTTTAAGTTTCATTAGATCCAACTTGTTTATTTTTGTTTTTATTTCCATTTCTCTAGGAGGTGGGTCAAAAAGGATCTTGCTGTGATTTATGTCATAGAGTGAATGTTCTGCCAATGTTTTCCTCTAAGAGTTTTATAATGTCTGGCCTTACACTTAGATCTTCAATCCATTTTGAGTTTATTTTTACGTATGGTGTTAGGGAGTGTTCTCATTTCATTCTTTTACATGTAGCTGTCCACTTTTCCCAGCACCACTTATTGAGAAGTTGTCTTTTCTCCATTGTATATTCTTTCCTCCTTTATCAAAAATAGGGTGACCGTATGTGCGTGGGTTTATCTCTGGTATTCTATCCTGTTCCGTTGATCTATATTTCTGTTTTTGTGCTAGTACCATACTGTCTTGATTACTGTAGCTGTGTAGTATAGTCTGAAGACCAGGAGCTTGATTCTTCAGCTCTGTTTTTCTTTCTCAAGATTGCTTTGGCTATTCGGGGTCTTTTGTGTTTCCATACAAATTTTGAAATGTTGTGTTCTAGTTCTGTGAAAAATGCCATTGGTAGTTTGATGGGGATTGCGTTGAATCTGTAGATTGCTTTGGGTAGTATAGTCATTTTCACAATGTTGATTCATCCAATCCAAGAACATGGTATATCTCTTCATCTGTTTGTATCATCTTTAATTAGTTTCATCAGTGTCTTATAGTTTTCTGCATACAGGTCTTTTGTCTCCTTAAGTAGGTTTATTCCTAGGTATTTTATTCTTTTTGTTGCAATGGTAAATGGAAGTGTTTGCTTCATTTCTCTTTCAGATTTTTCATCATTAGTGTAGGAATGCAAGAGCTTTCTGTGTATAATTTTGTATCCTGCTGCTTTACCAGCTTCATTGATTAGCTCTAGTAGTTTTCTGGTAGCATCTTTAGGATTCTCTATGTATAGTATGTCATCTGCAAACAGTGACAGCTTTACTTCTTCTTTTCCGATTTGGATTCCTTTTATTTCTTTTTCTTCTCTGATTGCTGTGGCTAAAACTTCCAAAACTATGTTGAATAATAGTGGTGAGAGTGGACAGCTTTGTCTTGTTCCTGGTCTTAGAGGAAATCGTTTCAGTTTTTCACCACTGAGAACGACGTTGGCTGTGGGTTTGTCATATATGGCCTTTATTATGTTGAGGTAAGTTCCCTCTATGCCAACTTTCTGGAGGGTTTTTTTTTATCATAAATGGGTGTTGAATTATGTCAAAAGCTTTTTCTGCATCTATTGAGATGATCATATGGTTTTTATCCTTCAGTTTGTTAATATGGTGTGTCACATTGATTGTTTTCCCTATATTGAAGAATCCTTGCATTCCTGAGATAAACCCCACATGATCGTGGTGTATGATCCTTTTAATGTGCTGTTGGATTCTGTCTGCTAGTATCTTGTTGAGGAGTTTTGCATCTATGTTCATCAGTGATATTGGCCTGTAGTTTTCTTTCTTTGTGACATCTTTGTCTGGTTTTGGTATCAGGGTGATGGTGGCCTCATAGAATGAGTTTGGGAGTGTTCCTCCCTCTGCTATATGTTGGAAGAGTTCGAGAAGGATAGGTGTTAGCTCTTCTCTAAAGCTTGGATAGAATTCACCTGTGAAGCCATCTGGTCCTGGGCTTTTGTTTGTTGGAAGATTTTTAATCACAGTCTCAAATTCAGTGCTTGTGATGTGTCTGTTTATATTTTCTATTTCTTCCTGCTTCAGTCTCAGAAGGTTGTGCTTTTGTAAGAGTTTGTCCATTTCTTCCAGGTTGTCCATTTTATTGGCATATAGTTGTTTGTAGTAATGTCTTACGATCATTTGTATTTCTGCAGTGTCAATCGTTACTTCTCCTTTTTCATTTCTAATTCTATTGATTTGACTGTTCTACCTTTTTTTCTTGTTGAGTCTGGCTAATGGTTTATCAATTTTGTTTATCTTCTCAAAGAACCAGCTTTTAGTTTTATTGATGTTTGCTATTGTTTCCTTCATTTCTTTTTCATTTATTTCTGATCTGATCTTTATGATTTCTTTCCTTCTGCTAACTTTGGGGAGTTTTTGTTCTTCTTTTTCTAATTGCTTTAGGTATAAGCTTAGGTTTTTTTATTTGAGATGTTTCTTGTTTCTTGAGGTAGGATTGTATTGCTATAAACTTCCCTCTTAGAACTGTTTTTGCTGCATCCCATAGTTTCTGGGTCGTCGTGTTTTCATTGTCATTCATTTCTAGGTATTTTTTAATTTCCTCTTTGATTTCTTCAGTGATCTCTTGGTCATTTAGTAGTGTATTGTTTAGCTTCCATATGTTTGTATTTTTTACAGATTTTTTTCCTGTAATTGCTATCTAGTCTCATAGCATTGTGGTCGGAAAAGATACTTGATACGATTTCAGTTTTCTTAAATTTACCAAGGCTTGATTTGTGACCCAAGATATGATCTATCCTGGAGAATATTCCATGAGCACCTGAGAAGAAAGTGTATTCTGTTGTTTTTGGGTGGAATGTCCTATAAATATCAATTAAGTCTGTGTTGTTAATATATCGTTTAAAGCTTGTGTTTCCTTATTTATTTTCATTTTGGATGATCTGTCCATTGGTGAAAGTGGGGTGTTAAAGTCCCGTACTATGATTGTGTCACTGTCAATTTCCCCTTTTGTGGCTGTTAGCATTTGCCTTATGTATTGAGGTGTTCCTGTGTTGGGTGCATAAATATTTACAATTGTTATATCTTCTTCTTGGATTGATCCCTTGATCATTATGTAGTGTCCTTCTTTGTCTCTTGTAATAGTCTTTATTTTAAAGTCTATTTTGTCTGATATGAGAATTGCTCCTCCAGGTTTTTTTGATTTCCATTTGCATGGAATATCTTTTTCCATCCCCTCACTTTAAGTTTGTATGTGTCCCTATGTCTGAAGTGGTCTTTTGTAGACAGCATATATATGGGTCTTGTTTTTGTATCCATTCAGCCAGTCTATGTCTTTTGATGGGAGCATAATCCATTTATATTTAAGGTAATTATCCATATGTATGTTCTATTACCATTTTCTTAATTGTTTTGGGTTTGTTATTGTAGGTCTTTTCCTTTTCTTGTGTTTCCTGCCTAGAGAAGTTCCTTTAGCATTTGTTGTAAAGCTGGTTTGGCAGTGCTGAGCTCTCTTAGCTTTTGCTCGTCTGTAAAGGTTTTAATTTCTCTGTGGAATCTGAATGAGATCCTTGCTGGGTAGAATAATCTTGGTTGTAGGTTATTCCCTTTCATCACTTTAAATATGTCTTGCCAGTCCCTTCTGGCTTGCAGAGTTTCTGCTGAAAGTTGAGCTGTTAACCATATGGGGATCCCCTTGTATGTTATTTGTTGTTTTTCCCTTGCTGCTGTATTTTCTTTGTATTTAATTTTTGATAGCTTGATTAATATGTG
The DNA here is from genome assembly GCF_963924675.1 of Phocoena phocoena. NCBI lineage: Eukaryota > Metazoa > Chordata > Mammalia > Artiodactyla > Phocoenidae > Phocoena > Phocoena phocoena. Next base: position 56,858,901 of record NC_089234.1, on the reverse strand, counting down.
TCTTAGCATGTTTCTCCTTGGACTTATCCTGTATGGGGCTCTCTGTGCTTCCTGGACTTGATTAACTGTTACCTTTCCCATATTAGGGAAGTTTTCAACTATAATCTCTTCAAATGTTTTCTCAGTCCCTTTCTTTTTCTCTTCTTCTTCTGGGACCCCTATAATTGGAATGTTGGTGTGTTTAATGTTGTCCCAGACGTCTCTGAGACTGTCCTCAATTCTTTTCATTCTTTTTTCTTTATTCTGCTCTGCAGTAGATATTTCCACTATTTTATCTTCCAGGTCACTTATCCGTTCTTCTGACTCAGTTATTCTTCTATGGATTCCTTCTAGAGAATTTTTAATTTCATTTATTGTGTTTTTCATCATTATTTGTTTGCTCTTTAGTTCTTCTAGGTCCTTGTTAAACATTTCTTGTATTTTCTCCATTCTATTTCCAAGATTTTGGAGCATCTTTACTATCATTACTCTGAATTATTTTTCATGTCATTTCATCTTCATTTGTTAGGTCTGGTGGGTTTTTGCCTTGCTCCTTCATCTGCTGTGTGTTTCTCTGTCTTCTCGTTTTGCTTAGCTTACCGTGTTTGGAGTCTCCTTTTTGTAGGCTGCAGGTTCGTAGTTGCTGTTATTTTTGGTGTCTGCCCCCAGTGGCTAAGGTTGGTTCAGTGGGCTGTGTAGGTTTCCTGGCAGAGAGGACTAGTGCCTGTGTTCTGGTGGATGAGGCTGGATCTTGTCTTTCTTGTGGGCAGGAACACATCTGGGGGTCGGGGTTTTGGGGTGTCTGTAACCTTACTATGAGTTTAGGCAGCTTCTCTGCTAATGGGTGGGGTTGTGTTCCTGTCTTGCTAGTTGTTTGGCATAGGGTGTCCAGCACCGTAGCTTGCTGTTTGTTGAGTGGAGCTGAGTCTTAGCATTGGGATGGGGATCTTCTGGGAGAGCTCTCGCCGTTTGATATTAACCTGGAGCTCGGAGGTCTCTGGTGGACCAATGTTCTGCACTCGGCTCTCCCACCTCAGCAGCACAGGCTTGACACATGGCCAGAACACCAAGCCCCTGTTAGCCACACGACTCCAAACTCCGGAATTCCACACTCCAGAGGCCCTCCTTTCCAATGTGCTGCCTCTCACCCTTCCACGCAGGTCCTCCTGACTTGGTTTTTAATCCCACTCTGGATTTTAGAACTGTGTAGTCTTGGACATGTGACTTATCCTTTCCATGCCTCAGTTTTCTTTTTTCTCACATGAGAGTAATGATAGGATATACTGACACATTGGAAAACCATTAGACTTAGAATGCATTCAAGAAACACTTGTTCCTATCCCACCCCGTGCCTCCTTTCTTTTCTACCCCCCATCTCCTTCCTCCTTAACTCCTACTGTCCCTCCTTCTGCCGCTTCTCCTTGCCCTTTGATGGGAGGGATTGGAAAGATACTTGTTGGAAAATGTGTTCGGATCGGCCCTTGTAGGATTTTAATTTTTAAATATTTTAAACTGCCAGAAGCAATGGCACCATTAAATAGAATTTAAAAATTAAATCCTCCCAAACCACATTATTCACAAAAATCTTTCAATCTCTGCTTGTTAACTTTTACCCGTTATAAATTTTATGTTGTTAAAAATCGTAGTGGATGTACTGTTCTTATATTAACTGTGTTCACTGAATTTTGTATAATAAAAATTTTGCATATTTATGTCTTTTATTATATTTGGTTACCACATGTAATTATGAATATTTCCATAATGCCCAGTATTTATGTTGTTTTATTTTTTCTTGTTATATGAGTGTCTGTTAAAAGTATTTTGGAAACCACCACTCTCGATGATTGAAAAGGTCTTTTACAGCTCTGACATTCCGTAATTTGATTATTTGTGTAAAGGTCCAAAAAATGCCCAGTCTATAGCCCTTGCTTCCTGTTTACCATTCCTGTTTCTTTTCCTTCCTGCCTGCCTTCCTCTTATAAACATTTCAGAACTACAGCTCTGGGCCTGATGGCCTTTTAGGCACTGGCAGAACTGGATCCCCTGTAGATCAGATACAAACAGTGGCAAACTCTGGAGGCTGTTTTGCCTGCAAAGGGCTTCCTGATTCCGGAGAGCCTTCGGCACAACCCTCCCCCTCACCCCAACCCTTCTTTGACTGACTTCTGCTCTGAATTACCCCTCACCTCCATCAGTCAGCTGAATGCTCAGCTGTTTTTCAGACTCTTCCTTTTGCCCATTTGGGCCCTTTCTTGGTCCCTTGGTTCCTGGCTCATCCTCATCCCACCATACCGCCTTTTTTTCTCTCAGTTTTTTGGCTTCTGGATCTGGACCAGTATATGGTTTTCCTGTTCCCCTACCTGTCTGTCATTTCCAGCACAGTGGGTCTGTGGTGGAGGTTTTCTGTCTGTCCTCACACTGAAAGGCCTGGTGCCTTCACATGTGAGCAAGTGGGAAGACTCCACCTTAGGCCGGTTCTGTGGCTTTTAACTTAATCCTTGAGATGCTGTCAAGTCTTTACCTCTGATTCTGACAACTTGGCCTATACTTTTGTGTTGAATTACAATCATGGTGTATAGTTTTCTCTTTGACGTTAAAATGTTTTATTCATTCAAGCATTATGCACTGACTTCTTTCTGTCTTTCTAGCAGCATGTTGGGTACAAGGGTAACAGTATAGTTAATCTTGGAAAGTTAGTAGAGTTAATCTTGAAAGTTCCCTGTTAGTATGAAGAAGAAATAAGCAAGGATGTAATTACTGGTCCAAGTGTTCAGCTGTCATCATAGAGGTCAGGGTCAAAGTTCTGTGATGATGCAGAGTATGGGGATCAGGCTTTGAGTTGGTGACTCTTACTAACCAGCATTAATCATGATTCTAATTTCTCCTTCTTATTTTTTTTTTTTTTTTTTTTTTTTTTGATGAGTTGGGAATGCAGCCAAGGTCCTCATTTTCTTTGTATTCTCTACACAGGGCCTGGCATATAGTAGGTGTTTATTAAATCCTTAATAATAAATGAGTGATACTTTTTCTTATGAGAGAAAATAAATGTTTTTAGAAGAGTCAGCTTTATACCACATTTTCAGGGAATGAATTGTGATGAAAAGCGAAGATTGCTTTTACTTGAAAGAGGCTGACAAATTTCCCAGACCTGGGATCACTTTATGCAGTGTATGATTTAAGGGTGAGTGAGCATGCCAGAGCGCTCCACTTGAGCTGAGTGATGGGGAATGAGTTGTGGAGCTGTGGTCTTAGATGGTATTTTGTGAAAAATAGTGGGAGATTTATGGCTATTAAACAACTTTGTAGCTGCCCCCTTCTTGTCTTGAAGCCTGCCAAATCTCTCCTCCTGTGGTCTGTATCATGTTCCTTCCGGGCATCCATGATGTTCAGAAATATCCACTGGAATGCAGGTTTTCATGGAACGCACCCAATGGGAGGGGGCTCGAATTGTACACATTCATCTAAAGACATTTGTTTTCTGGAACCGCAGAGTGAAATTCTCACTTTGCAAATCTCTTGTACTGTACTTTCATTCAGTCTTTTCCAATGAGGTTGCCAAAGTTCTTCCTTCCTTCCTGCGTTATAGAAATTGCAAAGCACAGTATATTAGTGACCATTATCATTATTGATGTGAGTTTAAAAAATTATTAGCAACTCTCCAATTGTGAGTAGGAGACAAGTACAGAAACCTTCAGTATGCTTTGGCAGATCTTAAGCAGAAGGGCTTACCGGGCTGGAACGAGCATTTCAAGCCTTGGTGTGAAGGGGGAATTTATAGTTACTACTGCTTATCGGCTTTTTCCATTCTATTGTCATACTCAGTAGCTTTGGAAGAATTAGAAATGGGATATTTCATCACAAAAAGCCAACCAGAGATGACCTGAATCCATGTTGGGCAAGTACTAGAAAATTGTTAGAGGAAATTTCCTCTAATTATGGGTTTATATCAACATAGGACTTATGGATCAGAGAGAAAATAGGAGTCTGTTTTTTCAATTTTCATGTTTAATTTTGAGAAATTGCAAAAATGTAGAAAAGTTTGAAAACTAATGAGGATGTTCAGCTACCATACAGGGTTTGTATTTTCTAATATCTTGACATTTTTTTTCATGTCTTTCAATAAAAGAAATAAACCTTATCTGTAAAATTGAAGCTCACCCTCTTTCCCATTAGCCCCAGTCCTATTCCTGTGCCCTGTGGTAGAGGCAACCATTTTCATGAATTTAGTGTATAACTTTTATAGTTTTTAGACCTTTCCGTATACACATATGAGATCAAAGAACTACACGTTTACATAAATAATATTGCACTACATTTATCATTCTGTAACTTGCATTTTCACTTTTTATTAAATTTTTAGAGCTACTCAAATTGAGATATATAAATCAGCTTTATTGCTCTTAAGTGCTAAATATTATTCTGTCATATGAATATACAACATTTTATTTATCGATTTTCCTCATTGATAGACATTTGAATTATTTCCAATTTGTTCTGTTGTAAATAATGCTGCAATAAACATTGTTCTATGTTCCACCTTACAGACCTGAGTAAAATTTTCCATTGTATATATTTTAAAGGGAATTGCAGTACCAGTTTTCAATTTTATTAGATATTGCTAAGCTACTCTCCTGAGTAGTGGAACCAATGTACGTTCCCACTGGCAAAGGATGAGAGGTTAAGAGATTTGTTGTCCTTCATTCTCTATAGCATTCGCTATTGTGAGACTTCAAAGTTTGCCAACTATGATGGACAAAAAAATAATTGCATTTTGTTTTAATTTGCATTGCCTTTAGGACTAGTAAATTTGACCATCTTCTCTTTTATTTATTGACTACTCAGGTTTCCTCTTCTTTGAATTGTCTGAGATTTCCTTTGCCCATTTTTTATTATATTTTTATTTATTTAGGGGTATAGGTATTCTGGATGCTAATATTTTATTGTAGATGTTGCAAAAATTCTCTAACGGGTGATTTAAAAAGTAAAACGTAAAAGTAATTCTTTGCCACAGGTCGTTAGAAAATTTGGCAAGTACTTAAAGAGTTGAGAATTATTTGTAGTTCTTAGGATTCCGATTTACCCCGATTTCCCTGTTCCCATTTTAGGCATCCTTCATTAATCCAGGTAAAAGAAAACATTAAATATTTCCACTTATGTTTCTGTTATTTCATTCTTGATACACTGTGAGTGTATTGCTTCAGTTTCAAGGGGAGTCCTTTATTCTGGGGCAGGTAGAATGCAAATTTAAGACATTGTCTTGTCCATTTCTTTCATATGATAATCGTGCTTTTCTGAATCATGCTTCTAAGCATAATTTTCAACATCACTATTGAAAAGATCACATGGAGTTCATTTTGCTAAAAGCCAAGTCAAAGAACTGGTAGTTAGAACCTTGGTTTGTAGCGGTTTTCCCCAACATCCAGCCATGAAAGTCTCACCAAAAGGCATAGTTTGCAAAATTGTTCTCTTCCTGGATTCTTTTCCATGACTTGAGTTTATAAATGGACACTTAGCAGAAAAGTAATTAAGTGCTAGGCGAAGAATGATGACTGCAAAACAGAACTCAAGCCACACAGTTTTTGCTTTGACTACAATTGGAAATAAAAGTTAAATCTCTATTTTACTCTTGGTTACAAAACTCGTATGTTTTTCCCTGTCAGAGGTATTTGCTGAAAGGTAGTTTCTTCCAGTAATTTTAGGAAAAGCTGTCATCAAGTTGTCAGCAGCCCAAATGGAGATTAAAAGCACCAAGAAATATCACAATATAGCAACCTAAAACTCATCCTGGAATTTTAGGCTTTTTTAGCAACAAGGTGGAGTAGAAACATTGACAGAGAAAGAAGCTATGGCCTCTTATGGAGGAAGTACAGTAGATCTGTGGAAGGACATTCCCCATTCCTCTGCCGCATATATCCTACCTCGAGCATTGAATAGATGCCATATTCAGAACATGTCATTGTGTCTCATTTATCATGTAGGGATTACAGGAGACCTTGATGCCAAATGGAGAAACACCTGGTGATTCTAATGTTTGAATTTTAATCTAATTGCTGACTCTTTTACATTGTTGCAGCATCCTAAATGTCTAATGATGCAGTATCTTACAAATCTTGGGTACTTTTAAAAACATTTTTCTTGGTGACTGAACTTTGATCTTTCTAGACCCCAATACCTTTGGATCAAACTTTTAACACCATATATTTCTCTTGCTGCTGAGATGAAGTAATGCTACCCGAAATCTGTCTCTACCTTAGGGACAGAGCTTCTGCTTTTGTGGCATTCAGAACTCTTTCTGTAAGTCTCTACTGAAAGCTGCTTAATCAAACATCTCAAATGTCAGAAACAGGGTTTAAAGGGTTTTTCTAGCAAGTAGGTCTAATCTCCTACTTAGTTTTGATTCCTATAATGTCGATAATCTCTTTGGAGAAAAGGCCTCCTCCTACCAGGGCAAATATATCCCATAGAATGTATTTCCTTTTCCAGAAAGAAAAATGTAGCATTAATGAAATTTACTTTTTCATGAAGCTTGGAAAGGTTGTAAGCTTAGGATTTTGATCCTAGCAGATGTTCTTTTTTGGATATTAAAAAAAAAAAAAAAGTAGTGTTTGATTCAGAAGTCTCAGTAAGAATTGCAGTGGTGATGCTTCGTACTCCACGCAGCCACACTCAGAATGTGACATACTGGTCATTAGCTCTGAGTGACACCTGACTCTCCGGCTGTGGTCCTTTCCTCCTGCCTTAGCCCCCATGGATGTAGTGTTAGGGAAAGAGAGTTAGCAGCCTGCGTCACACTATATAGAATCGAATGGTTAAAGAGCCTTGTGTACAGTTAAAAAAAAAAAAAAAAAAAAAAAAGCATCTTCATAGACAGATTTCAGAATATTTTCTTTTAGACTTTGAAATGGCAAAGTTTTGTCAACAACCACTGTATTTCAAATTTCAGATGGGTTTTTCAGTGCTGTTGTAAAATGTAGCCAGAACCCCAGTTGCAGGGTCTGCAATGGTTTGTATCCTTCTCTAGGGTCACTTCATGCTGCCAGGCCTTTTGTCTTCAGCTTCCCATTATCTCCATGCCACTGGGTCCAGTAAACCAGGCTTGTTTGTCCCATCCACCCTGGGGGCAAAGCTCAGCCTCTTCACTGGTTTCCATAGAAATCTCCGCACAGTGAACATTCGATCTGTGGGAAGTATTGGTAGGAGGCCTGTGGCAGAAATCGAAATCTGCATCATTTCCTGCCTTCAACTTCTCCTTTCCTCCTCCTCCTTGAAGCTCAGCACAGTAAACAAACTATCCCCTTGTGTCAGAGCCCTTCCACCTGTACCAAGTCCCCTGAAAGCTTGGTAATCGACCCTACACTTAGCAGAATATTATCTCAACACAGACAACTTTTGCTTCCTAAGAAGAGTCTTGGTCCATAATATTTTCTCCAAACCCAGATCCCGACGAGACAAGTTGGGTAAATGAAGGTATTTAGTGTTTGGTGTGGCTTCATGTTGGTGTGGTTTTTTTCACGCAGGCCTCCAGTGACAGCGTTGCCGCCTCTCCGAAGAGCCGCTACACACCCCTGCCTTCTGCTTCCAGGGAACTCACCAGTCACCGAGGTAGGAACCCTGCTTTTTATTGCTCTCAGTGGCTGCGGGGAGGGACACCGGCCTGTGCGGAGCTCGGGGCTCATTACTGCTGTCTCGGCACTTTGGAAGGAACACAGTGCTTTTCAAGTCCTTGATGAGAAAACCATACCTGTCAAGCCTAGTGATTTTCACTCATATTCAACAGAATTTCGTGGCAGTCTATTGGGAAGGCAAATACGTCTATGGTGGAATATAATTTTGTGATACTTTTTCTTTAAACAAAGAGATTATCGTACTTAAAAATTACTAAGGAGGTCATTTCCTCCAGGGAAAGTGATGGAGAGAAATTAGGAAACTCACTAATATTTGTAAAAGTGTCACTGTTTGGGAGTATAATAGTTGAAATCTGTAATTTCGAAATGAATGAACTCTACGTTACAGCTAAAAGGAATTCCAGTTTGCCTAGCAACATTAAGGCGAATCAATATGCAGTTTTCCCTGAATTCTCTGATCCTTGAAACTTTAATTTGGCTTACCCAGTTCTTCCAAAGCCTTGAATTCCTATTGCCATCTCTAAAGTCTGCAAGGAATATAATTTAAACATGCTTTATCCCTAACCTGGCTGCTCAGGCCAAGGACTATGTGACCAGCTTTGTTGGAATTAGTTAGGACAGGAAGAGGCCACGTGATGTAACTTGTTTACCCCATTTTATTCTGGTTATGACCACAGTCATGTTTCGTAATTGTGAATCTACCTTCCAAGGATAAGTAAGAACAGGCTAAGATTGAGGGCATTACATACTTTAAACATTGCTTCTCCAAGCAGGAAATTACCCTTGTACATGCAGGGGACACTGAATAAGGGCTCTTCCAGCTTTGTCATCCAAGCTGCACAGCAGGATGGGTGGGTCGGAGCCAAGTCTGTAGAGATTATCAGAAAGTAGAGCTGGCCCTCTAAGGAAGACATGGAGGTTTCAGGCAAATGGCACGCTTATATTCTGCAGGAAACGGTCCATAGAGTAACGCAGGATTCCAGGTGTCTGTGACTTGGACCTGTGTTGTCTGTTTGATGTCTGGGCCCAGTGGAACTTTTCTACATTTGAATATGTGTTGGTTCAATTAGGGTTCAACTGTGATTCCATTCAGTAAGTGTCAAACTTGTGAAAATCAATTTTGCTCAAAGTCAGGTAGAATAACTAGCTGCCGACATGTTGTATTTTGAGGGGTGTGAACAGATCTCTTCTGCTGAGTGTCCTTATGAAGGTTGTGAGTATATCCCTTTAGAGACTGTTTTACTGGGTGGCGGGGGGTGGCGGGGATTCCTCTAGGCAAACAATAATACGCTCTCTAGAAGGAATAACAAATTAAGCCTAGCATCCTATTCTCATAGATGGTCTCTTGCATTTGAATAAGGGTAGTTTTAACTGTGTAGCCTGTTGACTACATGAGTAGGAACTGAAGTCTCAGAGCCCTCAAGCCTACTTGAGTTGATGTGGCCACGAAACTGAGATTTCACAGCAGGAGGGACCCCATAGTGATAGTCATCAGTAGTAGGGCAAAGGTCATCTGTCGTCGTAACAGTAAAATAAAGAATCTGAACCTTGAAGAAATGGAATATAAAACAATAGTTTTGAAGATATTTTGGTTAATATTTGGAATATGGAAAAATACCTAACATGGTTAGAGTGAAAATAGGCCCCCTTGAATGGTATCAGAGCCCAACATCAATAGGGAAAACATTATTTAAAGGGAGCCAAGAGCAGATGTCTTGAATTTCCTTGAATTTAATGCATTTGAGGCATTAGTTGCCTGATCTGTGCTAAGTACTTGGATGTTGAAAAGAGCAAGACAGCATCATGAAACGACGGCCAGGTCTTTGGACTTAATGTTCATGAGGAGACCAGTAAAGAGAGAACCAAAGAAGCCCATTAGGCTGAATTATTATTGGACTGATGTGCGTGGGGAAAATATGTGACTGATATATTTCACCTTGGCATGAATCATGCAGTGACAAATGAGGAAAGCCATAGTTTTCAGCATCCAGAATGAAACCACTTAAGGCCATCTTGGTTTATTTTGTATTTAAGTGAAAGAAATGATTCTAAATTTCTGATTCCATAAATCACCAAACTTTTTGAGTGTCATTTGTTAATATTTTCATGGCAACAGCCTACAAACATTTATCCAGAGAGGTACTTCCACGTTGTGAAGGCAAATTACACCAATTCTTTCCCAGGTGAAATCCTCCATGATGTTTGAAAGTTGGTCTATAAAGTCCTAAGTGGAAATTCTATTTGTAAATAATTTTTGGTTCATTCGGTTCCCAATCTCTTTTCATTCCGCACCAACGACTACACAAACTGGTGGGCAGTAGTTCATGTGCAAATTGCTAATTTTCTATGCTTGCCATCTTCCCTTTGCTTGTCCTTTTATGTAACTTCCAATGTCGAGTATGATAGGCCAGAGATTCATGTCCTAAGGACTGTAGATTCAAATGCAAAGGAAGTCTGGGCCCAGAATAATGATCAGGAGACAGGGGACTCTACTTTCCCATCTGTAACGTGTAGATAATCTAAACCTCATGGGGACAGTAAAGCCCAGTACTTTGTTCTTCCTGCATGAAATTTTTACTGATCTTACCTGTATTGAATTTTTCCCCTAGTTGAGGTACTTATCATATTTGTTTCTATCTCCTTAGTGCCATTGCTCATATTCTGCTTTGTATGACAGGGGTCAGGTCTATGTATGTCTTGAACTCCTCATAAATGAAAGCTCCCTGAGGGGCAGTACAGATTCTAACTCTCCTTCCCTTTCACATCATTAACTCCTACTCATTCGTCAGGTATCAGCTTCAGTACAACAGCTCCAAAGAAGATTCCTCTGATCTCACCCTATCCATTTGCTTCAGGTCAGTTTTCCCTTTTCAGGGACTGTCTTCCCAGATGGCAACTCTTGGCGGTGGGGCGGAGCGGGGGCGGGGGGGGGGGTTGGTGTGGGGTAGGGGGTGGAGGTGCTGATGTCTGTTTACTCGCCACTATTTTCGCAGTGCCTGGCACAGGGCCTCCTACTTAATCAGCGATCAATAAATATTTGTTCAGTAAATGATGAGTAATAGAAACCCAGGGGAAAGTCAGTGACTTAGGTACCTCTTGTTGGTATCTAAGTACCCCCGTTGCACGTAAATTGCGAGGTAACTTGATTGCATCTGAGGAAAGAAACCCATCTGCCTTTGGGGGTGAGCACATATTGAAGGGAGTGGCCTGTCTTGTGGACGTCAAACCTCAACTCTGTTGCTTTCAGAAACCCACACACACCATCATGGACTGGAGCTGTATCTATTGGTTCATTGCCAGAAGGCATTTAGCCGTATTGCACAACTTCCAAGTAGATAGTTATTTTAATGTCAGAGTTTCCAAACGCTGGTGTTTTGATGATGGAAAGGACTAGGATGAATTAAAGCAACTCATGGAATTATTTTACTAGAACAGAAGTTCTCAAAGAAGGGGCTGGAAGTTCAGTAAGATGCAGGTTGTGGTAAAGATAGGGTTTTAGAATGGTCCGCTTAAAGACTCTCTGAGAATTCTTCTCTAGGTCTGAGCATGTCTTCAGAATATGGGAGATATGGGGCTATGCCAGTGATTCCAACTGCTACCTAGTGATAGTCTGCATACATACTTACCTCCTCAGTGGGTAGCCACATTATGAGGAATGTTGAAACGTTTATCAGAGAAATGGATATACCCCTGCATGCCGTGTAGTGCCACTCTTTATCTGGTAGCTGTTAGAAGCAGAATTTGCATCTTTATAGACCATTGTGTCTTTTGGGAAAACATTTCTATTTAGATCATAGACCATAAATAAACCCAATAAGATGGAGAGGGTAAATGTTAGTTTTCCCATTTAACAGAGGAAGACACCCCCCCGCCAATTGCTAGGGGAGCTGAATCACTCAGCAACAGAGGCAAGGAAAAAACATCCAAGCTCTGTGTCCTAGATTCCCAGGCCACCCCAGACCTTTGTCCTTTACACAGGACACATAAAGCAATCCGCTGCCTGGGGTGCATTTCGAAAGCCTGTGCTAAGGCTGTGGTAAAGTACAGCGTCCTTGCCAACTTCTGTCAAAAGAGTTGCCTGTTACTCCCCTCCCTCCGCCCTTTTTTAAAAATTACAAATCTATACATTCAGGAGCAGAGATAGTTTGAAAAACCAAAGGGAAAAATGCTATGGTATCAACCTGAATTCAGACAGGTAAAATTGAATGCACGCCATTCAAATTATGAAGCGCTTTAATGTAAGGAATGAGAGGCTTACACATACAGGAAAGGACTGACAGGGAAGGTGTCACCCAGAGTCTCACCTCTGTGACCGGTGATTCTCAAGAGCTTGCTGAAGTTTCTGTGCATCTCAGGAATACTTGGGAATCTCCTCCTGACTTCCTCGGTCTGCAGCACCAAGGCGGCGGTGATTCTCAGGAAGTTCTTCAAAGGTTAGGACTACCCACGCATTGCCCTGCCCCTCCTCTCTGGATTTCCACATCATACTCAGTGTCTCTCTTTGGCCCTCTCTAACCGAGAACTATGCACACAGGGAATTTTGGGAAATGTAGTTTCTAGTTTCTCCTGTGAGCTGCAGAGAAAACCTCAGAAGGGGGTAGTGGTGATGCCCAATTAAAACAGCCAAGGGCTTCCCTGGTGGCGCAGTGGTTGAGAGTCCGCCTGCCGTTGCAGGGGACATGGGTTCGTGCCCCGGTCCGGGAAGATCCCACATGCCGCGGAGCGGCTGGGCCCGTGAGCCATGGCTGCTGAGCCTGCGCATCCGGAGCCTGTGCTCCGCAGCGGGAGAGGCCACAGCGGTGAGAGGGTGAGAGGCCCGGATACCGCAAAAAACAAACAAACAGAAAAACAAAACAGCCAAGCCGGCACATCTACCATAATCCTACCTTGCCAACCGCTATCACGTTGAGGGTCCCATTCCAATTGTTTGCACGCACATTTTGCAAAGTAATTGCAAACCCAGTGAACATCCCTGAATTATTACATTTTTTCCCCTGATGCTTATACAGTCTTGAAGATGTGCCATAGTTAACTTGTCAGATTAAGCATTGGACTTTAAAAGTATGAAAGAAAGAAAGCCAGAAATGGAGGGGAATCTGTTACGAAAAGCTGCTTGGAGATGATAATACCCCGCTTCTATCCATCGTTGGCAATCTTGCCATTATTTTTGTTGACACAGTCCTTAGTAGCTCGTCCTCTTCTCCAACCAGGGGCTTGGTCTGTTTGTTTTGGAAATTGATTGCTGGGACCATCACAGAGTGATTTACGTAGCAACTTATCATAATTAGTTATCGTTTGCAGTTTCCTTAATGTGAGTTGCATTTTATGCTTAACAATTGATGTTTCTGTATTTCTCCATGAAGCAGCTCAATGTGTGTCATCCAAAAAAGAAAAAAAAGGTGGAAGGAAAAACTGCTGGCGTTTTTTAGTTTTATTTTTTTAAACAGTTTCAGCCTGAGATATCATAAAATACCTTTTTTCAGAAGCCATAAATGCAGAGGGTTTTGCTTCAACTATTCAAATAAGCCAAAGTGAAATGAATCAGAGGAGAATTAAATGGATGTAGGTGAAGATGTGTCAATGTAGGCAAAGATGTTTGGGATGGGGAGATGTTGGCCAGAAAAACTGTACACCAGCAAGCAGAATACTTCCGGGAGGGCACAAGATGGGGCTGCTTGATAACCAAACTTCATCACAATTTGTTTTAGGCTTATAGGATTTGGAAGCAATCTGTCTCTTTCAGACAATTTAAAAACCTTTTTCTATTTTTCATATTTGTACCATTTTGCTAATGTCAACCCACGGGGAATGTGAAAGCTTAAGTAGACTTGATCATTATAAACAAAATCCACGCAGAATAATAGCAAAGACTCAAGGAAAGCAGGTGCATTTATCTGGGTTCTCTTACCAGTTCAGCATCAAGGAGTCTTTTTGCCTATTGCTTGTTGGTTCTCATTGACCATTTAAAGAGATGGAACAAGCAATCTGATGGTTATGGTGACTTTGCCTGGTAGGTCTCACCTAAGATCAGACCCATGACTCAGGCAGCCTGTTTATTTGCTGCCTTCAGTCTTCCAGAATATTTTGATCAGTCTTTCAAGGGAGCTAACCATCACATGGTTTCTCATAAAATGTGACTGCTTCATTGAAGGTTCATAGAAGTATGATGGATCCAACTCTCCTCTATGGAAAGTGTATTGAAAGCTGTGGAAAAAAGAAAGAAACAAGGAGGTGGGTAGGGAGAGCAGGTGAGGGAGAAGGAGAGAAAAAGAGAGAGAGAAGAAAACAGAAAAAGAAAATCACGTTGGCAATTGACAAGGAAGCCTTCTTTGCTGAGGCGGACACGGTTGGTCTGTGGGTCCTGCCAAGCAAGTACATGGCCTCGGCTGCCATCTCTCAGACTCCGTGCTGTGGCTTTGCCCTGGCTGTGTGAGGAAAGAGTGTGTTGGTTCCCTGTGCAGAGCTATTATTAGCATTTTCTAATTATGTAAAATACTTTCCTCTGATGACATTTTCAACAGAACCCCTCACTTTAGTTTTTTCTTCCCTTCATAATGCTTTCATGGGCTTAGAATCTTGGTGGAAGTCTCAGATGCTGAGAGATGCTAATGTTTCTTTTATTTAATCGAGGTGACTAGTGATTTGACAGTAGTGGTTGACAGGTTTATTTTATCTGTGTGGCAGCGGGAGTCTATTTTCAGTCTGTGCACTCTGTTCCTAAGTAAAAGGACTTTACTAAGTGCTGAATAAATTGTACTTTCCTTTGATTCTAGGCCTTGCTGAAATGGTTTAAAAACAGTAGTCTGGGTCATCAAATTCATTTCCCTGCTGCTTTGCAGGGTCAATAGCTTCACTCTGTGTGGAGCGGGGCTGGGTAGATTGGAATGGAGGGTGGTGTAGATTAAAACTTCCACATATATATAGACAGATGTGCAAGTGTGTGCTCGCTGTCTGGGAAGCTGGCAGTGATGGAAGAGCAAGCCAAGTGGAATCTGAAGATGGATGAATCTGTTAGACTATTACCAGGATTGGCATGGACTTTAGCCAGGAACTTGAAGCAGCCTCCTTTAAGTGTGTGAAATCCATGGGGGTCCATTTCGTATCCTTTTTCTTCAAGGATGATTTTTCATTTGCAGTCTCTGCAATTGCTTTATTTCTAGTCTTTGGGCAGAACTGTGTGTACTCATAGGCACAGAGGGGCTGTGGAGTTGGTTCTTCCGTTCCAGAGCAAAGCGAGGAGGGCAGAACGGAATCTGGCTGCACACCCCCAACAGCAATCAACCTTCCTTCTGTAGGATGAGAGATCGAAGGATAACCCTTGCTCCAACAGACAGACCAAATACAAAATAGTGATAAAAAATACGTCCCTCTGTTTAAAAAAAAAATGGAGGGTCCGGAATTGACAGGGTTGAAGATTCTAAATGTCCTGAAGTTTTAGAGACTTGAGCTGTTTCTTCTCCCTTCCGTTGCAAGGGAAGAGCTGGGACATGGTCAAATGTGTCTCCTGAGATGACAAGTATTGCCCTGAGAACCGTCATTCAAGGAGTCCTCCAGTATGTCTTTATCTTGTATCCACTGTGAACAAAGTATATGTTAGGGTTTGTGGAGAGCTCAGAAACAGAGAGCATGGAATCTGTCTTATAGTTTGATTGTGGAGATACCAAAAATGAAGCAATGCCAACCAAACAGATATTATATATTATATAATTAAGAGTTGCCTCACTTGGTAAAAGCCATGTAAGTGCTAAAACTGCTTAGAAAAGAAGGGAATCAGTAAAGGCTAGAATAGTCAGGCGTGGCTGTTTGGAGGGTATTGGCATTGAGCTTTGAAGGACAAGTAGGGCATGAGTAGGTGGATGGCAAAAGAAAGGCATTCCAGAAAAAGGAAATGGGTAAAGAAAAGGTAAGAATAGTTAGAACTGACTGGAGGAAGGGGCCCAGTTTTGAAAAATTCAGAAATAAGTTTACTTGTAGAACAGATTTGTATTATGGCAGGCCTTGAACAGGCAGAAGCATCTAGATTGGATTTAAAGCTGTGCTATATGGTTATTAATCTGAAAGCAGTATGCAAGGGGATTGGAAAGAGAAGAGCCAGGACTTGAGGAGGCCACTGTGGGATGGCCTTGAAGGGAGTGTGGTCCAGTTTTGGAAGCTTTGGATTTCTTGACACCAAGCTATGTGACTGCAGACTATACTGCCTCCAAACAGCAGGTTTCAAGCAAAGGTAATTGAGGCAACAATTTGGTAACAGATGGGGAGGACAGCTGGGGCCAGGACACTGGCCAGTGGAGCAGGGGTGGGGGCGATGTAAAGGGAACCTTACAGCCATGGTGGAGTTGTGGTTTGAGGTTGCTGATGGTTTGGTCTCAGGGTATCCCTGGCTCGGGTATCAGAGAAAATGGACAATCAATGCTTTTCCTCCCCATGTGATTCAAAGTCTTTCTGACGTTGGTTTTTGAAACCAAAATTTAGAGCCCAGCAGCAATTAAGATAATGGTGAAATAATCTAGCATTTGATGCTGAAGGATGGAGTAGCTGGCGAATAGGGGAAGAAATATGAGAACGACTCTGTAACAAATGCAATTGGCTGACTTAATGACTGATTATTGTTAGAGGTAGAGGGTACCAGAGAACAGACAGCTGCAAGGAAGCTGGCCTGGTTCATGGGAAGCTGTAGTCTCTGCCTGTAGCCCTTCTCACATTCCTCCTTGCAGGATTCTCCACTGCCACTCAGGCATGAGCTATAATCTGGCCTGTTAAACGGAAGACTGCTGGAATTAATGTAGTGGAGCTCGTGGCAACAGGAACAAACATATAAGAAGCAGGCAGGGAAGCCACAAAAATGTGTTCTCATTCGAGCCTTTGGCTCAAGATGAGCTACATTCTTTTAAAAACGAATAAGGGCTCAGGGTGTTTTATTCCTGAATCTTGGGTTTCTGGAAGGAGAGCTCTTTGAAAGCCAATGCTTTTGGTCTAGATTGTTCTGCTGGGAGCTCTGCCCAGCCTTAACTTCCTAGGCCCAGGTCTTTCCACTCATTTGTTTCCCCTTCTCTTAGAGAAAACTTTACCCCTGCCCCAGGTTTTTCCTCATGTAGAGCTTTTACAACCTTTTTGGAACAAATAAACAAACATCTGGAATCGTGTAGTCCATTTAATTAAAAAGTTTGCGTTTGGCCAGAAATGGTAAAATCATGAAAAATGGCCTGTCGGTGAGCTCAAGAAGGCCAAACGATGACGTCGTTGGCTGCAAGTGGATTGAAACTGAGTGAGTGAACACCTGCTCGGTTCAGCCTTCTGTCCTCCTGTTCCCCCTTCCAGCCATTAGTATTTACTGCTCTGGTTCTTCATCCGTCCTAATGCAATTCTTGGTTCAGGCTGGTCGGGGGACGGGGCTGTTACTTTTCCAATAACTTGGGGTTTGTCGGGATGTGTGTACTTTATGAAGGGTGTGGAATTGGGCCTTTTGACTTCTCAGTTCCCTGAATCAGAATTCCATATGCTTCAGGTCACTGCTGGGGCCTCTTTCTGTTTCTTCAATCAGTCAGCCGACCGTGGTTTTTTTTCAGACGCACTCTGGACTGGGAGGTTGTGGGAAATGCAAGGGAAGCTGTGGGCTCTGCCTTCAAGAAACCTGTAGTCTAATTGGAGAAAGAAGGCCCTGCACACACAGAAAGCAGAGGTCAAGCTAGATGCAGGAGTGCAGGAAAGGGAGAACGGAAGCATGGGGTTAGTGAGAACAGATGTATGCGCAGGTGGCTTCCTATGAAGGTTAGTGAGAACGGAAGTATGGGGAGGTGGCCTCAGATGAAGATGAGAACTGAGTTGAAAGCAAATAGATGAAAGGAGAAAGAAAGCTGGGTTTATCTTATCTCACAGGAGCAGCCACTGCTAAGTTCTTTTTACTCAGGTGTAAAGAAAGGGCTTTAATCCCTCCATTCTCTGCTTCCAAATATCTAAGACCCCTTTCTCCAAGTCACCTCATAGAAACCTACAGACTGAGAGAAAAACATGTGCTTAATACAGAAACACAGTTTCACAATAAATCTTCCATCCCCTGCCTCTCCACTTACACAGTTCCGCCCAGTTGTTGGTCCTGTGTACTTTGAATATAAAAATTCTAAAGCCACCACTGGAGTGAAACCATTTATATAGGTGACAAACTTGGAGGAATCTTCCCTGGGCCGTTTCAGAGTGTGAAAGAGAACTTGGGGAGAGACCAAGTGGAGTTCTTGCTTAATTTCTGGCCATAATCTAGGTGAGGTACATGTGCGAAGGAACGTTATCGCAGGGGTTAGCCAGGATGATTCTGTTCTTCTGACAGCTCCCTCAGCAGGGCCTGCCTGTGGTGAAGTAAAATGTAAGTTTCATTTGCATATTAAGAGAAGAATGTTGAGAGTATTTGGCTTTGCAGAGTGTAGTGCTCTGATATGTCTTCCACTTGAGACTTTAATCCCAGGATAAAGTTATCCTGAAAAAAAAAAGATGAGAGGTCTTTTTGTTGTTGTTGTACAGAATACGAAGGAAGTATCTAGGGAGCTGGAAATACAGTGGGTGCCATTTAGCTTGGATCTTAGGAAAGGATGAGTGTTGTTGAACTCAGGTGTGGATTGGCAAGGGTGATTGGGAAACCACCATTCCCCAAGGCCTTGTACTGCTCATCTGTCTTTGAGAGTTGAATCGTGTAGCCTGGAGGAAGTGAAATGAAATTTATACAACTTTCAAATCCAATCAGGATTTGAAACACAGATCCAGGGTTCTCTTTGTCAATGCTAGTTCAGCTTTTTTTTTTTTTTTTTTTAATTAAATGAAACCAGGGTTTCACCTTGACCCCTCCGGACTTTTGCAAGCACAGACAGATACAAGACCATGTTGGAAAAACACTCCACTGTTGTCAGAGGAGTTCTTAGTCCTGGACTCTTTATTATTCTTGTGCATCTGTTTCTTTAAATACTCTCTGCAGAAGCATTAGCATGAAAATAAAGAGTATAGCAACTTGGAATTTTCCATTTGTAGCTTCCTTAGTCTGTGGGGTCAAAGTTCTATCCTCAGGGATGCTAATGCAAACTTTGTGTGCTGTTCCAGGGCAAATGTTTCTCAGCTAAAAGACAAGAAGGGGTGGGGAGCCAGGAAAACAATGCAATGCTAATTCCCAAACACAGGCTGCCTGGAGATTCCAATTTAAATTGCTGCTCCCTTACCCCTCTTCCCACCCTCCCCCAAAGAAAAAAAATATCCTGTGTTGGAAGGACAGACATCTGTGTAAGAGCAATAAAACAGTCTTCTCTCTTGTGGATTAGCTCTTCATTCCTTTATTTATCTTGCTATACCTCATCAGTTTCTCCAAAATCAAGGAGAGTCAAAAAGGATAAGATGCAGTCCCTTTCTTTGTTTTTGATTAAAGAAACCCATATAGCCATTCTCCCACACAATTTATTTTTTTCCTCAAGAGAGAGCTTTCCTCTTATGTCTAATTTCTCCCTTTCTTCATCTGCTTCCCTGGAATCTTTCTAGACCTTGCTTCATACAGTGTACAAATCAAAGACGTAAAGTCCCCTGGAGAACAGGTTAGTCAGGGCAGTGAGTGCTGGCATATCTGGGAGATTGTAAAGCATAAGAAGAATTAAAACAGCATAAGGAACATGTTCTACAGCCTCCTTTTCTTCTTCTGAATCCCTAGAAATTTGTTAATTAATTAAACAGATATCTAAGGAATATATACTTTATTCCAAGCACTGTTCTAAACATTAGGGATAGAGGGATGAATAAAACGGACAAAAATCTCTGCCTTCAGAGAGTTTACATTCTGGTAAGACAAAGGATTGATAATTCAGATTAAAAAAAAGAAAAGCCCCATAGAATATGTTAGAGAGAAGAATATGATGAAAAACAGGCAACGGAGATGAGAGGTTGTATAGTGGTAATTTGAGGCTTGATAGCCAGAGAAGCCATCACTGAGAAAGTGGCATTGAAGTAACAACTTTAAGGAGGTGAGAGATGGGAACTTGATAATATCTGAGAGAAAAGTCATCCAGGCAAAGGAAAGAGCAAGTGCAAGGCCTTGAGATAGGAGCATGCCTGGCATACGTGAAAAAGAGCTAGGAGGCCAGTGTGGCTGGGGTAAGTAACCCAGCAGGGGAGGGGTGGATTGAGGGGAGTGGAGATTAAGTCAGAACAATATCAGAGGTCAGATCTTATAGCATCTTGTAGGCCATTTACTATTACTGAGGCAGGAGGCTGTCTTAAGGTGTTAGCAAAGATGATGGAAGTGATATTACACTACTCTACACTACTCCCCACAGGGGAATTTTAAAAAAACCTAACCAATAACTAACTGAAAAACAAGAAGGGATATTGTTGTTGATCAGGAACTATGTAGACTTTGTGCAAGATGGATGAGATAGTATGGAAGAGACCTTCTTTAAAATGTAGGACCAGCTTCAGGTGTTTGTTAAGCACAGGGAGCCACTGGGGAACCTCATAGCAGCCAACAAGGTAAGCCTTCTCCTCCATGGGTAGTCACGTGGGTCAACCCATCCGTATGCCTGTCCCCATCCTTACTTCAGGCATCACTCAACAGAGCTATCTTTAAGCCAGAGTAGTAAGTAAGAGTGACTGGAAGAGTGAAGTAAGATGGCAAGAGTTGGTAGAAATGTAATAGTCATAATAAATGGGAATGGACCAAATCAAAAGGCAGAGTACTCCCAGACTTGGTTAAAAAAAAAAAAAAAAAAAGGAAACGTAAAATAAAATGCTTTTTATTTCTTTTGAAAGATTTATTTATTATTTATTTATTTAATTTATTTTTGGCTGCGTTGGGTCCTGGTTGTGGCATGTGGGATCTTCGTTGAGGCATGCGGGATCTTTCATTGTGGTGCGTGGGCTCTTCCTCGTGGTGCATGGGCTTCTCTCTAGTGTGGTGCGCAGGCTCCAGAGCGCGTGGGCTCTGTAGTTTGCGGCACGCGGGCTCTAGTTGAGGCGCAGCGCGCAAGCTCAGTAGTTGGCGGCACACGCACACGAGCTTAGTTGCCCACGGCACGTGGGATCTTAGTTCCCTGACCGGGGATCAAACCTGCATCCCCTGCATTGTAAGGTGGATTCTTTACCACTGGACCACCAGGGAGGTCTCAAAAAAAATGCTTTTTAAAAAGATATTTACAATAAAATGACATAGGAAGCTTGACAAATACAGGGATTACGGGGGGGGGGGGCAGCAACTCGATACATGCTAAAAACCCAGGAATAGCAATGCTAATATCACACAAAAAAAGGCTCAAGGTGATTACTGAAATGATGAAGAGGAATATTTTATATAATTAAGAAGATATAATGGGAAGCTATAACAATCATGAATCTCAATGCATATAACAACAAAGCTTTGAAATACATGAGGCAACAACTTCTAGAAATACTATAGGTAAAACTGACAGCCACAGTCACACGTGACATCTTAAGCGTATCTCCCATAGAAAATTACAAGTAAGTGACCAGAGATTTCACAATATGTATATTTTGTTAAACAATAAACAAAATGGACATGCTTTTTTTTTAAAAAGAAATATATGGAATAGTCACAAAAGCTATCCAGAAACTGAGTCATAAATGAAACTGTAGGGCGATGTCTTTTACAAATGTGAGTAGAATAATCTTCAGTGAGAAATTAACAATAAAATTAACAATAAAACAATGAAATGTAATAAAAAAGTACTTGCCTAGTGACCAAGTAGGATTTATCTTAAAATTGAAAGGATAGTTTACTATTAGAATTTATCAATAAACTTGTCATATTGGAATATTAAAAGGAAAAATATGTAAGATAATGGTAATAGATACAAAAGAAAGGAAAGAAGAAAAAGGAAGGGAGAGAGGGAGGGAGGAAAGGCAGAGAGAGAGAAAGAGAAAAAGAGGGAAGAAAAGGAAGGAAGGGAGGGAGAAAGAAAGAAAGCAATGAATTTAATAACCTTTTTTGCTCACATCTCTTAGCAGACAAGGAATAGGTGGGAACTTCCCTAACTTGATAAAGATTATCTGTCCAAAACCTACAACAATCTGCAGAGAGAAGAATAAAGGATTAAAAATGTTCTCATTAAACTCCCTGAACAGGCAAGTAAGGAATATTCTATATCTCCTTGGAGATGCTAGCCAAAGCAATAAGATGTACTACAACAACAACAACAAAAGCAAAAAAGAGAGCAATAAAAGTAGCAGTAAATACAGCATTATTTGCAGTCAATATGATTTACATCACTTTTCTGTAACAGACCAGATGTTAAATATTTTAGGATTTGCAAGGCAGAAGATATTTGTCACAACTACTTAGCTCTGCCTTTACAGAATATAACATGACAGAACTAAGGCCCATCATATTGGTAATAGGAAAAAATGTAAATGTGCTTAATTCACGTATTTAAAATACTTTCAGACTGGATCATAAGGCAAAACCCAATTCTCTGTGTTATATAGAGAAACAAACAAATTGAGTCAGAAAAGCTGAAATAAAAGGCTGGAGCAAAAAGAAAACAGGGGTTACAATCTAAATATCACAAGGTAGAATTCAAGAAGAAGAGCCTTACATGAGACAGAGAAGTCATTTAGTGGAACAAGACAGTAGTCTTTTATGTTCACTGACTCTGTGGGTCAAGAATTCCAAGAGAGGACAGTGGGAATGACTTATCTCTGCTCTGTAATATCTGGCGCCTCCACAGAAGACTTGAAGCCTGGGAGCTAGAATCATCTGAAATCTTATGTACTCACTTGCTCAGTGGTTGATGATGGCTGTTGGCTGGGAGCCTGAGTTCTCCTTGTGGTCTTCCTTTGTAGCCTAGTTAGGCCTAGAAACACCTTAGTGTAGTGGCTGAGTTACAAGGGCAAAAGAAATTCATGAGAGAGTAAGAGTCAGGCAAAAGCCATATCATCTTTTTATGATCTATGTCTTAAAAGTCATGTAGCATTACTTTAGCTACATTCTGTTCATCAGAATAGTCACAAAAACCCTGCTCAAGTTTAAGGGAAGAAAAAATAGATTCTGCCTCTTGATGGGGAGTGGCAAAGTTCTAGAAGAGCTTGTGGGACCCAAAATATTGCTCTGCCCATTTTTGTCAAGTGCAGTCTTCCACAGTAATGTATTTGTTCATAAACAAAATTCAATGAATTCCAGGGAGTAGAGGTAGTACAAAAAACTCTGGTCACAATGTAATAAAACTATAAATTAATAACAAAATCAGATTGCAAAAAGCCAGATATGATGGTGAAACCATTATCTGTCAGAACCTATGAGATAGATCTAAGGCCATTCTCAGTAGAAAACAGCTTTAAGTACAGGTATTAGTTTTTTAAAAAAGGGAAAAATTGTAAAAGATAAAGTAAGCATCTGACTCAAACACTCAGCTAAATAAAATTAAAGAAAGTGAAGGAATGGATTAGTAAAGCTAATGAACAGTAATAAATACGGTAATAATACTGTAATAAAATAAACTGTATAATGAATAAAACAAAAGATAAGTTTTAGAAAAACTAAATCACTAACATAGTAATCA
Organism: Phocoena phocoena; assembly: GCF_963924675.1. Lineage (NCBI taxonomy): Eukaryota > Metazoa > Chordata > Mammalia > Artiodactyla > Phocoenidae > Phocoena > Phocoena phocoena. The sequence goes on along the minus strand of NC_089234.1, from coordinate 56,835,764 downwards.
AGGAAAAATTTAAAGAATGAATATATACATTTGCTTATGCGTAGGTAAAAAATTAAAAGCCACAGAAAGAAGAGAAAATTAAAAGAATCATAAGAACTAACTTTATTCAATTCTTTGCAAATATATGAAAATCTAGATCAAGTGGATAATTTTCTAGAGAAATATAATTCCCCAAAACTGACTCCAGAAGAGGTAGAAAAGTGAAACAGATTGATTTCCATAGGAAAAAATAAAATTTTAAGGACCTATCACCACACCCACAAAAGCACTAAGTCTAGGTACTTTTATGAGGAAATTTTATCAAACATTACAAGAGAAGATATTCAGCAGTACTCTGTTAAGTATTTAACAACTGGGTCTCTGTGAACACACACACACAACACATGCAAAACAAACACCTCTCCCCCCACCATGTGTGGTGTTTGCCAGTTTCTGTGGCATGAATATTTCCACCATGACTGATTTCAAGCTACATATGTGATGTTACTTCATGTGGACTTGGGAAGAGATGTACACAGTCTGTTCTTGTGAGTCATTGCAAGCTGGTTCCTGTACACCACAGTGATGATTCCAAATCTATTTAAACTGCTCCAGAGCACAGATAAATAAGTACTTCCAAATTCTTTTTATAAACAGCATAAAACCTTTATAGAAAAATCAATAAGAATTACAGAGAAAATAGCTACTTTTCATCTGGATTTTGAGTATAGGTGCAAAAAATCCTAAATAAAATAATTATGAAAAACATCCTGCAGCATAAACAGAAGAGTAAAATATTACGACCAATTAAGATGTATTCTAAGTATGCAATGAAGTCTCAATATTAGGATATCCATTTATTTAATCTTTTTAATAGAGCTAAAGAAGAAAGGCATAATTTTATAAGAGCTGAAAGGGCTTTGGCCAAATTCAATAACCATTCTTGATTAAAAGTATACAAAAATAGATGTATACTTCCTAAGCATGATAAATCGCATCCATCTCAGTCCAAAAGCCAACATCAAACTTAGTGCGCAAACATTAAGAGGTATTCTTATTAAAGTAAGGACAAGATAAGATATCTGTAACCACCACTATTATATAATATTTTACTGGGAATGGTAGCCAATGCAATAGACAGGAGAAGGAAACTATAGGCATGAGAATGGAAAGCATATGGCAAAACTGTCATGTTTACAGATGATTTTATTTGCTTTGACAATTGGAAACTCAAGAGAACCAACTGAAGGACTAACAAGAGAATTCAGTAATAAAGTAAGGTATAAGACTAATATACAGAAATCACTAGCCTTTTTTTTTTTTTCCACATCCACTCTTCCCACCCCACAACTCCTTCTCTCTCAGCTCCTCCCCCTCCAGCTCCTTCTCCAGGACCCACAGCTGCCTTTTAACATCAAAATGGAAACCAATTAGAAAGTACTTTTTAGATTCCAATTACAAAAGCAACATAAAAGACAATAAATTGAGAATATTATAATGTACATGAACAGAAGTGTAATTCTTCATAAAAAAACTTTAAAACTCTCTAGAAAGACATACAAAAAGTCTAGAAGATATGAAGAGACATACCATATCCTTTTATAAGAAACCTCAAGGCCATAAATATGTCAGTGACCTCTTTGTTAAAATATAAATTCATTATGAAGCTTCATAACAACCAAAGATTTTTTTTCTTTTTAAGCTAGAAAAAAATGAATCTAAAATTAAGATTGGAAAATAAGCGAAAGTAATATCAGGGATCATTTAGAAAAATAATTGTAGTAAGAGGAAGTTAGATATCATACTACAAAACCTCAATAATTAAATCAGTGTGGTCCTGGTATGCAAATCACCGAACAGACTAATAGAATAGAATCGGAAGTCTAGAACTACTCAATTATATGTGGGGATTCAGTATATGATAAAGTTGTATCTTAAACTACTGGAGAAAGATAGACTATTCCATATATGTTCTTGGGGCAAATCAGTAGGTATTCTGAAAAAAAAAAAAGTTTGGATTCATAACCCATACCTTACACCAGGATAGATGACAGATGAATTAAATTTTTAAATGGAAAAGAAAAAGAAACCATGAAAGTTCTAAAAGAAAATAGTGACCTCAGAATTCAGAAGCGCTAATTTAAAAAACAGAAATTGAAAAATGTAATCTTATTAAAAATACTCTTGACTTTATTTTTTAAAATCTATTACACATTTTTTAAAAAGAACTTTTGACTTAAGCAAAGTCAAAAGACAATGAACTTTGAAAATGTTTGGAAATCATATCACAATGATAGATTATATATATTTCTAATATATGAAGAGTTTCTGAAAATTTGTTTTCAAGTGATCAACAACCCAGTATAAAATTAGGTTTTTCTTAGAGGAAAACATAGGCAGAACACTCTATGACATAAATCACAGCAATATCCTTTTTGACCCACCTCCTAGAGAAATGGAAATGAAAACAAAAATAAATAAATGGGACCTAATGAAACTTAAAAGCTTTTGCACAGCAAAGGAAACCATAAACAAGACCAAAAGACAACCCTCAGAATGGGAGAAAATATTTGCAAATGAAGCAACTGACAAAGAATTAATCTCCAAAATTTACAAGCAGCTCATGCAGCTCAATGACAAAAGAACAAACAACCGAATCCAAACATGGGCAGAAGACCTAAATAGACATTTCTCCAAAGAAGATATTCAGATTTCCAACAAACACATGAAAGGATGCTCAACATCACTAACCATCAGAGAAATGCAAATCAAAACTACAATGAGATATCATCTCACAGCGGTCAGAATGGCCATGATCAAAAAGTCTAGAAACAATAACTGCTGGAGAGGGTGTGGAGAAAAGGGAACACGCTTGCACTGTTGGTGGGAATGTAAATTGATACAGCCACTATGGAGAACAGTATGGAGGTTCCTTAAAAAACTAAAAATAGAATTACCATATGACCCAGCAACCCAGCAATATATACTGGGCATATACCCTGAGAAAACCATAATTTAAAAAGAGTCATGTACCAAAATGTTCATTGCAGCTCTATTTACAATAGCCAGGACATGGAAGCAACCTAAGTGTCCATCAACAGATGAATGGATAAAGAAGATGCGGCACATGTATACAGTGGAATATTACTCAGCCATAAAAAGAAACGAAATTGAGCTATTTGTAGTGAGGTGGATGGACCTAGAGTCTGTCATACAGAGTGAAGTAAGTCAGAAAGAGAAAAACAAATACCGTATGCTAACACATATATATGGAATATAAGAAAAAAAAAAAGGTCATGAAGAACCTAGGGGTAAGACGGGAATAAAGACACAGACCTACTAGAGAATGGACGTGAGGATATGGGGAGGGGGAAGGGTAAGCTGTGACAAAGTGAGAGAGTGGCATGGACATATATACACTACCAAACGTAAAATAGATAGCTAGTGGGAAGCAGCCACATAGCACAGGGAGATCAGCTCGGTGGTTTGTGACCACCTAGAGGGGTGAGATAGGGAGGGTGGGAGGGAGGGAGACGCAAGAGGGAAGAGATATGGGAACATATGTATATGTATAACCAATTCACTTTGTTATGGAGCAGAAACTAACACATCACTGTAAAGCAATTATACTCCAATAAAGATGTTAAAAAAAAAAAAAGGTCAGTAATGGCATGCCCAGAAATACTTGCATACGATTAAGTGAAATATATGCAGTTGTATTTATTGTAGAGTAGATGTGCTATCTAAACATTGAAAATAGCCAACTATCTATCGACTGAGAAATGGTTAAATAAATTATGGTTTGTCCAATATGGACTATTATGTAGCTCTGTCAAAAGAATTAGGAAGCTCCTTGCAAAATTATATGCAAGTCTGTGCAGTTATTTATCATTAAGAGCATAAAGTGAGGTGCTCAGCAATATGCAAGGCATAGTACTATTTATGCATCAAAGGTGGAATAATAAGAATCTATGTTTGTAAAAAGACTGAAAGACAGATGACAGTAGTGACCCCCTGTGGACGGGGAGGCATGATGAGGAACGTGGGAAGACCGGGTGGGAGACAGACTGTTCACTAGACACATATATTTACTTTAAAATTTTTAATTATATTCAAAAAATAAATTGAATTTAAAGACTAAAATAGAATCTGTAGAGCCTCTAACCTAACAGTTACACATGTCTTAGGGGAAGTATGCAGAATGATGTTCATTGCAGTGGTTTTCTGGTAGTAAAAAAATACCAAGAGAAATTATATTCCCATCAGAAATGGAATGGTAGAAGTATGGTAAATATGATACTGAATACTGTGAGGAGTGGGGATTTTTTTTGCGGTAAGCGGGCCTCTCACCGTTGAGGCCTCTCCTGTTGCGGAGCACAGGCTCTGGACGCGCAGGCTCAGTGGCCATGGCTCACGGGCCCAGCCGCTCCGCAGCACGCGGGATCTTCCCGGACCGGGGCACGAACCCGTGTCCCCTGCATCGGCAGGCAGACTCTCAACCGCTGTTCCACCAGGGAAGCCCATGTGAGGAGTGTTTTTAAAAATTAAGGTAAATAAGGTACTAAAACAGAATGCTCTCCAAGATATATTTTTGAGCAAAAATCAATGTGCGTACAAAACATTTGTACACTATGATGGAATTTATGTATTTAAAAGCACAAAATCACACACACATACACTCAAACACATACATGTGTGTAAATGCATAGAAGCAGTTTTGGAAGGATGGACAGAAAACCCCTGACAGTAGTTACTTCTACAATTTGGGGGAGATCCAAATCGGAGTGGCGGAAGAGTAGGAGATCAGAAAGACTAGCTTTTTCAGTATCTGAATTTTTATGAAAATGTGCTAATATTTTACTCATGTAAAATAATGAACTAAATAATAAAAAAATAAATATAATAATAAAAACAGTAGTAATAATAAAATTCCAAAGAGGGTAGAAAATTTGGGTAATCTGTAAGCATTTTGGAGACTGAAACTTCATTTCCCCAAGGCCAGTGATAAAGAAATAGTTTCTTTGACAATGTCCCTTTTCTTCAAATGTAAATAATCTAGTGTTGAGAATCCATACTAAACTATCTGTACTCTGTCACTGTTGGGGAATGGGCTATTCATATGAATTAAATTTTCAGGTAAATAAAGAGATGTAGAGAAAAAACTAAAGAGGTCCAGGCATCTTGCATGGCTTACTGATTTACTGAGAATAGGAAGGGCGATGTCTGCATTAAAAGAGCTACTATTTATTGAGTGATTTCTTTAGAGCCAGGCACTGTGCTGGTATTTTACATGTGTTTGTGGTCTCATTTAATCATGGGAATATCTCCTAAAGCTGGATATTATCCCCATTTTATATATGAGGAAATTGAAGCTTAGAGAGATATTGTGTAGTTTACCCAATGTCCCAGTGCAAATAAGTGTCCTTCATGAGATTGAAAACCAGGTCTGACCCTGAAGCCTGTGTTTTTTCTTCTGTTCCATACTGCCCCCCGCCAATAAAATACACTTAAGAGAATAACTACACTGAATATATTTTAATCTGTTTCTTGATGATTCAAGAAAGCACTTCTGACTTCTTCAGTATTGCAGGTATCCTGCAATGATGAGCATCAATTATCAGAGTACTAGTGAAGCATGAAAATGATGGTTAATTGGAGATATCCAGTTGAAAGAAAGCAGAGCGATACTGTATTTACAGAATGTAGTGCTTTTAGTACAGATAAATAAAGGTGCAACACAATCACTGGTGTGATCTTTGCATAGCCCTTTTGTTATTATGGACCTGCATATTCTGAAAGTCTTTATCCCCTATATACTGATTCATGTGTTCTCTCATTTTCAGCACTTATGTTAGACCTTGTTTCGATGTTTGCAGTCCTGTAAATATTGTTTAGATACGTGATGCAATTTCCCCCCTGTTGGAATCTCATAGCAAAAGATCTGATCTCTGCAACCTGAACTAACGCAAGCAGAGTTTAGGTGTACTGCGCCAGTGGCTTCGTAGATGACCTGTTTGGTTACAGATTATAAATGCCATTTAAAGAAAGCAGGAGATGGCTCCTGAGTCTCTAGTAAACTTCAGCAACCACCTGAGAGATACCTCTGTGTGACCTCATAAAATGGAAATAAAGAATGGCACAGAACCCATTGACTATGCACTTTCTCACCTGCTGAGAGCAAAACGCAATCCAATGCAATTTTAGTACTTACATGCCTCTGAGGAAAATAGATCCCTAAAAATCTCCAAGTGCAGCACTGGAAAAATTCCTTAAATTTGTGCTATGCTTGATATTATAAAACCCAAGGAACCTTAGATTTTCTCCTTGAGTGAAATGGACTGGTAATTTTGTTTTGTTATATTATCCACCAAACATAATGATAATGGGTCACATGTAATTTAGGAAAAAATTAAGTCTAATAAGAAAAATCTCTAATAAATACTAACAGCATCTTATTGGTATTTCATTGGTCTAACCCTCCTATTAACATTTGTTTTTACATATTAAATGGAAATGAAGAGGACAGTAAAAATTCAAATAAGCAATTTTATAATATACACGTTACAAATGTTTGCATGCCTCTTCCCTCAGGCAGGTACTAGGAGGGATGGTACATAAAAGGGAGTGGTACTAGGATATAACAGGAGATTCTTGATTTTAGATGTGTTGAGCAGTAAAAATGCTCACTGTAGGCGCTGGACCCCGTCATTAACCAGGAATGCAACCCTTTCGATGAAAACCAGAATTCAGCCCTGAGGAAAGGATACAATTAATTATTTCCTCAAATCAGGCTTCTTCTGAGCTACTGGAGGAGGGTGGAGGAGCTTAGGGAGCCGCTGGTACCCTAGCAGAAAGGTGGGGTGTGTCCCATATATTGTTAGCTACCCATCACAGACAATGTGGTAGGGTGGTGTAGGACTAAGGGAATGTATACAGGAAGCTCTCCTTATTAGACAGATATGTGCTTCTCAAGTCTACATAAGAATCTCCTAGGGAACGTCCATAAGGTAAAGATGCTTGAACACCTTCTTTCAGGGATTCTGATTCAGTGAGCCTGGGGTGATATCCTGGCTTCTGTTATTTTTAATGAGCTCTGATGATTCCTCTACACATAGCAATTGGAGGACCACTGCATTGATACTGAACAGGAGTCTCTTTTTGCGAGTCCTCTCAGCCATGAGGTTTAAGAGAGTAGGGACTATTTCCAAACCCTGCTGGCTAGTGGTGTGGCAGCCACAAATGTCTTATCATGTCAGGCCCTCAGTGGTTAATGAGAAGGACTAGGCAGCCTACGGGAGACTAAGGAGGATTTGCTGTCCAAGGCACTGTACTTTGTGCAGAAATGGCACGGGTCCCTGTCCTTAAGAAACTTATAATTTAGGTGGAGATAGCAGACAAAATGCAGCGAAGTGTTACAAGTGCTGTGAAACTGGGGGACACTAAGTGCTTGGTTATTAGGTGGAGGGTGGCGTAAGTCAACGTAAGGCTTGAACGAAGGGCTGGCAGTGGATACAGAGAAGAAGTCTTCAGAGGAATGGTGCTGAGAAGTTTGAGTACGAGGGTGGTATCCACTGGCAGGTTTTAAGTGGTGAGTAGGAGGGACGAGCATGAGACGACTCCCAGGTTTTTGGCCTGAGTACTTTTGTGGAAGGTGGAGCCACTTCTGAGGAATGGCATTTGGGAGGAACAGATTCAAGGGAACGTGTTGAATGTGAGATGTCTGTGCCTGCCAGTGGAGATGCTCTAAATCATGGGTCAGCAAACTTTTGCTATAAAGGGCCAGAGAGTAAGTGTTTTAGGCTTTGGAGGCCAGATGGTCTTTGCCGTGACTACTCAGCTCTGTCTGTCATCGTAGCATGACAGTATTTGTAGGCAATAAGTAACCAAACAGGGATGGCTGTGTTCCAATAAAACTATGTTTACTAAAGCAAGTGGCAGGCCAGACTTGGCCCATGGGCTGTAGCTTTAAGTGTAAGTGTGAATAGCAGATACAGATAAGAGACGTATTGACTCCTGTATGTCTCTGTACATAGTGTCTTTCTCTGTAGCCGTAGAATCTCACCTAATCTATACACACACTGCATTTCATGGTTATTTTGAACAAAGAATTTTCAAAATATACAAAAATTGCTCAATGATTATCTAAAAAAAATGACATTTGGAAATGTGAATTAAAACTGTAAAATAATACAAGGAAAAATTTAAAAGCAGCACAGAAAAACGACAAATATCATACAAGGGAATCCCCATAAGGTTAACAGCTGATCTTTCAGCAGAAACTCTGCAAGCCAGAAGGGAGTGGCAGGACATATTTAAAGTGATATGGTAAAGGGAAAAACCTACAACCAAGATTACTTTACCCAGCAAGGATCTCATTCAGATTCGACAGGGAAATTAAAACCTTTACAGGTTAGCAAAGCTAAGAGAATTCAGCACAACGAAACCAGCTTTACAACAAATGCTAAAGGAACTTCTCTAGGCAGGAAACACAAGAAAAGGAAAAGACCTACAATAACACACCCAAAACAATTAAGAAAATGGTAATAGGAACATACATATCAATAATTGCCTAAATGTAAATGGATTAATGTTCCCACCAAAAGACATAGCCTGGCTGAATGGATACAAAAACAAGACCCGTATATATGCTGCCTACAAGAGACCCACTTCAGACCTAGGGACACATACAGACTGAAAGTGAGGGGATGGAAAAAGATATTCCATGCAAACAGAAATCAAAAGAAACCTGGAGGAGCAATTCTCATATCAGGCAAAATAGACTTTAAAGACTATTCCAAGAGACAAAGAAGGACACTACATAATGATCAAGGGATCAATCCAAGAAGAAGATATAACAATTGTAAATATTTATGCACCCAACACAGGAACACCTCAATACTTAAGGCAAATGCTAACAGCCATAAAACGGGAAATCGGCAGTAACACAATCATAGTAGGGGACTTTAACACCCCACTTTCACCAATGGACAGATCATCCAAAATGAAAATAAAGAAGGACACACAAGCTTTAAATGATACATTAAACAAGATGGACTTATTGATATTTATAGGACATTCCATCCAAAAACAACAGAATACACATTCTTCTCAAGTGCTCATGGAACATTCTCCAGGATAGATCATATCTTGGGTCACAAATCAAGCCTTGGTAAATTTAAGAAAATTGAAATCATATCAAGTATCTTTTCCAACCACAATGCTATGAGACTACATATCAATAACAGGAAAAAATCTGTACAAAATGCAAAGTCATGGAGGCTAAACAATACACTAGTAAATAACCAAGAGATCACTGAAGAAATCAAAGTGGGAATCAAAAAAATACCTAGAAACAAATGACAGTGAAAACACGTAAACCCAAAACCTATGGGAGCAAAAGCAGTTCTAAGAGGGAAGTTTATAGCTATACAAGCCTACTTCAAGAAACAAGAAACATCTCAAATAAACAACCTAATCTTACACCTAAAGCAACTGGAGAAAGAAGAACAAAAAAAACCCCAAAGTTAGCAGAAGGAAAGAAATCATAAAGATCAGATCAGAAATAAAGGAAAAAGAAATGAAGGAAACGATAGCAAAGATCAATAAAACTAAAAGCTGGTTCTTTGAGAAGATAAACAAAAATTTCTAAACCATTAGCCACACTCATCAAGGAAAAAAGGGAGAAGACTCAAATCAATAGAATTAGAAATGAAAAAGGAGAAGTAACAACTGACACTACAGAAATACAGAGGCTCTTGAGGAATTACTACAAGCAACTACATGCCAATAAAATGGACAACCTAGAAGAAATGGACAAATTCTTAGAAAAGCACAACCTTCCGAGACTGAAGCAGGAAGAAATAGAAAATATAAACAGACCAATACAAGCACTGAAATTCAGACTGTGATTAAAAATCATCCAGCAAACAAAAGCCCAAGACCAGATGACTTCACAGGAGAAGTGTATGAAACATTTAGAGAAGAGCTAACATCTATTCTTCTCAAACTCTTCCAACATATAGCAGAGGGAGGAACACTCCTAAACTCATTCTACGAGGCCACCATCTCCCTGATACCAAAACCAGACAAAGATGTCACAAAGAAAGAAAACTACAGGCCAATATCACTGATGAACATAGATGCAGAAATCCTCAAAAAATACTAGCAAACAGAATCCAACAGCACATTAAAAGGATCACAAAACATGATCAAGTGGGGTTTATCCCAAGAATGCAAGGATTCTTCAATATACGCAAATCAATCAATGTGATACAACATATTAACAAATTGAAGGAGAAGAACCATACGATCATCTCAATAGATACAGAAAAAGCTTTTGACATAATTCAACACCCGTTTATGATAAAAACCCTCAAGAAACTAGGCATAGAGGGAACTTACCTCAACATAATAAAGGCCATATATGGCAAACCCACAGCCAACATCATTCTCAATGGTGAAAAACTGAAACCATTTCCTCTAAGATCAGGAACAGGACAAGGTTGCCCACTCTCACCACTGTTATTCAACATAGTTTTGGAAGTCTTAGCCACAGCAATCAGAGAAGAAAAAGAAATAAAAGTAATCCAAATCAGAAAAGAAGAAGTAAAGGTGTCACTGTTTGCAGATGACATGATACTATACATAGAGAATCCTAAAGATGCTACCAGAAAACTACTAGAGCTAATCAATGAAGCTGGTAAAGCAGCGGGATACAAAATTAATGCACAGAAATCTCTTGCATTCCTATACACTAATGATGAAAAATCTGAAAGAGAAATGAAGGAAACACTCATATTTACCATTGCAACAAAAAGAATAAAATACCTAGGAATAAACCTACCTATGGAGACAAAAGACCTGTATGCAGAAAACTACAAGACACTGATGAAAGAAATTAAAGATGATACAAACAGATGGAGAGATATACCATGTTCTTGGATTGGAAGAATCAACATTGTGAAAATGACTATACTACCCAAAGCAATCTACAGATTCAGTGCAATCCCTAGCAAACTACCACTGGCATTTTTCATAGAACTAGAACCGAAAATTTCACAATTTGTATGGAAACACAAAAGACCCCGAATAGCCAAAGCAATCTTGAGAACGAAAAACGGAGCTGGAGGAATCAGGCTCCCAGACTCCATAGTATACTACAGAGCTACAGTAATCAAGACAGTATGGTACTGGCACAAAAACAGAAATATAGATCAATGGAACTGGATAGAAAGCCCAGAGATAAACCCATACACATATGGTTACCTTAATTTTGATAAAGGAGGCAAGAATATACAATGGAGAAAAGACAGCCTCTTCAATAAGTGGTGCTGGGAAAACTGGACAGCTACATGTAAAAGAAAGAAATTAGAACACTCCCTAACACCATACACAAAAATAAACTCAAAATGGATTAAAGACCTAAATGTAAGGCCAGGCACTATCAAACTCTTAGAGGAAAACATAGGCAGAACACTCTATGACATAAATCACAGCAAGATCCTTTTTGACCCACCTCCTAGAGAAATGGAAATAAAAACAAAAATAAACAAATGGGACCAAATGACACTGAAAAGCTTTTGCACAGCAAAGGAAAACATAAACAAGACGAAAAGACAACCCTCAGAATGGGAGAAAATATTTGCAAATGAAGCAACTGACAAAGGATTCATCTCCAAAATATAGAGAGCTGCGGCTCATGCAGCTCAATATCAAAAAAACAAACAACCCAATCCAAAAATGGGCAGAAGACCTAAACAGACATTTCTCCAAAGAAGATCTACACATTGCCAACAAACACATGAAAGGGTGCTCAACATCACTAATCATTAGAGAAATGCAAATCAAAACTACAGTGAGGTATCATCTCACACCAGTCAGAATGGCCGTCATCAAAAAAATCTACAAACAATAAATGCTGGAGAGGGTGTGGAGGAAAGGGAACCCTCTTGCACTGTTGGTGGGAATGTAAGTTGATATAGCCATTATGGAGAACAGTATGGAGGTTCCTTAAAAAACTAAAAATAGAACTACCATACGACCCAGCAATCCCACTACTGGGCATATACACTGAGAAAACCGTAATTCAGAAAGAGTCATGGACCACATTATTCATTGCAGCTCTATTTACAATAGCCAGGACATGGAAGCAACTTAAGTGTCCATCGACAGGTGAATGGATAAAGAAGATGTGGCACATATATACCATGGAAGTTTACTCAGCCATAACAAGAAATGAAATTGAATCATTTGTAGTGAGACGGATGAACCTAGAGTCTGTCATACATAGTGAAGTAAGTCAGAAAGAGAAAAACAAATACCGTATGCTAACACATATATATAGAATCTAAAAAAAAAAAAAAAAATTGGTTCTGAAGAACCTAGGGGCAGGACAGGAATAAAGATGCAGATGTAGAGAGTGGACTTGAGGACACAGGGAGGGGGAAGGGTAAGCTGGGACGAAGTGAGAGAGTGGCATGGGCTTATATATACTACCAAATATAAAATAGCTAGCTAGTGGAAAGCAGCTGCATAGCACATGGAGATCAGCTCTGTGCTTTGTGACCACCTAGAGGGGTAGGATAGGGATCGTGGGAGGGAGACGCAAGAGGGAGGAGATATGGGGATATATGTATATGTATAGCTGATTCACTTTGTTATAAAGCAGAAATTAACACACCATTGTAAAGCAATTATACTCCAGTAAAGAAGTTAAAAAAAAAACACACTGTAAGATACATTTTGTATTCACTGGTTCAGCAAAATTTAAGCAAGCTGGCAGTACCAAGTGCTGTAAAGTTGTAGAGCAACAGAAATTCAGAAGTTATCTTGGTGGGAGTGTGAATTAGTATATCTGCTTTGGAAAACAATCTGTTATTATCTGGTGAACTTGAATATATGCAAACTCTAAGATCCAGCAATTCTGCTCCCCAAACTCTAACCCAGGAAAAGCTATTGTGTGTGCTCAAATCAATGTGAATGATATTCATAGCATTTTCTGTGGGAGGAAAACAAAACAAAATAAAGAAACCGACAAAAAAAAAAAAACACCGAAAAACAAAAAAACCTTGGAAACAACCCAAATGGTTCATTAAATAAAGTTGGGTAACTTCCTACACGGATGAATATACAAAACTGGGAGAGAAGAAGCCTCTTTGAATGATTCTGTATGCTATCATTATAGAGAGTTCAAAAATGCAAATTAAAGCACTATTTTCAAAGAGTCCTTACACTTGTGGCAAAACTATGAAGAAAACTCTTGGTATTAAAAACTCAAAAATCACAGTTGCCTTTACCATTGGTGGAAGGTAGAGGCAAAGAAATCTAATCTGGTAAAAACAACCCAAGAAATTTATTTATCTCTAAGCTTGGTGATGAATATACAGATATTTTTAAAGTAATTGTTGTCAATACTTTACATATGTTTTATCTCTTCCTTTGTAATGGAGCAAGCATTGGATAATAATGAATGAGACAAAACCAAACTCTTACTGACTTACCAATTTTATATTTTCAACAAGTAATTAAGGTAATTCTTCTCTAAAAAACAAATGTTAGTTTTGGGTACTGACCTTTTATCTGACTTGGTGTCTTTCCCAGTGACTGAAGGCCAGCTGGCTTCCAGTGTTTTATCTGGGCAGAAGGCAGTGGGGACCAGGGATAGCACGGAGGAGCGACGAGTGTCAGGAGGCAGGCTCCTATAGCTGCTGTAAGGGTCATTTGAGTTCCCTAGCTTAAGGAGAACAAGCATCGTCTTTGGCCTAGCGTAGAATGTGGTCAAATTCCTCCCTGTCACTCAGCAAGTGATCCCACTGCTGTCTGTATATTATTCCAGTCATCTGGGTTTGCAGGGACACTGTGTAGTGGTTTTGTGGTGTGGAAGCTATGGCTACCTAGCTTTTTTCTTTCTTGAATATCACTTTGTAGTGTCATGATTACAAGGCTTGGAAGAAGATAGACTCTCTGTCCATTCCGAGTATAAACAGGCACTTGAGATGAAACCACCTAGTTAATTTCCCCTTGTTGCTGCAGGAGAATCTGAATCCAAACCACAGCACAACCTAGCCCCTAAATCTCTATTAAAAACTATCTTGGGTAGTCTGGCAAAGCTTTATTTAAAGTCAGCAGAGAATTATAAAGTCAAAAGTGAAAAATGGTGCAACAGGAAAGAATCAAACAAATACTAGATCAGTTAAATATAGTCAAAGGCAATTTAGTGTGTTCTGGCACCAGTCCTTATTGATGCAAAGAATGTGATGTGTCAGGGGTCGGCAAGAACATGTAGGAAATGAGGAATGAAGGATGCAGCTCCAAGCTTGACTCTGGGGCAGCCACACAGGCTGTGAAGGATGTACTGCTCTTCTTTTGTACTAGGAATTTCAGGGAGAATATTCTAATTATCCCAGTCTGGACATCTGTTCATTCCTTCTTGATGTTTTGTGTGTGTGTATATATATATAAATTTGAATTTTTTCTTTCATGGGGATAAGCCAAGCCAGAGGCTGCATAACTTGGGTCAGACCAAGAAGGCAGGTATTCCTCATCAGTACTTGTTAGTATCCTAGTTTCTTTGGGGTCACCATTCTGATCTGCATTTTCATATCCTATTCCAACCTTTGATTGCTTCTGCCTGATCTTCTCCAGCTCCTTTAGTCAATATTAGCTAATCTGTAACCACAGCTACCATTGTATGCAGCTGCCATGTCAAGGCACTGTGTTAGGGCGTGTATATGCATCATCTCATGAATCCCACTAAAACCCTGCAAGGGAGCTCTTTGTATCATACTGATTTTACAGATGAGACCATCTAAGGCTCAGAGACTCAGGACTCATTTGAGCTTACACAGTGAGTAACAGAAACAGGATTCACCAGGCCTGATGCCTCAGTGGGTGCTATGCTAGAAGAATTGCTTCTCTAACCTCATCAACAGTGGTGGGGGAAGACCATACCTCTAGAGAACGTAGTTGCAGTACAGGGTGGTATGAAGAATGAGACGAATGTTTGAATCCTCACCTTACCACTTGGTGGCTTTGTGACTTTGGGCAAGTTACTTGACTCCTCTGTATCTCCCTCTCTGGAAAATGGGTGTAATAGTAATACCTACCTTAGTAAAGTTGTTGTGAGAATTGTATGAGTTCATATAAACAAACTGTTTCAAGGAGTTCCTGGCCCATCGTAAGTGCTATATGCATGTATGTTATTATTGTAGTTGATGACACTTCTGTTATTAGTGTCATCACTGTTGTTATTGTTCTTGTTTTTGATATGTCTTCTGGAGACAGGATGCCTTCCCGGAGAGAAATGGTATTGGCTAAAGGGGAATTGAAGGGTCAGTCCCTGTGGCAGGTCCGTGGGCTGGATGTTCTTGGGCAAGGCACTCAGTACCCTTCCAATCTTACCTTGTAGGGGGCCATGTCCACTTTTGGTAGACCCCTTTGTCACAAATGAAGCGGCTGTGGAAGGTCAAATGAGGAAACTGGATTCCTTGGATACGCCTCTTGGGTACTTGTTCATTCAGAATCAGGTTCTGGGGCACCTGCCTTTCTTTCCCATCTACAGATTGACTCCAGGAGAAAGGGAGAGAGGTTTGGAGACTTCCTTAGTTCTAGCAGGTCTTATCATATCTCAGTTGTAGGTTCAGGAGGAATGATTGGTTTAATGTAAATGCTTTACAGGATCTGAAAGAGATTAGAGAAACCGATTCCAGAGCATAAAGGCAGGACAGGAGGGAACCATTAATCTCATGGACATTCAATTCCCTAAGAAATTTTGGGGGAGTGACCAGAAACAAGCCAGGCCATATGCTGTCCATTTGCAATCCTCCAAGCTGTGGACTTTTTTTTTTTTTTTTTCCGACGGATCGAGGCCAGTGCCATTGCCTCATTTGGATGGTTCTTAAACTTGAAAAGGAACTGAAAGGTTGAGGCTTGCATGCAGAGTCGAAACAGATGATTTGACGAAAGTAGTCCTAACAAACACCAGGGCTCTCCTGATTGTCAGAAACAGTCTGATGATGACACATTCGAAGCTTCCCAGGCTGGCTTGTGTTTCGGTAAATAGGAACAATCAGGGAAGACATAGGTATGCTGTGGAGAGTTCTGAGACGTGGAGAGAACAAGTTAATTGTTCAGCCTCAACTGAGACCTTTCACTCAAGTCATTAATCACAGTGCACGGTCTGGAGCCTTGGCCCCGGAGTGCGACTCTTTAGGCTGGTCTCCCACTCCAGATGAAGGCTCATTCCAGGTGCTGGTCATTTGTGTTTCCCTCCAACTGGACTGATTTATAGACGCGGAGATGTTTCCTGGTTTTTCCAAATTCTGTTCCATTACTTTGTAATAAAGGGGACATGTGATTTCTGGTTTTGTGCAGATCCTCAGTTTTAACATCCCTAATGCCAAAGGTTTTTTCAATTAGTCTGTGGCCTGCCTTCTGTGACCTAGAGGGTAGAAATGCTGTTCTGTGTTTTGAGTATCAAAGTGAAGACTTTTAGAGACTCTCTTATTTCTTCCCCCCTTGGCTAGAGTTGAAGATGTGCCAGTCCTGCACGAGGCTTTGTTGCTGCATTCAACATCTCGATGCAAATTAAGACTTGGGAAACCAAAAACAGCTCACCACAGCCATTAGAGTTATCCCCATCCCACCCCAACACATATGGTTCAGGGTATAATATCAGGCCTTCTACACTTGGACCAGGTCTCCAGTGACAGCGTAAGCCAATATTGAAGACTTCACAAGAGAATCTGAGTGTCAGAGGAGGACAATGTAATGTTGAGGCTAAACAGGGCGCTGCCGAGTGTTACCTGTTTGACTGAAAGGTAAACCCCATCTGAGCTGATAAGGGGCAACAGATCCCTTGAGAGTTGTCCCAAGTGGCAGAAATGTGTCACAGGAAAGTAATTGGAAATTGATATTTGACATATCTCTGGGTTACTTTTTATTCCTGATAACACCAAAGGGTTTGGCTAAGAGTCACAAGTGACTAATACGTGAAATCCTGCAATCCAAGGCTGAAATACGATCTCTTTGTTGAAAGTAAGCAGCTGCTTTCTGATCCTTTGTTTCCTAACTAGCGCTTAGAGCATAGAGGCCCATGGGCTTAGTCTGGGTGAAATGAATGGTGAATATAGGCAATCCTGCCTTTCAGTACTTCTCTGAAAGGAAGTCATCACTGGCAGTAGGGTACCGTCCTTAAAATTCAACTCAATTTAACAGGTACTTGTTCAAAGCGTACTATGGATTTTATATTGTGTTGTGTGCCATGGGACATACAAAATAAATATCAAATATGGCCTTTGCCCTCGAGGAATTTATAGGCTCCTGGGAAGGATGATGTGTTTATGAAACACATTTTACATGGTAAGATAAGATATCACGTGTGTGCCAAAGTGAGTAGAACCTGGAATAATTACAACAGGGATTCAGATAAAGGAGAGTAGGGTAGACTAGAGTTGTCAGGGAAGGCTTTATGGATGAGGTGGGACAAAGACATCAATATCCCAAACCCAGAACTCGCCCTTAAAGGAACTGCAAGGAGCACAGGATCAGGTTGCCAAGAGATTATGGAGCCCCCTTTAAGTGAAAGTAAATGTGTTCAATATGAGGATGGATAATTTAGTTCAATAAATATTTACTGAGTACATGCTTTGTGCCAACAACTGTATCTGATGAGGTAAGGAATGAATAATCCTTACGAAGAACACATGTGGGTAATTCTCAGATGCTACTTTCTCTTAACCTAGATATTTAAAGTTATTGCTGCTCTGTGTGATTCCAAAACCTGTGATTTTTACCACTTATCATTCTCTCTCTAAAAGACTTTCCCATGCTTGCTTCAGCAGCACATATACTAAAACTGGAACAACACAGAAAAGATTAGTGTGGCTTTTGCGCAAGGATGACATGCAAATTCATGAAGCATTCTATACTAGAAAAAAAGAAAAAAAAAGAAGATGACCTCGTCCAAGATATTTTGGGTTGAGGAACTGAGTCTCATTTTTTCGTGTTGTGGGGGAGTGACATGTACAACTTCATAAGTTGTTTACAGTGTAAAGTGTTGCATGAATGCTGATTGTGACAGGAAGGGACACTGAGTTAGCATTTGAATAGCCCCAAATTATTGGGTTAGGGAGTATTTGGAATAGCATTTGAAAAGTCTGAACCTGGCCCAAACTCATGATCATAAGCAGAGCCCAAGCTCTCTGAAGATCAAGTTTTCTTGGAATTTCCATTATTCCCCTTGACAGTTGCTTTGGAAACCCAATTAGAAGGGTCTTCCGTCATTAGCGTTTGAGATAGTCTTGCACTGGGCTCTTTGGCACTCGTGAATTTTGAACTTGGCACTACCCAGATACATAGCAAAATGAGGAAATATATAGCAAATAGGAAATATATATAGCAAAATGAGGAAATCAATTATTTGTTCACTTCCTAAGGTACAGGTATAACTAGGCAATTGCAGATTGGTCTGGAAAGAAAAGAAGTCAGGATGACAATGGTGGTGGCAGTGGTGGTCGTCATGGACATGGTAATCATTATTCCAAATATCCACATAATTTTTAAATAATATAACCACAGAACACTAGTAAACCCTGGAAAGAATCTGAGATATCAAGCATCGAGGCACAGAGGTGTCAGAGTTTATTTAGCTAAGCAATACCAGAAGAGGACTAGAAAATCCCCCTTTCTAGCTAGCAATCATTCTCATACCACAATGAGACCCCTGCTTTGTAACCCCTGCGTTTCTGCCATCCATGTGACTGCTTTTTGAAGCTCACTTAGGTACCAAATTTAAATGGAATTCTGAGAAAACTTTTTTTTTTTTAATTTGGAGGGACAGGTGGAAGGAAAAGCTAGAAGAAATTTGAAAACACTCTTGATTCCTGTCATTTTCCTTAGTATTCAGCCACTCTCTTCATCTGAGAGGTTCATTCTGGCCCCCATGGGTTAGATACACACACATGTGCTCGCTCACTCATCTGTATGCGTGTGTATATATTGATATGCATTCCTCTTCATCATCTGTAGGCATTTTACAAATAATGGCTTGTGTGTGTGTGTGTGTTTTATCATCTTATTTTTAAAATGAAAATGACAACTTCAAAATTCTTTGCAGAAATAGTTCTTTTATGGTTAAAAAAAAAAAAATTTCCAGTATGTAGGCCAGGGTCATCTTTGGGTCACAAAATTCCACGGAGGGAGTTGGCATGGGGAGAGTATAAGCAGTGGCTTTGGAATTTTTGTTCTTCCACTCTGGGGCACATGGGCCAAGTTGGTCACAAAGAAGTTAAGTTAGTGGGGAGCCAGTGAAATAGTCAAATGAGAAAGGGAGAACAAGGTTGAGAGTGCAAACAAAGAAATGGCAGGATGTAGAAAGAGACAAGAGGAGGTATGGATACCCTCCCCACCTCTTCCAACGTCCTTCTCATCTGTGAGGTCATCACTGGGCTGGGGGTGGGGTTGAGAGTATAAAAGGGGCTGAAACTTTCGAGTTGGAACTTTTGTTTTTGATGAAGCTGTCTTGGGAGTTTTCTTCTTGAATAGAGCCAAGGGGATTTTGTAGAGCTAGGGACATCAGAGTGGGACTCAGAAGAGAGGAGATAGACCTTTGGAAACCTGATCTAGGTCCTAGGTTTAAGGATGAGAAAGTACTACAGGGTTTCTGTAAACCAATGGGACAAGTCAGCAGAATCAAAATTGAGCCTAGGCTCCACTCACCAAACTCTGTATCTGTAGCTGCATCTACCCAGCTGGATGGCTTTTTGGAAATCATCCAAAGCACTGTCTGGAACAGCATAACCCCTGGATGTGGAAATCTTAAACTTTCTTCTAGTTTGTCCAGGCCTATGAGGAAAGTGCTCTTAATGTACTTTCCCTTGTCTGAGCATGGACAGTGAGGAAGCCCAGTGGCTCCCTGAGCAGAGCGGCTGCAGAAACTACCCTCTCTGATGGGCAGGGGAGGCGTAAAATGGAAGTGACCAGAGGGTCATCTGTTTCACATTCTTGAGGAGGGAGCCACAAAGCCTAGGCTGTGGAGACCCAAATTTCCAGAATTTTCCCACCTCCAGTCTCCCTTTAGGAAGGTTACAAGTAAGCCTGGCCTTAGTGGTTCCTTCTTTCCCCGTCTACAAATGTGGTATCATAATTATTGCGCACATCCTTGTGCTTGGTGTCACGGGGCGTGAGGCCTCAGCTGGCTTTGAGGACCTTAGAGGCCAATTGTGGAAACAGGAAAGACAAGCACAGTCATGCCAGTTGAAGTGTGTACAGAGCCTGCTTGACAACAGCTAGGGAGCCTTGACAAATCGGAGACCGCCGTCACACGTGGAGAGGTGCACCCACCTTCACCTCGGTGGCTGTTTCTTCTTATTGAAGAATGAGAACAGTGAATGGCCTAAAACAAGCTAAAAGCAAATCCTTAGACTTTGTTCATTTTATGACCACAATACTTGGTGGTATTATTGGTAAAGGCCCTGGCGTTCCTTATAGGAGAAATGCCAGATATGAAGCAACTGAATGTTCTTTCACCTGCTTTAAGTTCTTTCAGAAATAACCTGATTTACAGAAGAATATGGAATCATAACTGTCAACCAAGATGTCATTGTCACTTTAGGATGTCCAGAAACAAAGGGATATTATATCCTTTGTTATTGGAGCACCACAGATGCCAGATTATGCCCAGGGCCCCCTCTTGGCATTGAGTGCGTGTGAGCCTAGAGGCAACCAAGCTGTGATTTCAGAAGGGTATTGCCTCTGGTGGTGTTCTCACCTGACTCTCTCCCTGGAGCTGGAGGAGAAAGCATGGCCCTCCTACCTCCCCTGCATTTGGATGGAGTGGCAGACAGCAAGAGGCATGGAAGTCATAGAAATGGTAGGAGGCTTGGGGGTAGACTCTTCTCAGCCTCCACCTAGGGAGCTTGACAAGGGTACCATGAAAGGAGTGGAGAAATAATTCATAACTTTTGGTTTTGTCTGCACATTGACATATTCCAACAGGTGCTTGGTTCAAAGCATGAATATCTGATTAATACAGAATCAGGCATCTGGAACAGAGAGCAGTGGAATTTGGGGTTTGAGTAGGACTTAGATGTCGTTCATTTTAACCACAGCTGTCTGCATGCGCATAGTAGGCATTGGAAATACTTGTTGATTAGATTTTCTTTGATTGGAATAATGTGGTTGCTTGGTTTTGAGTCCAGATGTTTGGCATCCAGCCAGGGTTGTGTGCTCTGCATCTGTCATCAACCTTCCACCACAGAGGTGGTTGGCAAGGGGCAGCATGGACCAGTGAGCGCAGCAGGAGGTGAGCAGCGAGTGAACACGAGAAGCTTCATCTTCTGCTCTATGTCGCTCCCCGTCGCTCACGTTACCGCCTGAACCATCCGCCCCCCATCCACTGTCAGCCCGTGGAAAAACTGTCTTCCACAAAACTGGTCCCTGGTGCCAAAAAGGTTGGGGGCTGCTGCTGTAGGTGGCCTGTGGAGCTGGCTAGCTGCAGAAACTGTCCTCCACACCCCCATTTTCACCAGAGTCATGATGGCTGTATTTTATGGCAGAGAACATTGGCGTCTCAGCTAGCAGACCACAGCAGTGCTGATGACAAGGACCTGAGAAGCCACGTATTCATCTATCCCATTGGTCATTGCAAAAGTGTTGAGGGCAGGTCTGTTAGTTCCCAGCACTGACCTGGAAGCTGAGGAGGAAATATGAGACGACCCGTGGTAGGGGAAGTCGAAGTTTAAAAGGTTAGTGGGGATGCGAGACCTTCATTAACTCCTAGGGAACAATGACAGGACGGGTGGTTCCATTAGCGCTAATAGGGGAAAGGATGCTATATGGTAGCGTGGATACACCGTATACTAGACCTGGGTCTGCATTTCAGATCTGCCTCATAGCTCCAGCATATGGCTCTAAGCTCCAGACTCAATTCCCTGCCCTGTAAAACAAAGAGGATGTCCCAGGTTACTCTTCAGATCCACCCTTCTGTGATACTTGGATTAGGAATGTTGAGATTTTCATTTTCCCATAATTTAATATCCCCAACGACCTAGAACTTACTACTTTCATAGATAATCAAGTAGACTTCTAATATGCTAAGGACCCTAGGGATGAAAAGTAGCAAAAGAAGGTATAGACTATGCCCTAATGTATTGGTTAAAAGACAGCAGCAGTTGAATCTGTGAAGATCCATTTTGGATAAAAATATAAAGATTTGTTATGGTTGGGAATGGAGCTCTTGTTCAAAGTGAAGCAGTAGCAAGTATTACCTGTCTTCATGGATCACATCCTTGGTTCAGTTATTTATCTCAGGACTAGGAGCATCTTGTTGCCCTTGAGTTGGTTCACACACTGCCTTGGTTCATCATTATTGGTATGGCAGCCTTATTCGTAGGTCCCAGAAGATATCTGCTGCCGGTGTTAAAGGTGATTTCTCTTCATCTCACCCAAGAAACATGGGCTGTATTTTTGTGGGTAGTTGAGAAACTAGAGATAGGATCATTAATCTGGAGTTACTACTACCCAGAAAGTAGTATTGGTAGAAGTTATACTCCTGTCTAGCTGAAAGATAGATTCACTACCTAGGTGGTTCCCAGTCTCTTTTGACTTCGTGGAGTGAGACCGAGTATGTTACCTGTATAAAGGACAAAGCATAAAAGTCATTAGGAAGCTCTCACTTGCGTGTAGTACTGTATTGCTTTCTGAGAGGTTGATAACAATTATTAACCAACTTGATCATCTCCCACAATAATCCAGTGAGGTCAGTATCATATTACTAAATGACAGGAGGAAACTGACGTCTAAGTATATTGATGGGGTTAGCCGTTTCTCACAGGACAGTTTTGATGGATGCTGGAAAATGTTCCACTCTGAAGCTGCACAGAATGCTCTCTCCACAGTTGAACTTATTCTATAGGTTAAGGCACGCCTGATTCTGTGCACTCCTTGTAAAACTACATATACCCCTGGGAAAGAAGTCACATCAAGCTTACCATCACTTAAGTAATGCCTGAATGTTGTTTTTTTTGACAGTCATTTTCATCTGACATAGTTGAGCACAGAATACTAGTTTGTTAAAATTAGGATACGTGCAAGAGGACCGGGGTAGATTTGGGTTTGGGGAGTTTGTTTGGAGCAACCATCCTAGAGGGGTTATAATGAGGACCTCAGGACTCCAATTCTGAATGAGGGGAGTCCCCAAGTAGGGAATAGTGATACTGGGTGTGGAGCAAGGAAGACGATGAAAGCAGAGTGACTATTCACATTTCGGGTTTGGTTGGTCTGTCTGTGTTGGACCCACCCTTGGTAAGCGGGGTGACGTTGTGATGGATGGGGTCAAAGCCATCTGCTGTTACTGGCCAAATACCTGGCTTTGGGCTTTGGTCTATTTCATATGCTGTCTTATTCTGCTAACTACTTAAGGCAGAAGAAAATCATTCCCCTGTTCAACTCCAATATGTGCCAGTTGAAACTGCAATCTTCATACTGAGCAAATGTACCAGAGAACACTCTATAAACTTAATGAGGGAGATGAAGAGATATACGCCAGAAACCTAGAAAATTTAAAACTGATGAGGTTATGACTTTTGAATGTTTAGTTAAATTGTTGACACTGACAGGACGTGGCTGAGTAAATCTACCATCCGTTTTCTCCTTGTCTCAGTGATAATGGTTCCTTGGTGTGCTCTTCCCAGTTAACAGAAATATTCCCGAAAGTTAAATGCAGGGAGAAGTGACATAAGAAATACTTTTATTATCTCTGCTCTTCTGGGAGTTCCCTCCAGGCTCGTTATTTAAAGCAGGACTTCTCCCGACTGGCAAATGAGTTTGGAGGGAAGGACTCATGGGTTCAGAGGTTACTGAAGAGCCTCCTGAGAGATGGGAGCCTCCTAACCCCTGTGCTTGCAGATGTGCCCCAGCAAACCCATCGAGAACGATGCTGCCCTTGTCTTCCCCAAATACCTCTTCTCCCTCTCACATTTTCCCTCCCCTCAAAAACTGATGAAGGTTCTCCTTTGCCTAGTGAATAAAATCTCAATTCCTTTAAGTGGCAGTTAAGGTATAAATGTGATCATGATCTTTGTAAACTGCAAAGTACTATATAAATATTAGCTATTTGAAGAAGAATCAGGGGGTGTGGGAAAAACTATTGAATTTGGAGTCAGAACACTTTGGTTTGAGTCTTGTGCTAGTTGGGTGACCTTGGACAGGTCATTTCAACTCTCTGAAGCTCAGTTCCTTCATTTATAAGACAAGATTATTGTGATAGTTAAATTAATTGAAAGTGACAGAGTAATTAGCAAAGAGTGGACGCTTAGTACCTATTAATGAAGACATGGTAACTGAAGGCAGTTTAGTCCAGCTCTTGAGAACACTGGCTGTGGAGACACAAGTTATCTTCCTGTGTCTCTTATTCCCTACCTATAAAACAGGGATAAGATGGAAGAGTCAAATGGGTTTACATATAAGGATCTTTCAACAGTGCCTGACCCATAGTAGTCCTTCTATAAGTATTGGGGCTCCTGTTACTGCTGTTGTTACTTTTATTATTCAAGGACCTGTTCTGGCCTTATCTTTCCAGCCTTATCTGGTTTTCTGTCTTACCAGTAGAGAGATCTCCTCCACCAGGTCAGGATATCCTCAGGGTGCACACCGATTCTTCACCTTTAATTGGTGTGGACTTTACTTAATGCCTGAAAAATACTCGATCATTTTTGTCATTTAAAAAAAAAAAAAAAGTACAAACACATGCTTGCTACTTCTACTCAGCGTTGTACTGGAGGTTTTAGCCGGTGCAATAAGGCAAGAGAACAAGAAAGAAAAAGCATCTAGGTTGGAAAGGAAGAAGAAAAGCTCTAGTCACAGATAACATGATCATCTGTGTAGAAAATGCAATGGAATCTACAAAAAGCTACGAGAAGTAATGTGAATTTAGCAAGGTTGCAGGATATAAGATCAGTATAAAAATCAATTTGTTTTTAGTTGCTTATCCTCAATATTGTCACAACTAGACCAGTTTAACTGGAGCACAGGATGAGTAGAGGGTAGTGGTGGTGTATGAAATTGGAAAGGCAGGTTGAAACTCAGTTTGATGACATAAGTTAACATGGAATGCTTTTGCTCATACTTTCTGTCCATCTGTCCCCTTCCTCCCTCCTTTCCTTCCCACCTTTTCTTTCTTTTCTCTTTCCTTCTTTCCTTTTTTTCATTCTTTTCTTTTCCCCTTCTCTCTTTCTTATTAGTTTGTTGGCATAAACAACTTTTCTCCATGAAAAAAGGTAGAATTTTGTTTCTTAAAAGCAAACGTTTTTATTTGTTGGGTTAAATAAACAAAATGACCATAGCTAAGTTGCTTTGAGCTCACAGGGACCATTCCGTGAAAGGAGTTCCCAAAGACAGGGATTACAGTATCAGTACATGGACGCTGGAACTGCGGGTATCTGGATTCACGTTCTGCCTTTCTCTTAGCGAGATCTCTGACTTTGGGAAGATCCCTTCATCTTTTTGAGGCTTAGTTTGCTTGTTTTTAAAAAAGGATAATGGTTTCATGGGTTCTTTATAGGGTTATGGATAGCTCACGTCAACACCACTTTTTGAGTTCCTAAGAATTGGACCAGGACATGGAGGTGGAGAGTCTTTCCCTTCAAGGAATATTTAGTGAAAATACATGTGTAAATAACCTCAATGGCATGAGATAGGCTATTGGAGTTGTATAAACAGAGACCTGGGAGGTGCAAAGAAGGGGTTAATTAGCCGTGCTTGCAGGGTGGGGGAACATTTCGCTGTGCTGATATCTAAACCCAACCTCAAAGTTTAAGTGGGAATTTTGACAGAGAAAGGGGCAACTTTAATACAAATACAATCTTACATTTGTTTAGCACTTCATCATTTTGCTTGACATAAATTAGAGTGGTGTAAAACTATAATTTATAGCTATAAGGGATTATTTTTGCTATTCCAGGGGCAGTTGTTATTACTTTAAGCTGCTGTTTCAGTAAGACTGGGGAAATTTTGACCCTAAATTGCAGCAGCTTAGCCAAGTTTGTTTACACAAAAATTTTCAGGGAATTTTTCCATGTTGGAGGAACCAGGAGCCTTAAGAGCTTAGTTCCTACTGGGGCAAAGGCAAAAGTAGGATGACAAAGATTAGGAGAGGGCCATTACGAAGAAGAGAAGGGGGTGTGAATTAAGTTTTTACAAAAAAGATGGCCCATTTTATAATTAGGACACAACTGGCTAGCTAAGTAATAATGTAAAAATATAGAAACCTAGATATTTCAATGCTAGTCCAACAAGGAGCCAAAGGACTCAATCTTTGTGAAATGTTGCAACCTGGGGATTTTCCCTTATAATTCTGATAAGACATGTGGCACTTCCCCTGGGAGAGAACTGGGCTCACAGCTCTGGGTTAAATTACTCGGTTCCACAGATCCTTGCCTTGGTCTAACACATCATCTATGTGATGTGAATGTTTGATGAAGTATTGAAGATTATTTGGAAATACAGATAAAAACAGTATTTGGGAGTTTACAGAAGAGTGGAAAATGGATCCAGGAATGTAACTATAATTTAGGGTAAAGAGCAATAATGAGGTCTCATAAAAATAAGCAAACATGATGTTAAATGGACTGTAGATCATTTGCACCTTGAGACTTTTCTTAGATTTTGTGCCAGTTTAAAACAAACAAACAAAAAACCGATAATAGGTCTTGTGCTTTGTGCCAAAAGAGTTACTAATACACAGTATTTTGTTTGCATATAATCAAAGAGACACCCCCCACCCCACTTATTTGAGGGGGGAGAAAAACAAAATCCATCCAGCTATCTAGAGCAACCAGCCGGGTTTGGGAAAAGACTTTAAGCCACTCTGCCTGGGGTCATACTGCTTTATGCTACTCTTGACTTTACGTCAAAGCTGATGTTGTTATCTAGAAAACCTAACAGCTCTAAGTATTTCAGTTGTATTCACTGAGAAGTCATTTCCAATCACGTTGGAGAAATGGATTCTAGTGTTTGCAAGTGACCTCTCCTCTTGTCCTTTAAAGCAAATAGCATGTGTGTTGTAAAAAGCAATGAACAAGAAGTTTGGATGACCAGAGTTCTACAACTTGCATCCGCAAGTGCCTGGGTTTTTAGACTTTAGATAAGCCAAGTCACAGATGTGATCCTCAGTTTCTTCCTCTGTAAAGGAGGAGCAGTCATACCTACCCAGCTACCTTGTAGAGTTGTGAGGGTCAGTTGAGAAGCTGGATGTGGAAGTGCCATGCAAATGCAAGGGACTGCAGCTTCCTCCCCGCAGTGGGCCTCTGAGTCACAGAATGACAGGATGGTCCTCAGGTACTTCATACGAAGCCATTGGTGCTTTTAACAAAAATGTTAGTTTAGTGGTACATGCTAGGGTGCAACACAGCTTTATTATTTTACTGACAACTGCCCCTGTGTATCCACTCTGTAGGACTAGATCTTCCTCTGCCTCTGAGTAAAATCTCAGTCAGTGCCCAGAGCTTGCTGCTCGCTCTTAGATAGTAAGTCCTCTGTTTACTGAGTCTTGAAACACTCTGGGTTCCGTTATAAATATCACAAATCTAAGGTAAAAATGAGAACTGAAACTCACCCACAGGTAATGCCTCCTCTGTGGGCTGAGGAGTGTCTTCTTCCTTTATTCTTTCATCTTCTCCTCATTTCCACTCTCCAGGTGGGTCCGGTGGGGAGAGGGAAGAGAAGGAGGAGTTAGAAGCAGACTTGCTGCCAACCTGGCCCTGGTTTGCTCTTCCAGGGGCAGATGTGTAGCCTGACCCTTCTCCTTAGGCTGCTTCATGAACAGCTGGAGTCCTCTCACTTGCAGTTCTCTTGATGACAATAAATCCACCCCCTGAGGCGGTTCACTCGTTATTCCTCTTTCAAATCCTGGACATCTGAGGACTTCTCTCTTTTGAGACCTCTGTGCCTCCAGCAGGGCAGAATCCAAGATTAACCCAGGGGGCCTTGTCTTGTACTTGGCCCTGATCTGAGGGCCTGAGATATACATCTTTGACTTATTAATAGTGGGGTATGGCTAACATACCCCACCTCAAAACAGGCGTCTTTTACTGAGCCACCTAGAAAGCAGCCTCAGCCGTAGTCTTTTTTTCACTTGTTAAATTTTTTAGGCATAAGTCAGAAATCAGTTCACTCTGACCCTGAAAATGCAAGGGACACACACCAAGCTGTCCAAGTGATCCACTGAACTCCATCTCACCCTCTAACCCTTCTCCATGGAGGTAAAGCATTGCAGGCAAACCTAAAATTCTCTTTAAAGAAATCTCCACTTCCTAATTTCAAACTCCTCTCCTACCCCATCCCACATCTTTTTTTAGTAACGTAGAGAGATGTGGTCACCTAAGCATTACAAATCCAGTTCTTAGATCCCTCCATCGCAGGTCCTGCCTGGGTGATCTGGCTCCCCATCTTGGAATGTGGGTCTAGTTCTTTCTATGGTCTTGAGGCTTCAGCTGAACCTGAAAAAGAATCCAGTTTTAACATTTTGCTATATTTATATCCATGTATCCCAAACTGTAGTTTGTAGAACATTGCTTCAGAGAAGTGTTCCAAGATTTTAAAAGTTCCTGATCAAATAAACTAGGGACACAAATGCAAGATTTCCAGCTCTGAAGGTGCTCATTGCACATAACCCTACTAAATAATATGGGAAATCTATAATCTGGAACCCTGTTTGACACTTTTTAGTTCCAGTGTTCTTCAGATATATTTATCTACACGGTTGATTAACATAGTGTCTCTTTGTTTGCCTTTCGGGTGCTGCTGCTCCAGAAGCAAGTTAGAGCCTTTTTTGACAAGTGAGTAAGGGTAGTCCCTGGTGAGGCTTCCACTGGGCATGGCTAAGTATATTCATACATTCCTCCAAGGTTTTCCTACTAATAGTAATGGGCCAGTGTTCATATGAATATATATTTTGGAAACAGCCAAACAGAATTGGCCATGCGGGGAAAAGCAAAAAGGTACTAATAGTTTTGTTGCCCTGTTTATGAAACAGTCAAAGATTTAAAAATTAGATAGTACAGCCCATTCGAATAGAGGTTTAGAGTATTCCCGTACTGGGTTTAGACTTTGAGAGTTTAGCTTTGATGAATTATAAAGACAAAGACATAATGACTTATTCTCACCTGGACCAGATTTTGTTCCTCCTACATTTTTACAAGTCACAGCCATCAGTTGTATAGGTTTTGAGTCATCTTAAATGTCTCTACCTTTGGACAGACCAAATTGGCCAGTTTTCAGATAGACGTCTTCTGCATTCAGCTCATTTTTGAATGTGGATCATAACTTCCCAGATGCATTTCTGAATAAATAGCTTATTCCATCTATTATTTCATTGTGTCTTGAGAGAAGATGATTGGCTTTATGGTTCCTTTTGTTCCAAACTCTGCAAGTATTTATGCTGAACAGCATCAAGTCTTAGCAGTGTGAACCGTCCTGGATTGCCTACCACTGCCCTGGTTTTAGCACTGAAAGTTCTGCATGCTGGGAATTCCATTGCCGGGATACAAAAAATCTTGGGTTTTGATGATGGATGCCAAAGGTTGGCGGAAAAATATAAAACCCATTATGGCAGCCCCAAAACATAGGCGTGGTAAGCAATGCTGTTTTTAGTGCCAAATAGATACAGTATAGATTATTCACCTTCTGTAGTTGCTGTCACTGTTTTCCTGCCTTGTGTTAGTAACCATGATTTGAAATTCACACTAATGAATCATCCACTGTTGTTTCATTCCAGTTGATGCAACTTAAATGTACATCTTCAGCACATCGTGATTATGAGTGCTAACAATCCATCTATTTGACTTTGTCTGTGGATTAACTGTTGGGCTTTGTATCAAGATAGTGCTAGTTTAATTTTTACATTGTGACTATTGTGACCATATTTTCTAAGAGTTCAGATCGTAAAGATGAGGATGATTATAACACCAATGCCAGCATGACCTAGACATCCCAGAGAAAGAAGGTTAAATGACTGTTATTTTAATGAAAGATGGAAGGACTCATACAATTGAATTGGCCGGTAAATAATCAAACAGCATTTTGCACAGTATGTAGAAGAGAATTTTTAAAAATTGAAAAAAAAAAAAAAAGAATTTGCAATTGGACACGGTGGAGAAGATGTGAAGGCACATATGAAAACTGAATCTCACAGTCCTGGCATGAGACATACAAGTACTTCTAAATCAGTCAAAAGCTTTCTCGTCTTCCAAGAAGACACCAGTGCTTAGCAGGACATGGTCCCCACTGAGTTAGCCTGGGTATGTCACATAGACAAGCTGCATTGTCATATTGTTCTTGTGATCGCTCTATGAAACTGATTAAACTTGTATTTCCTGATTCACAGGTTGCCGTTAAAATGTCCTATGCCGTTAAAATGCCGTTAAAATGTCGAACAGAGGGGAAACTTGGGGTAACATGAGTTGCCCCCCTAGAGAGTAGAGCTAATTTTGTCAGGTCTGATGAACAACCATGCTTTCCATGGTAGATCAAGTGACCCCTCAAATCACAGCAACAAGATGATGTTCTCTCTGGCTTTTCAGTATTTGGACTTGGAAAATGGAGCTTCAAAGGATCTTCTTGTTTTTGATGAAGATTTTAATGAAACTGCAGAAAACGTAAAACAAAAGATTGTCTAAACACAAGCTATACTTCACTCATCTATCTGCATATTGGCAGATAATACAAATGTAAATATTGGCAAAATCCATTCAGTGTTTAAAGTCCTTACCAAAGAAAATGAAACGATCTCACCAGCTAAACATCCTGTCCACCCTGTCTACAACACTGGTGAAAAGGGGCGTGATTTTCTTCCCTATGATTTTGAAGCTTTCATAATGAAAGTTTTTGGTCACTTTCAGCTTCCTCAAAACAGGCAGAAGCACTTGAAATTTTTGAAGTTATAGAAATGGAAGGAGGCAGCCTTTTTCGATACGTGCGTACAAAATGGCTGTCATTATTGCCAGCCACAGAAAAGATGTTAAAATGCTGGCCTGCTCTAAATCATATTTTCAAAGTATGAGACAAGAGGAATGTCCTTCTCTAATTTGGAACACTTCGAGGGTGAGAACGGAGAAAAGGATTACAGTAAAACAGAAATTTATATGCTGTTTCTCCACAGTTCTTTGGTAATCTATGAAGAGGTCACAGAGAGCCTAGAAAAGAATGACCTGATTTGTTTGATGTTATGTGTAGGATATGACAAAAGATCATACAAAGAAAAAAACTCAGTTTTTGGAAGTCGGTTTTTTGGAAATAGGGTGCTTCTGAACAACAACAAAAAATGTCACCACAGTACAGCCAAGTCAAATAGGTCTTTCTCAATTTCTTTACTAAAACTATAACTTACTTGGAATCCAGCTGCGATTTCACAAGTTTGAATTACCTCTGTGCCTTAAAACTACTTTCCCTGAGAAAAAGAAGTTTAACTTATGATGGCATCTAATTTGCTCCCTCATGTTTTAAAAACAATGGACATGAACCATCTCTATGATGAATTTATAAATGCAACGATCTGATTGACAAACTGCTGGCCTGTCAAAATAAGCATGTAGATACAGAGTGAAGGAACATTTTTGGAGAGCTGGAAACCAATTCCTATAAGTCTAAGATCCTGTTCTTGCTAGTTAAGTAAACTCTGAGATGTTCCACGCTGAAGTGCTTTCGCTGACATGGTGTTTAGTTTGATGTCTCCACATTGGACTGACAGCAGAACACTGTAATGTGGGCTTGATAAGAGCATAGCCACAAGTCAAACAGAATCTTACATTTGACTATATATTCAGTTACTACTATATAAAGGAAAAGAAGGTATCCTAAAGGCTCTAGGCAGTTCAGAGAAGTACTATTAGAAAAGGGAATAGCAGGACTAAAAATATCCTGTTATCGTAAGACAGAAAGAAACATGTCATTGTTATTTTTTATTAAATGCAGATATCTGTTTCTATTGTATTTTCATTATCCTTTCAAAAAGTCATATATTTATGTATTTTAAGAATATAGAATAAGATAATAAGATAGGAAAATTTAAATATCCAATAGAGAGTTTAAAAAGCTAAAATAAATAGCTATGTCAGAGGATAAGAAAAAACATAAAAATATTGTGAAATTTTTCTCCCATATATTATCTGTTTAGTTAGTCCTCCTATTAATTATTATTAACTGCCACTGTTAACTAGTCTTCCTTTTTGTTTAAATAATAGGATTTATATCAATGAAGGGTAAATCATATAAAATAACATACGATTTCAAATAAAAATGGATTTTTCATATTTTTATGTTAAAGTAATTATATATGTGTATCATGACTTGTTATGGATTATTTTGGGGGGTGGATTCTGGCATGGATGCACCCTGGGTTGGCGTTCTAAAAAGTTAGTCATCCTGTTTGTCACCAGTGTGCTTTTAATGAGCCTGTCTTGTTTTAAGGCAGGAAAGCAAATCGAATTCTCATTAATTGCCTTTTACCTGCTACAAATAATCCCTCACGTTGGCCATTGGCTGTAAAATAAGTCATCTTTGTCTTGTCCTTATTGATTACACATAAGAGTGGAGGCAGTGTTTCTAAAACCATTTGTATGTCATTTAGGAAACATTTTATGTCATTAAAAAATGTCATTTATTTGAGATTGGTTGTCTTCAATTTTTTTTGTGTGCTAATTGAAAAAAGGGGAAAATATCAAGTTTTTAATTCTCTTAATGAGAAGCCAAAGTAGAATTGACAATTGTCCATATGTATCACTCATGTAATGCACATCACCTGCCTGCAATTTCTCTTAAAATATATTCCAAGTAGTTGGGAAATTAAACTTTTATTTTCGTGTTGTGGCCCTCACCTACCCTCTCTTAATAATCCATAAAGACTCTCTGTTCACCTTCTTTCTGATGTTCTAAGAGCCCTTGTGATGTGTTGCTTCTTTATTACCTAGTCCTTCTCACATGGAAACCCATCTTCTGCTTTCCCACCCTCACCTCCCATGTCACTGTGCTTAGGACAGAATATCCCCTTCCTTTAGCTTTTCTGTTCTTGTCTTACTCCTACCTGTATTTCCAGGTCTCATAAAAATGCCCTTTACTTCACACAACCCTTTCCAGACCATTTTCTATGTACTTTGATGTCTCACATGCCTTCCTACTCGCCTACCACCTTGTAGTGCTCTGTGAAGTTCCACATATGCTCTTGGATGGATTGTGAGGTATAGAGCATGCCTTGTTCTCTCCTTGTGTCCCCAAGAAATACCTAGAACAGGGCTAGGCAGATTGTAATTGTTCAAGAAAGATGATGGATTAGTTCATATATATGATGGTTCATGCAAAATATGACATGGGGGTAGCCAAGTAATAATATCTCTTCTCATGGAAACATTGTCCATAATGTTTAATGGGATGTGAAAGAATAAGGCCTTGTTAAGATGGAGAAATGGGGGAGGGCAGAAAAAAATAATCATAATCCTGACTCCTGGGCTCAGGTTTTAGCTTGTGCTTTAACTTCTGGGTAGGGAGTTTACACTGTGTAAAATACACACATATGCATGTGTACGCACACACACACACAGGGTTTAGCCTTGACATACATTTTTAATTTGATGCCAGTACTTTTTAGCAGCCTGATTTAAAGTTGGAAAAATATCCACTCAGTGTCTAGTTGAGTTATGAGTTGAGAATGAATTTCACAACAAACCTCAGTGATTTTCCACCAGCCATACCAACCTAAAGACAATTTCTAATGACTTGGTGGCCATCGTATTGCAAAAGAAGCAGAACACAGACATGCTGCCTGTTTCGCTTAAATTTATGAAAACCCACTGAAAGGGGAATGTAGAAAGTAAATGATCCATGGTAAAGCATTGTGAATGAAGGCAGAAGTGCTGTGGTTAGCTGGGTTTCTCAATC
This sequence comes from Phocoena phocoena, assembly GCF_963924675.1. Taxonomy (NCBI): domain Eukaryota; kingdom Metazoa; phylum Chordata; class Mammalia; order Artiodactyla; family Phocoenidae; genus Phocoena; species Phocoena phocoena. The sequence goes on along the minus strand of NC_089234.1, from coordinate 56,801,861 downwards.
CCTCAGATTCTCAAAGCCAAGAGAAAATTTATCCTCTTCCACTGAGACATAAACTAAACTCTTTTAGTCATTAATCTGCAAAGTTGATGCCTGCCATGGTCATTCATCAAACATTTTTGTGGAGTGAGTCTTGTGGGGCCTCTGGGGCATCCGCCTTTGAAATTCACAGCACTGTTTTGTCCCCTGAGGACAGAGTGACTTTCTCCCCTCATTGCACATCTGGAAGGGAAGTTTCTGCTTCTCCTCTTCCCTCGGCTGAGTCAGGGCCTGGAAGGGGCAGCCGCCTTTTATTGAATCGTGTGCTTGGACTGTAAGGTTCTGAATACTTGTCCCTGGGCTGTCGGGGGAGAAGAGAGAAGAGAAATACTGCAGTGGAGGCACTGTTTATAAGGCACTCTTTTTCCTGGATTACAGTTCACCACAGAAAAAGGACAATTACTGTTTGAGGTGATTTTTATAGAGGAAAGAGTCTCTACATTAACCATTGTGAGAAACGAGTAGAATCCTCGAGCTGCAAGTCTCAGTTATCTACAGATAAATCAGGGAATGGTTCTGGAATCTTGAGGTCTGATCTGAATTTACAACCATGTCTCCAGGCTCAGAGACAAACAGACAATTTGATGAGAATGGACGTTTCCTACTGAGAACGTGCCCCACGGGTGCTGGGATGTCTTCTGTCTCTCCAGTAACTGTGCCTGCTAATGCTTTGTCCTTAGCGGGAGGTCTCCTGGAACCTTCCAGGCCTCCTATGAATTGGCCCTGCTCCCTTCCCAGGCTCCTGTTCTCTGTCCCCAGATTGGCATCACACTCCAGATGCAGTGCCCACCTTCCTGTGGCTTGAGCACACTGTTGTCTTCTCCACATGGGGCTGTCCACCCTGACTAGCGTTCCCCGCCCTAAAATCTTTGTGAGATTGGCTTTTTTTTTTTTTGTCATTGAGGTTTCAACTCTAGTGTCAAATCCTCAGAGAGGTATTCTCAGGCCACTCTATTTTTGTTTTTGTTTCGTTTTTTAATTTTTATTGAAGTGTAGTTGATTTACAAAGTTGCATTTAATTTCTGCGGCACAGCAAAGTGACTCAGTTATATATATATATATATATTATTTTTCATATTCTTTTCCATTATGGTTTATCACAGGATATTGAATATAGTTCCCTGTGCTATACAGTAGGACCTTGTTGTTTATCCATTCTGTATACAATAGTTTGCATCTGCTTATCCCAAACTCCCCATCCTCCCCCCTCCCCTCCACTGGCAACCACAAGTCTGTTCTCTATATCTGTGAGTCTGTTTTTGCTTGGTAGATATGTTCATTTTTGTCGTATTTTAGATTCCACATATAAATCATAGGGTATTTGTCTTTCTCTTTCTGTCTTAATTTGCTTAGTATGATAATATCTAGGTTCATCCATGTTGCTGCAAGTGGCATTATTTCATTCCTTTTAATGACTGAGTAGTATTCCGTTGTATTGAGATATATATGTATCACATCTTCCTTATCCATTCATCTGTGGATGGATGTTTAAGTTGTTTCCATATCCTGGCTATTGTAAATAGTGCTGCTATGAACATAGGGGTGCGTGTATCTTTTCAAATTATAGTTTGGGTATATGTCCAGGAGTGGGGTTGCTGGGTCATATGGCAACTCTATTTTTAGTTTTTTAAGGAACCTCTATACTGTTCTCCATAGTGACTGTACTAATTTACATTCCCACCAACAGTGCAGGAGGGTTCTCTTTTCTCCACAGCCTCTCCAGCATTTGTTATTTGTAGACTTTTTAATGATGGCCACTCTGACTGGTGTGAGGTGATACCTCCTTGCAATTTTGATTTGCATGTCTCTGATAATTAGTGATGATGAGCATCTTTTCAAGAGGCCACTCACTGTAAAGCCAAACCCACCTACACACTAGTCACTTTCCATCAGTCTCAGTGTGTCCCTCCCTCTCTTCCTCCCTCCCTCCTTCCTTGCCTTCCTCCCCTTCATCCCTCCTCTTAGGTTTTTTCCTCTCCCACCACTACCTTCACTCAGTTGTAAACTCCAAAAGAGCAAAGCCCTGTGCATCTTGTTCACTGGGATGTATCTGTGGTGTGTGTTCACTCTTCTTTTGGAACGTATGGTTTCTTTGTTCTTTGGGTGTTTAGTTGAGGGTAGCATTATATTTACAGGAAATTTTGTTACTTTTCATATTTTAAAAAAACATACTTGGATCCATGAATTTTAGGTATAATTTACTCTTAGACATTTTCTCGTAATCAACTTATTTATTCACTTGATATTTCTTAAGTATTTACTATTCACTAAATACCTTGGCAAGATACAACAGATATCAGAAATGTTTCAGCCATCTGCATGATATCATTAAATGGAGAGAGACACATTTGGAAACAGATTATCATATTTTGTATCAAATGTTATATCCAGTTCTGTCTTTCTAGCTTCCCATTTTCTTTTTCTAACCAAACTTCTCCCACTCTTTACCCTCCAGTAAGGCTCCCTCTTCATCATCCCACCGCTGTAACTCATCTTTGCTTAGATGGTTACTTTATTCTTGAAGTGTCTTCCCTCTGCTGTTTTCTTGTTCACATTTTGTGCATCCTTTGAGGCATGTTCAGGAGTTTCCTCCCCACTATGGGCTCCATACCCCATTAGCTCTCATTGCTTCCCTAGAGCTCTACCTTTTAGCCTGTACAGTATGAGTCTTCTAAAATTGAGAGCTTTCTACTGATGATTCTTTTTGGATCTATATTTGTTCTATGTATGTTAATATTAAAAACCCAACTCAATTCTAACTTCTTTGAGAAAGTGAACAGGCTTAACAATTCTTCTAAGTCTCTGCCAGTATCATAGGTACTGTGGGGAATGTGGTAGCAGTCAATAAATTCTCACTGATTGATTGGTATCGAAATTGGCTTGTCAGTTCCAGATGGGGTGCTGAATGAGAGCAGGTCTGGTAAAAGACTCTTCAGCATTCAGCCTCCCTGTAGATCAAGTACAGGCAAAGCTTACGGTGAAAGGCGGTGAAAGGCAAAATTCCAATAGCACGACTATTATTAATCTACTTAAGCCATTAAGTGTTGTCCAGTATTAGATTGGACCGGAAATCCTAGTTTTCAACTCTTTCCTATTTGAATGCCCGAGAGGCTGTCAGCAAGAGGAAATGTGGAATTGGCTTTCAGTTGCCTGAGGAGAGGAGCTTAAATTCCTAGATTTATGGCTCTGCTTTACCTGAAAATTTTATTTTGCTTTTACTTTTTTTTTTTTTTTTTTTTTTCGGTATGCGGGCCTCTCACTGCTGTGGCCTCTTCTGTTGCGGAGCACAGGATCCGGAGACACACAGTCTCAGTGGCCCTGGCTCACAGGCCCAGCCGCTCCAGGGCATGTGGGATCTTCCCGGACCAGGGCACGAACCCATGTCCCCTGCATCAGCAGGCGGACTCCAAACCACTGCGCCACCAGGGAAGCCCTGCTTTTACTTTTATGTAGCAATTGAGTGTACTGTATTTCATTTGGTGCTCCTTAAACATTCTAAGGGAACTCTAAAAGTAAATATCAACCAATGGATACAGTAATGTTCATAGTGGTCTCTACTGAATGCTTCACCGCACGAGTGCAGCCTGGAAGCCCCCAAAAGGTATGATACTTTCAGAAGGGGTCTTAGAGTGAAGGAGGTAGAATTTCTAGTGTGAGTGGTCTGTTTGTAATCTCTGAACTCAATTATTCTAGCTTTTCTAATTCTAGTAGTAGAGGAAAAGACGGGCAGAGTGTAGAGTAGCAGGCTTGTGTCTTGGTTCCAATAACACGCCCTCTTGGGGTGCATGTGGCTGCTTCTCTTTGGCCTAAGTTTTAAGATGAACATATACACACTAATATATATATATATATATATGATAGATAACCAACAAGGTCCTGCTGTATAGCACAGGGAACTCTACTCAATATTTGGTAATAACCTAGAAGGGAAAAGAATCTGGAAAAACTAGATACATATGTATGTATAAAGGAATCACTTTGCTGTCCACCAGAAACTAACAAAATGTTGTAAACCAATTCTATGTCAATATAAATAAATAAATATACAAATGAATAAATAGGTTGAACTAAATATCCTCAGAAACACCTACTACCTCTAAACTCTAGTACATTGACCACTATTAAGACAATAAAAGTGTACTTAGATATCCAAAGACTACTCGAGCCAAGAGGAAATTTTATGTCAGTGTCGCTAAAAATGCCCCGCACTTCTAGGAAGGCCCCACGGTCTTCTTTCCATTGAGTTTCCTGGTCTCTCTAAAGTGGACTCTCTCTCTGTCTCTCCATAGCACTCATTTCCTTCTCCATTCATTTGCCTTTCATTGAAATTATTTACTGTGTATACATTTCATTTTCCTCCATTGACTTTAAGCTAGAATTGAGCAGGAACCATGCCTTATACTTTGTAATGTCTCCAGAGGGCCCATGGAAAGTGCTCAGTAAATTCTTGCTGCTACCAGTGCACCTTAGCTGACTCTTCCTGCCTCTGGTGAATTTTACTCCAGCAAGAGTGCCACAAAAGAACTCCAAACAAAGGAGACAAAATCTAGAGGGACTGTGGACACTTAATTAGAACTCTCAAATGGGAAAATTCTTCCAGTTCGGTCAGCGAACTGGAAGATTCGAAAATTATTTTGAATGATTTTATCAATTTGTTATCTCTTCCTGTTGTTGAAACAAGTGTTTGTTTATACGTTAACCTCCTCTAAACTCAACAAGTTTAGGGTCGTCTTAAGGATAGAGACTATATGTTATTCGCCTTTATGTTCTCAGCCTTAGTTGGGTTACAAAGTGAATGCTCAGTAAATACTTATTGAAACAGCATATATGAGTGAGTGATCTTCAGGGCCAAAGCTAGTAATTCTGTTAAGGAAAATATTTAGACCCTGTGACCCCACACTTACAAGTTGCTAATGCTGCTCACCCATTTTAAGGTAATATTCACTAATGGGTCCATCTTCTATACTGGGAAGCTTTTTAGACTAAATAAAACATGTGATTACAAAGATCTATAACTTGATGCTTTTACACTGGTTACCCTAGGAATAGTTTCTCAGAAGATAAAATGTAGTTGCTATTCAGTTTCCTTTGGCAGCCTTGATCTTGATGGAGGAACATGTCTTAATACTTGTAAGAAGACAGGATGGTTTAATTAATATTATCTGACACTCCATATCTGAGATTTGGGATAGACTGTGTATAGGGTCAATGTCCTAATTTGTCAAAAATGTTAAAGCAGTATCAAACTTCCATAAAATAAATTATTCATATATTTTGTAAGATAAAAATGCCTTTTTTCTATATCTATAACGTTATAAGCGAAAGTAAGACAAACGGCAAGCTAGGATATAATATGTAAAATTATAATTAAAGATTTAATCCCCTTAGAGTAGGAAGAGCTTTTACAAGTTCTACCAAAACATCCTGCAGACAAAAAGGGATTAAAGAGTTAACTAGGCAATATTAGATGTGCAGTTGAACACAGAAAATTCAAACTTACTAGCAATGAAATATTTGTAAATAAAAAATATTTGGAATTAAAAATAGTAATACTTGTTGAATATTAGAGTATGATCATACTATCTTTCTTATTTCTTCCTTACAGAAGATATTTCACTACTTCTGAAAATCAATTTTGTAGTTTTTATTGTAAATATGAAGAAATATTTACTATATTGTCTTGATTACTATAGCTTTATAATAAGTCTTGAAGTTGAATAGTGTCAGTCCTCCAACTTTGTTGTTCTTCAGTAGTGTGTTGGCTCTTCTGGGTCTTTTGATTCTCCATATAAACTTCAGAATCATTTTGTTGATATCCACAAGATAACTTGCGTAACTTACTGGGATTTTGATTGGAATTGCACTGAATCTCCAGATCAAGTTGGGAAAAATTGACATCTTGACAATAATGAATCTTCCTATCCATGAACATGGAATAGCTCTCCAGTTATTTAGCTCCTCTTTGATTTCATTCATCAGAGATTTGTAGTTTTATTCTTATAGATCTTGTACATATTTTGTAGAATTTACACCTAAGTATTTCGTTTACTGAGTGCTAATGTAAATGGTATTGTGTGTATGTATTTGTTTTTTAATTGAAGCATAGTTGATTTACAATATTATATTTCAGGTACACAACATAGTGATTCAATATTTTATAGGCTATACTCCATTTAAAGTTATTATAAAATATTGGCTATATTCCCTGTGGTATTGTTTTTAACTTCAAATTCTATTTGTTCATTTTTGGTATATAGGAAAACAATGGACTTCTGTATATTAACCTTGTATCCTGCACCCTTGCTATGATTGCTTATTAGTTCCAGGAGTTTTTTTTTGTTGTTGATTCTCTAAGAGTTTCTACGTAGACTATCGTGGCATCTATGAACAAAGATACTTTTATATTTCTCTTCCTAATTTATACATTTTATTTCCTTTTTTTGCCTTATTCTGTTAGTAAGGACTTCCAGTAAGATGTTGAAAAGGAGTGGTGAGAAGGGACATCCTTGCCTTATATTTCATGTTAGTGGGAAAGTTTGAGTTTCTCACCATTAAATATGATGTTGAAAGTAATTCTTCATTGTTTATATTAAGGAAAATTGAAAACACCCTAAATATCTAACAATAGGTGAAATGGTTAAAAGTGTGGTATATTCAGATGATAGCCTATTCAGTTTTTAAAGATTAATATGAAATTATGCTTATGGTATTATAGGTAGGAACAAAGTATGATGAAAACTCAATAGAACATCTCAATTTAATGAACACACCCAAGACTTGGAGGAAGTTCTCTAAAATATCAGCAGTGGTTCTCATTGTGTCGTAAGACAGACTATGAGTGATTTTATGGTTGGGCTAAATATCATTATTCTGTCATCTTGTTTGTTTCACTGATAGGCAGACTGTGTGTCAGAGCGCTGGAGATCTAGTTGATTTGAAGGAGTTCATTAGTTCTTTGAACAAAAAATTTAATGTATATTGTGAGATTGGTACTGTGCGAGACCCTGAAACACAGAGCTTACAGAATCTAATGAGGGCTACAGATAGGTAAGTAGACATTTATGGTATAAGTATTTTACTCAGTGCTATAATAATATAATGAGAATAATGATGATGATAATGATGATGACCAAGTAAATAGAAACCACTTACATAGCTGTTCTAGTTTCTATTTCTACATAACAAATTACACCAAAACGTTAGTGACTGCACAGCCATTTTATTATGATCCATGGAGTCTGTGGCTCAGGGATTCAGACAGGATAAGGGGATGATTTTTCTCTCCCCCACGATGTTTGCAGCCTTAGCTGGGAAGATTTGAATGCTGGGGATGAATTGCCTGGATATTGGAATTATTTGGACGCTTACGCTCATACACCCATATGGCCGTGCCTGGGCTTGGGGGACCCCACAGACCAGGGTTTCCGACTGAAGTACCTACATCTTATAGCTTCCTCGTGGTATCACAGCCTAAGGGCCGTTGGACTTACATGCTGTTCCGGACTCCAAGCCCAAGTTGACTGTTGTTCCAGTCAACAAGGTTGAAGCTAAATCAGAAGTGTTTGTGAGTTAGCCTTGGAAGTCAGGCACATTCTTGACTCTAGGATCCTGCTCCAACTCAGTGGCCAGTGTCCATTCTGATTGGTCCGGCCCCCTGCCTACTAATTGTTAAGTCTTTTTATGCTACCCCTGGATGGTAGTACCACTCACTGACATGTACCAACACGGAAAAGATTTTCAGGAACTATGAAAGCAGTTCAGAAGAGGTGATGAGTTCCATTTTAAGGCCTGTTTGCATATTCCTGTGGAGACAGTTAGTATTCTTGGCTCTAGAGAAAGACATTTAGGAATTTTTGACATATGATGGTCCTAGAATCCAAGAAGTTACCATCCAGAGGAAACGCTTTTTCTCTGCAGTGACTCCATTCTTTGATAAAGTTATCCACAAATTGCCAACTATGAAGAGGAATAAAACCCCTAAACAGTATCCTGTAGAGGTCATCTGTACTGGAGATGCGTATTGGCAGAATGTCACACAACCCCCAGAATTTCAGGAAGCTAGGGGTCTGGGAAGGAGCATTCTTCTTTCACTACAGCAACTTAAGCTTATTCCAGAGAAGGTGGTTGTTCACTTGCTCCTTGAGTGCTGTTAACTGCAGACGAAGAGTCTGGTCATACGCCATCCTCTCCATCATGAGCAGCCTACAGTTTTACTAGAAGCTGATGAGGCTTTAAATTTCTTTCCTTCTTCCTCTGCTTTGTGGAAGACCAGAAGTGATGTCAGTGTTTCTGCCTGCAGGATAAGTAAGGATATCCTACTATGTATTTTACTGGCAATCCTGGTAGCATTTTCTCCATTGGTGGTTTATGTGTAATAGAGACCAAACTGCAATTTTCTGACCTGCCAAGATCCATTATGTCTGGTAAATATAGTTTATGCTTGACAGGATCCACACTTAGGGTGGAAAGCCATGCAAATTAAACTAAGGTTTAGGCTAATTTTTGGTAGTGAAAATTATTCTCCCTTGGTGACCTTATTCAGCATGGAATAAAACAACCAGAAAGCTATTCATGTGGTCCAGTCTTCTTTCTTTAATCCAAATAATAAAAGCCTTGGGATAAGCCCAGCTCCTATTCTCATCGCTCTCCTGTCTTTCATGGAGCCTAAGCTTATATGGTTGTAAGAAGCTTTTCATGTGAATAGATACGAGGTCAGGTAATAAAATATTTTCTTCAGAATAAATGCTCTTGGTCTGATTTGAGATCTTTGCAAATTCCATCTGTGGGTTTATAGAGTCTATACCACCACCAAGTCTTGGTACTTTGGCACAAATGATATTTAAAAAAAAATTTTCTCCATCATCTCGGTTATTAAAGTTAGTCTTACGTCAGAATGATGTCTCATTGTTGACAGTTGGAGTATTGACGGGGAACTCTAGTAATATTGATAAGTTAGGAGCAAACTCAGTTGATTGTTTAGTATATTTAACAGCCCATTCTGGTGATGACTTGTATTAATATATCTAGTTCATATAGCTTGGTCTCCAATATTGTTTTGATATCCCATCTTCACTCACAGTAGAAAAGAAAAGGCAACCTTAACTACCCCATTTTATGGTTGAGAAATTGGAAGACTCTTTAGGTCAGGGTAACAGACTTGTCCTAGGTGATGGCTCTCGAATTTTCTGGGACAGAAGATCACACAGGCCATACCCTCCTTAGAATTGCCATTTAGAGCCCAGCACAGCCAGAATTAATAGGGTGTTACTGGGTGTGATGCAACAGCAAGGACATGATATTTTATTTTAATTTAAAAAGGCATTCTCAGAAACTGAACTTTAAAAAATGCCACTTGTAGGTGTGGACACTCAAGGAGACAGAGTTCCAGGCCATTGGGAGATTCTAATCCATTCTCTGAGAATCTGCCTTTGGGGAGCTGAAGGAAAGCAGGCAAGTGGAACCTAAGAACCCAAATGTCTTGGATCACTCTCATCTCCCTGCAAAGGACAAGATTCTTCTGTTTTTCATGGACAATCCTATTTTGTCAGCCATTAAAAAAGTGTTACACAAAGATGAAAATCGACCTTACAAAGATTCTTCACAGGCATCATTGGAGGAGAATGTGTATTCTGTCTAAGGGTTGAGAATCTTGCTTTGGTTTATTCACACTGGGGTTGGACGACAGCCAGTTGGGGCTTCTTGGATGAAGACCTTGTGTTAGTTCTGAGTCAGCTCACCCAGCTTTATCGTGGACAGCTATGAAAGGATATTCCAGGAAAGAGACTGGTGTTTTTGACCGAGCATGGGGGAGGCATGTGTAACTCTTCACAACAAACTGAAAGGAGGTTTACCACCACCACTACTATCACCACCCCACCTCCTCCGCTACTGTTATTATTGTTAATTTCAGGAAGGGAGGGTGTCTTGTCAATCTTAATATGCTCTCTTGTTGTGTTTAGTGATTGGTTGGATGAGAGTGTGCGGAGGCATGTATTAATCACTGGAAGGGCTTGAAGGCCTAATCTCCCCAAGGGCTTTCTCCCATTGTCATCTCCTGAGAGGTGTTAGGCATTACCGGCACGGCATATAAAATAAAGTAAAATTCAAATCAAACAATGAAAGAGATGCGATTCGTCTCTTTTCTGCCTTCTTTTGGGCTTAATTCCCAGAAAGAGAGCAAATCGAAGAAGAGAAGTGGGTTTTTGAGTTCCAGTCATGCTACTTCTAAATCTTCACTGAAACAGAGAGTTTCAGTGGAGAGTTGAGAAGTAGGGGCACGTCCCTCTGACCTTGAAAAGGGGAATAGGTCCGCGTCAATGAGGTTAAATAAAGCACCACAGAAGATAACTACAGGAGGAGCAAGCAAGTGCAATCCCTTCTGGGGTGAAGTGCGATCAACCTGAATGAATGAATGAAACCGTGTGTCTGGTCCATGATCAGCTCCAAACCTTCAGCACTCCTGCTCAATTATGCCACCTCACTGTATCCTTGACTGGCTCTCATAATTGCCTTGTTATTGCTGCTTTTTAAAAAAGTGTAATATGCATCTTTGGATTCACAGCTCCTCTGTCTCAGCCAGAACTTCTCCTGTAGTTTCTTTAGCGGGCGCATGTAGTCATTGCCCCTCTGCCCATTCAACATGGGTGATCAGGATGGGGATGAAATGCAGACTTGGCTCATTGGAGGGCAGCTTTGGCTTCACCTGTCTGCCACAAATGCTGTCACCTTATAACACTCACAGTAGTTGCTAATGAGTACATTTCAATTCATCCCCAAAAGTGTGCTGCTTCCATACCACGTGAGTTAGTCACTTGTGCTCTTTTGCTTTTATGTTCTTTTCTTTCCTTTTCTCTGGTGTGTGTTCAGATCATATGCCCATACTTTTGCCACTTGTTCTAAGACTTACATTAGATTATTCTAGCTAGATTGTCAAATTCTTTGGAAACTATTTGTAGGTCTAAATCTAGTTTAGTGCCTGGTAAACGGTAATTACTCATCACATGAATGAATGAGTGTTTTCCAACACTTACAGGCAGTCAAGGAATCATCTTATTCCTTAAACAGTGTGAAAAGATGATGTTTAATGGAACTGGTGGGAATAAAATATACACCACAGAACTGTAAGAGCATCATTCAAGAATAGCACCAACAGCATTTTATTTTTATTGTATTTTGTGGGCTGCCTAATACAAAAAATTCTTTGTGAAAAGAGAGAATTAGAACTCAGTTGGTAGATTGGGTTGATGAGTCAGTTGTTTCTTCCCCGAAACTCATGGGCATTTCTGATTGAAGAGGTTTCTGAGAGCTGTCACGTTTGAACATCTAGAAAAAGAGGGCATTCCACACTCCTTGTGTCTTGATTAACAGGTCCTCCAATTTGTGTCCTTCTTCCTAATTGATTATTAGCCTTTTGTGGGGGAACCACTGGAGAATAGTATGGCTGTGAATATACAAAACAAGAGCACTGCTAGATATATGGCTTTTGAGTATTTTTTTACTCAATCGACCTGCTTTTCAGGCAAATGTAATCCCAACTTGTCTTGCTTTCAAGATTAGATAAGGAAACAAAATCAGTTTGGGTTTCCTGTTCCAGATAATTCAAACAAAACCAGAACCACTGCATGGCGGGGCAGCGGTGGGGAGCAGAAGTAAGGACACCATTTATTCTTTGTCTCCGCTTTTCCCTGGGGAGGTATTGGCACCCAAACATTCAGCAGTGGGAAGACATTTGGAAAGCAGCCTAGCCAAAGGATCTGCGGTAATCGAGAGTCATAAATCAGATATGAGAGGGAGAGACCATATGGTAGGGGAGGAAAGTGACAGTGCAATTCTTTCAGCTGTAGCTGTTCAGATGCGGTCTCTTACCCAGTAGAGTAAGGAACTCCATCCCACCCTTTTCTACTCCCCCACTGAACCTTCAAGAATGTCAGATGAAATATCGTGCTTTTTTCTAAACACTTCTGAACCAGCAAGATGTCAGTGACCTGGAGGGGATTCGGGTGAGAGCCAAAGAAATGATTAAAGAGCTGGGGATGCCAATGATCCAGTGGGCGTTTCCTCTCTGCACCTCTAGACCTGACTTATGAGAAGACAGTCAAATAACTAGATGTGTGTTGTTTGGCCCAGGGCAGACAAGAAGGTACGGGCTAAGTTGTCTCCAGTTGAGTTGCCAACAGCCGATAAATTAGTGTGTCTTTTCCCCTCCATGTGGACTGTCAGTATGTATATATTTTAAAGTTTTATTGAAAATAGTTGCCTCAGATTTATTTGTACTCATTTCTCAGAGAGCCTGAGTCATAGCAGACTCTCTCTGCTCCAGGCCCCCATGAGTTTTCAAGTGGCCTCCGCGGCCCCACACAACTCTACTTTACCCAGGGAAAGTGCCTCTGGAGACAGAGACGGGCCGCCTCTTTTTTCCCGACTTGTCCGGACATCAAGAGGGCAAGACTGAAATCTCTTTCACTGGAGACACGTCACCTCCCATGCTTATTTCTGGTTCCCCTTTTGGGTGTGTGGGCAAAATCATTTTATCAAACCGTCTCTCAGGGAGCCGATGGGAAATCTGTCTTTCCCATTAGTCACCAGAAAGTGACCCAGGCAGCAGTGGAGGGAATTGGTCAAGCTATTGCAACCAGTGAGACCAGAGTGCTTTACTCAGCGGTCACAGGGGCCCAGGCAGCTCCCTGGGAGACCTGAAGCCAATGAAGCCCCTGTTTTTATTGGCCACCCCCGTCTCTTAGGCTGGGATCCTTCATGCTGAGCTTCAAATCCAGTGAAGGTGGTGGAGTTGTGTGTCCAGCCAGGGAAGAGGGGCAGGGGCCGCTAGCATTGGGAGTCTTAGTACCTTGCCCTTGACACTCCATATTCATGTTTGTTTAATTTTGTAAGTTTGTGGGGGAAAGATGAAATAATAAGGTCAACTGACCACTCCATAAATTGTTTCTGAAGTTTGGCTTGACATAAAGTCTACCTTCCCAAGCCACACAGCATAATTTATTTTACAACTTCCTCTCAGCATCAGGTCCAGGCTAACCGTGAGTTTAGAGGCTGTGCCTTTGCTTCCTGGTGCTGGTGGTCACAGTGTGTCCTTTCTTGGCAGTGGCCATGGGCCCAGCAAAACAGACCTCTGAAAGGCAAACGGATTAATCATTCTGAAGGCGTGCTCGCCTCAGCAGTTGCCCTGCAGGATGTCTGAGAACCAGAGAGGGGAGACTGTTGTAGTTCACAAATAGCAGAGAGAGATGTCCGAAGACTCACAAAAAGAAGGGAGGGGGAAAAAAAAAGAATGAAGACTTTTAAATTGTACATGCTAGAGTCTTCACTAAACCGGAGAGTATTCCAAAGAAATATATCGCCACTCCTCTAACAGAAACTGTGATGAGTCCAACCTTTTTATTACAATCAGGTTTTCTCTAAATATATTATGCCCCTCAGGTCAAAATGATTTACTTCTCTATTTTGGGACATCTGAGTTCTATTCTGCCGTTGCCAGGATGTTTTCAACTGTGCCAAAACTGAGCAGGTCTGCGGTTCCTTTGTAACATCAAAATGGAGACATTTATCATTGAGATTTATCATGGGCCAGCCTGCCAGATGGTTTGGGTATTTTAAAGGTGAACTGCACGGGCCTTGATTAGCTCATGTGGACTTCTAGCTAAAGACAACTCTATCAGTTGCTCAGTGAAAAGACACAGGATTCCCCTCCACCCAACCCCTCCCTCTGTTTTTCTAGTAAAATGCGGAAAATATTAATGTAATGGCAGATGTGGCGTAGATTGTCATTTCAGGAAGAAAACCAAGCCATAACCAATTCCACTGATTGCATTCTAATTATAATGTGACCTCCTGTTGCTTTGCATAGAGGCAGTATTCATTTCAGTACTCCACTGTAAAACTTGCCGAGTCAACGACCCTCAAAGGGGCAATTGTAAGATTTAAGCTTGGATTTTTTTGCTCATACCAAAGACCTTTATTCTGCCAAGTCTCTGCTGATTGGACCAGAAAGAATGCATTTGATTGTATAGACTAAACTTATTGGGAACAGAACTTTTGTGCTTTGAAATGCTTTTCATTCAAATTACATTCAGACATTCAATCAACATTGATTGTGATATGGATTGGCAATGGGGAATGCCTTGGGTTTTTGGTCTGGCTTGAAAGTTTGCTCAGCTCCTCACTAGATAACTGCAACCAAGAAGCCAGCTGAGGTTCTTTAACCTTAAACTTGAGTTTCCCACAAGAGGAGAGTTTCTCTACAAAGACCAGGGTTTTCTTGTTCCCATCTAATTCAGTATTCCAAGATCATTTCTTTAGTTGGAGATTTTGTGTCTTCAAGGGCTTCCAAATTTAATTAATCTCTGGGAGCTATGGGGTATGTGTGCACACTGTTGTTTGTATTAAATGAAATGTGTCCTTGACTTTGTACATGAAAAGCTGGGAGAATCCATCTTAGACTCATATTCTAGGGTCATGGATTTTGTATGGTGGGAAGAAGTAAGCACTGGGTGAGGATTCGGGAAGCAAAGATTCTAGTCTTAAATGCTGTCTGTATAACCTAGGGCAAGCCTCAGTTTTCTCATCTGCAAAGTGAAATAGCTGGTCCTGAGGTTCCATTCATAATATAGGTGATTTGAAATACTAAGAAGCAGTGTAAAATTATTCCTCTTATCATTATTACTTACAAGTCAGTGTAGACATGTGTGTTTGTTGGGACCTTTTGCCTGGAGCTAGACCCCTCTCTTCCTCTGGAAAACTCCCGGCAAGATCAGTGGTCCAATCAGTTGGCTCTTGGCAGACTTCACAGACACAGTCAAGTTTTTGTTTTGACTTGGAGGTTCTCTTAAGGCCCTTCCGGACTCCAGCCCGGAAGTGAGGCTGAAATTCAGGCAAGAGGAGCAGAGTCGCCAGGTATCCCTCATTCCAAGCTGATGAAATAGTTCGAGATTGCTCCATCCTCTTCATCCAATCACATGCCATCAGCTGTCACCTGTGTGCAGGTGACTCTCAAATATAGATTTACAGCCTCAGTAGCTTTCTTGAAACTCAGCACTTCCGAGTATATGCTCACCTTGGATGGTGTTCTAGAAGCTCACTTCAATACATTCCCTGTTTTCCCACCAGGACAAACACAACTGGCCTCTCCGCCTCTATTTTCTCTTTATGTTAACTATTCCTGTAATTCTAATTTGAGTTCAAAACCTTGGCGTCTTCTTTTACTTTCTTCCTCTCCCTTACCACCCACCTAGAACTCATTGCCAGGACCTGTGGGCTGTCATTCCTACCCCTGAAAATGCCCTTGAAAATACCCATTCTTCCTAAAGTTACTCCTTTCTCTTTGGGTCTGATTCTTTCCCTCCTGGCCTAATAGTCTCTTAGATGGTTTCTTCACCTTTGGTCTCTGCAGCAGTTCATTCTGTTCTACCCCAGGATGGCAGGCAACTTTTCAGATGGCCCTGATGATACCAGCTTCCCGGTATTCCCACTTCTTGTGAAATTCCCTCACCTTGTGTGTAGGCATGGTCTGTGACATGCTTGTAACCAATGGATTATGGAAATGGTGATGGGCTGTCACTCCCATGCCTAGGCTACCTAAGACTGTGACTTCTGACTTCCTGGAGGACTCTTTTGCCTTGATGAAGCAAGATGCCATGCTGGAGAGACCTACATGGCAAGCAGCTGGGGGGTGGTCTCTGGTCAACAGTGAGGAGCTGTGGCCCTCCATCCACAAGGAATTGCCTCCTGCCAACAACCGTGTGAGCTTGGAAGCTTCCCCAGTTGAGCCTCAGATGAGACCCCAGCCCTGGCTCATACCTTGAGGGCAACCTTGTGAGATACCTGAAGCAGAAAGGAGAACCCAGCTAAAGTGTAACCATATTCCTGACTCGAAGAAACTGTGAGGCAATAAATATGTGTTGTTAGAAGCTTTGTGGTAGTTTGTTACACAGTAAAAGATAACTATTATACCAGGGCATTACCACCTGACGATGCCAATTCTTCCCTCACAAATACTAAATGGCTCCAGGATTCTCTATATTTGGTCCTGAACTACCTATCCAAGCTACTTCCTGACCCTCCTTCTTGAGAACTCTGAGCTCTGTTCTGTACATAATTCCGGCTTCCTACCTTTTACCCTGTGCTGACATTGTGATCATTTTCTGGGTTCTTTTTATGACTAAATCCCATATCTTTTTGAAAGGCCCACTCAAATGCCACCTCTTTCATAAAACCTTTTGTGATCCCTGAAGCTATGTAGATCTCTGAGCTGCCATCGTTCTGTACCTTGGGTCACTTTCCATTTTTTACCTCATAGAGGAGTTGTTTGTGGGCATTATCTTAGCTCTGCTACTGGATTGCAGATTTGATGAAGGAGGCTGCTCCTGATTTATCTGCTCATGTCCTTAGAGGTCCCAGTATAATGACTTGTGGATGGTATGCTCTCAAGGAAGAGTTACTCATTCATGAAAAGCAAGCCAGTTTGCCCAGAAGATAGGTAAAATAGGAGTGGCTTGTGGAATTACTGGTTTATTTACTTGCTTATGCTTTCATGCATTCTTTCACTCTCTACAGCATGCCAGGCAGTATCCCCAGTATCCTGGGGGCAAGACTAGACTCATTGGCCCTGTGCTTGAGGTTTAATGTTCTGTGGTTGCCATTTTGAGATTTTTAAAATAATTTTGTCTTTGGATCTGTATTTTTTAAGTGCAGTCCCGTAGGACAGTGGGGTATGTGCTGGAGGCTCAGAGTCCTCCCATGCCCCCTGGCCTCCCTGGAACAGGTTCTTAACCACCCATTCCCCTTAACTCCGACCCTGAAGGGGCCCTGGGCACAGACACAGTGAGAGTCATGGTTAGATGTGTGTACCCTGCACACCATGTCACCGGGTGAGGACTCTGGACACCTGCAGTGGGGTGGGGATGGGGTCTGTACTTTCCCCACGGTCAAAACATGATATGAAGTAGCAAGTAAAAAACACATGTTGAAAGGTGACCATATGTGAGTGGGTTTATCTCTGGGCTTTCTATCCTGTTCCATTGATCTGTCTTTCTGTTTTTGTGCCAGTACCATACTGTCTTGATTACTGGAGCTTTGTAGTATAGTCTGAAGTCAGGGAGCCTGATTCCTCCAGCTCCGTTTTTCGTTCTCAAGATTGCTTTGGCTATTCGGGTTCTTTTGTGTTCCCATACAAATTGTGAATCTTTTTGTTCTAGTTCTGTGAAAAATGCCAGTGGTAGTTTCATAGGGATTGCATTGAATCTGTAGATTGCTTTGGGTAGTAGAGTCATTTTCACAATGTTGATTCTTCCAATCCAAGAACATGGTATATCTCTCCATGTATTTGTATCATCTTTAATTTCTTTCATCAGTGTCTTATAATTTTCTGCATACAGGTCTTTTGTCTCCTTAGGTAGGTTTATTCCTATATATTTTATTCTTTTTGTTGCAGTGGTAAATGGGAGTGTTTTCTTGATTTCACTTTCAGATTTTTCATCATTAGTGTATAGGAATGCCAGAGATTTCTGTGCACTAATTTTGTATCCTGCTACTTTACCAAATTCATTGATTAGCTCCAGTAGTTTTCTGGTAGCATCTTTAGGATTCTCTATGTAGAGTATCATGTCATCTGCAAACAGTGACAGCTTTACTTCTTCTTTTCCGATTTGGACCACAGAGGAAAAGAGAAAGAAAACTTCTGTTGCTTCTTGAACAAGGAGACCCACAATTTTATTTGTCATGACCCCTGCGAATTAGGTAGCTGGCCCTAGTTTATTGAAAAACCAGACAGGCAGGAGTCCATTTCTAGCAGCAGCAACAGACAATGGCTAGTAAACAAGATGACTTCAGAGAGTCTTACGTGCTGTGAAGAGAATAAAATAAGGTGATGTCTGGCGAGTACCTGAGTGTGGTGTAGGGAGCCTCTTCCCTTGAAGAAGATGTTTAGGGAATCCTCCAGGGGAAGGTGGCATCTGATCTGATATATGAAGGAGGAAAAGGGTTAGGCCAAGTGAGGAATATGGGGCAGGTTCCAGCAGAGGAAAGTGCTAGATCAAAATCCTTGGGTCTGGAACAAGCTTGGAATGGTCAAGGGCTAGACGCAAAAGCCAGTGCAGGAGATGCCTCATGACTGCGGGGGAGAGGAGATGGGGTGAGTTTACAAAGGTAGGATGCAGCTGAGTCCTTTATTGCCTTGCTGGCCATGGTGAGGAGAGGTTCCCCCTGAGCCTGCCCAGGTCTGTGGTCCTGTATTTTCTCACCGAAGAATCACTAAGGAAGGGTTTATTACAGTGGGCATTTCCTGCAGTCTTTACCTTAATTTAATTTTTTCTCCTGTATCAACATGGCCATCTTAGATTCTTAAAATAGAGACATTTTTCACAAAGATATGTAACTCAGAAAGGATGTAAATAATCATATGTGGGCCAAGGAATTTGAAGTTCTTAGAGAAGGCTTTGCAAATGAAACTCTAGTTTCGTTCTCCACAGAACCTCAAGGACTGTCACATTTGTTCCAGAGGTCACACACTGGCACCTCATAGCCCAAATCTAGCAACCAGAAGTGTTTTATCTGCTCTGCAAGTTGCTTAACCAAACTGGGGTGCCCCTGCAAGGGCTCTGTTGTCCCCTGATGCTCTGTCCTCATTTCTCCTATTGTCTCCTGCTTGCTCTTCCCTTCATGCCTGGACTCATCTTTTTGATTGTTTCTCATTAAAACATGACACTCCACAGTATACTGCAGACCTAGGAATGTTGGTGTATAGCAGGACCATGGAGCCAAATATCCATAAGAATTGAAGCCACTGGGATAGTTCCTCCTTATCCCCTTTGGCAGCCTCTTCTCTTCACGGAGCTTGGAAGTCAGAGGTGGGGAAAGGCAGGTGAGAGGGCCAAGAGTTCCTGTGTCCTTGGGCCCACCTGTCTGCTGCTCCACATAAATGATACTCTGGGAGGCCCTCGAGGGCCAGTGGTGCATCCCTGGCTGGCTACCTGAAGGCTGTTCCTTTAAAGACTTGGGACTTTGGCTGAGCAGGAAATTAAGTTATTTTGTTATTTTTCCTTGATAATGCTAAAATTATTAATCTTTTAAGATAAGTACTGTTCAGAGCATAATGAGCTAGAGTTGTTGATAATTATAATTTTGAAGAGTTTGAGCTTGCTGTCAGCCAAGTAATTAAAGGGGTGGGACCAGGGTTCTACTTCGTTCTTGATGGTTGGGCTTCTTAAGAACTCTTCTCCGCGTGACAAAAGCACCCTCATTCTGGGCCTGTGCTGCCATGAAGGGCTTAGTTAAATCAAGGGAAGTAGTCCACTGTCTTGTGAAGAGGTCTCTTTGCCTGATTTTCCCCCTGGCCTTCTGTCTTTTTCCTATAATGCTCCCGTTGTTTTGGAAAAGCTGGGCACCCTGACAGATCCTACTCTCCACTGATTAAACAGAGCCTGGGGGTCTGGTCACGCAGCCCAGGGAAGAGGCTCCACTTCTTTCCTTCTTCAGCAACTGCCCCCTACACCCCTTTGCCCATGAGCCACCATTTTTTATAAACTTCTTGTGTATACTAGCGCAGGACTAAAAAAATTGAATGAAAAGAAAAGAGGAAGAGAAAATGGAAAACTAATGATTCAAGAAATCACATAGCACGAGATAATTCTATTTTGAAATCATAGCAGTGGCACCCAGAGGCGGACACTCCCCAAATTACTAGTGAAAATCCTTTGATGTAGCCAGTTGTAAGAAAGCCCAAGGCGCTTTTTTATTATTATTATAAGAATGCCTCACATTCCCCAAAAGAAGCATTTAGCAGCTAATTTTTAAATGTCCATATGTGAAGCAAGCTTAAAAAAAAAAAAAGTCTAAAAATCTCTAATCCTAAATGTGCTTATTTGATTGCTGACTTTTTCTTAAAATAAAAGCCAGGCTCTTACATCGGCATTTGAAGTCCTGGGAGACCTCTCCGACCTCACCTGTCCCCCCCCCGCACCCACCCCACCCCTACCCCCCCCTTCTCCCCTCACTCACTCTCTTGTAGCCCTCTGTCCTCCTTGCTGTCAGAAGCATACTGGGGAACTCATGCTCCTCACTCAGCCCAGGCCATGCTGAATTCCCTGCCTGGATCTCTTGCCTGGATATCTGGGGGCTAAGTCCCGCCCTTCCTTCAGGTATTTCTTCCTAAGTCTCTTTACCTTCCCATGGCATATGAAACCACAACTTCCTACCTTAGTCATGGTAAAAGGGACTTTGCAGGAGTAATTAAGTTAAGGATCCTGAGACGGGGAGGTTATCCTTGAGTAGCAGGTGGGCCCAGCGGGGCCTTTATAAGGATCTTTGTAAGAAGGGGGCAGCAGGATCACAGATGGAAAAAGGAGATGTGACAACAAAAGTAGAGGTTCCATGATTTGCTTTCAATGAGCCATAAGCGAAGAAATGTAGGCAGCTTCTAGAAGCTGGCAAAGGCAAGGAAACAACTCTTCACTGGGGCCTCTAGAGGGAACCAGCTCTGCTGACACCTTGATTAAGCCCGGTGAGACCCATTTCGGACTTCTCATCTTCAGAACCGAAGGTAATAAATCTGTGCTGTTTTAAGCTACTGTATTTGTGGTTATTTCTTGCAGTGGCAATTAGAAACAGGACCCAGAGTCACAAGACCCCAAACAATATGACCATCTTGGACTCTGGTTGCTTTGTGAAATCTCCAAGGCTTTTCTTTTCTTCAGTGTTTTCTTTTTTTTTTTTTTTGCTGCGGTACGCGGGCCTCTCACTGCTGGGGCCTCTCCTGTTGCGAAGCACAGGCTCCAGACGTGCAGGCTCAGCGGCCATGGCTCACGGGCCCAGCCGCTCCTGCAGCATGTGGGATCTTCCCGCACTGGGGCACGAACCCGTGTCCCCTGCATCGGCAGGCAGACTCTCAACCACTGCGCCACCAGGGAAGCCCTCAGTGTTTTCTTAATGGCTCAGAGACAGAGGGAACCTTGTAGCACCTGCACTCTGGGACCCTTTGGTACATGAGGCCAGCTTTTGACACTTAGAGAAATAAAAGCTGCATTGTGTGTTTGGGGACGGTGTGGTACCCAGGTGTGTTTCCAGATAGTTCAGCTGAATGTGAAGGAAATGGTGAGAAGCAAAATTATCCCTGCCAGGAGCAGTGGGATGCTGTGCCTACATCCATTTAAAAAGCCCATCATCATTTTAAGCCAAGTATTGGGTTGGCCAAAAGGTTCACTTGGTGTTTTTATGTAAGATGGCTGTAGTAGTGCTTAGTTGTCTTTAACTTCATTCGAAACAATTTTGTTAGACTGTATTGTGACAGCTGTCATAGTGTGTGTTTAAAAAAAAAAACATCAAAATTGGTGAATTTTTGTGTAGCCATTTTAATATTGAAGATGGAAGAAAAAACATTTTCAGCATATAATGCTTTATTATTTCAAGAAAGGTAAAAATGCAACTGAAACACAAGAAAAGATTTGTGCAGTGTGTGGAGAAGGTACTGTGACTGATCAAATGTGTCAGAAGTGGTTTACGAAGTTTTGTGCTGGAGATTCCTCTCTGGACGATGCTCCACAGTCGGGTAGACCAGTTGAAGTTGATAGTGATCAAATCAAGACGTTAATTGAGAACAATCAACGTTTTACCACACAGGAGATAGCTTGTGTACTCAAAATATCCAAATCAAGCATTGAACATCATTTATACCAGCTTAACATACGTTAAGCAAAAAAAAAAACCTTGACTGTATTTCACATGCAATTCTCTACTGAAACGTAACGAAAACGTTCCGTTTTTAAAACAAATTGTGACGGGCGATGAAAAGTGGATACTGTACAATAATGTGGAACAGAAGAGATCGTGGGGTAAGAGAAATGAACCACCACCAGCCACACCAGAGGCCGGTCTTCATCCAAAGAAGGTGATGTTGTGTACATGGTGGGATTGGAAGGAAGTCCTCTATTATGAGCTCCTTCCGGAAAAGCAAACGATTAATTCCAACAAGTACAGCTCCTGATTAGACCAACTGAAAGCAGCACTCGATGAAAAGTGTCCAGAATTAGTCAACAGAAACCGCATAATCTTCTGTCAGGATACCACACGCAAGACCTCATGTTTCTTTGATGACCAGGGAAAAACTGTTACAGCTTGGCTGGGAAGTTCTGATTCATCCGCCATATTCACCAGATGTTGCACCTTCAGATTTCCATTTATTTCAGTCTTTACAAAATTCTCTTAATGAAAAAATTTTCAGTTCTCTGGAAGACAGCAAAAGGCACCTGGTACAGTTCTTTGCTCAAAAAGACAAAACGTTTTGGAAAGATGGAATTATGAAGTTGCCTGAAAAATGGCAGACGGTCGTGGAACAAAACGGTGAATATGTTGTTCAGTAAAGTTCTTGGTGAAAATGAAAAATGTGTCTTTTGCTTTTACTTTAAAACCAAAGGAACTTTTTGGCCAACCCATAGATAGTTCTCTTCAGTTTAAGGATGTGATTGGCTGGTGGGTTTCGAAAGCCATGTCTTTTTATGGTCATTCAGAAGAGTGAACTTCAGAAGTCAGAGCTCACAGCTGATGGGAAGCGTTTGTCATTTTACCTGTTAAGGTCTGGGTCCAAACAGGGCAGAAAGAACAGTGAGGAAAGTCACACCATGGCCTGTTCCTATTCATTTATTCATGGAATTCTCCTATTTTCATCTGGGGGAATTAACACATTTTTTTTTTCAGGGCCTAAATATTTTTGCAGCTTTATTGAAGTAATTGAAATACAATGAATTGTCCATATTTAAAGTGTATAATTTGTTCTTCAAGCAAATATATAAACAAGTGAAACCAGCACCTCAGTCAGGATAATGAGGATATTCATCACCCCCCAAGATTTCCACACGTCCCTCCTTCCTCCACTCCTTGTCCCCTAAGAAACAACTGATAGGCTGTTTGTATTTGTGGATTAATTTGCATTTTCTAGAAACTTATGTCAGTGGAATCATGCAGTGTTTTTTGTTTTTTTTTTTTTTACATCTTTATTGGAGTATAATTGCTTTACAATGGTGTGTTAGTTTCTGCTGTATAACAAAGTGAATCAGTCATACATACACATATGTCCCCATATTTCTTCCCTCTTGTGTCTCCCTCCCTCCCACCCTCCCTATCCCATCCCTCTAAGTGGTCACAAAGCACCGAGCTGATCTCCCTGTGCTATGCGGCTGCTTCCCACTAGCTATCTACCTTACGTTTGGTAGTGTATATATGTCCATGCCACTCTCTCGCTTTGTCACAGCTTACCCTTCCCCCTCCCCATATCCTCAAGTCCATTCTCTAGAAGGTCTGTGTCTTTATTCCTGTCTTACCCCTAGGTTCTTCATGACATTCTTTTTTCCTTAAATTCCATATATATGTGTTAGCATACGGTATTTGTCTTTCTCTTTCTGACTTACTTCACTCTGTATGACAGAATCTAGGTCTATCCACCTCATTACAAATAGCTCAATTTCATTTCTTTTTATGGCTGAGTAATATTCCATTGTATATATGTGCCACATCTTCTTTATCCATTTGTCCGATGATGGACACTTAGGTTGTTTCCATCTCCAGGCTATTGTAAATAGAGCTGCAATGAACATTTTGGTATATGACTCTTTTTGAATTATGGTTTTCTCAGGGTATATGCCCAGTAGTGGGATTGCTGGGTCATATGGTAGTTCTATTTTTAGTTTTTTAAGGAACCTCCATACTGTTGGCTGTATCAATTTACATTCCCACCAACAGTGCAAGAGGATTCCTTTTTCTCCACACCCTCTCCGGCATTTATTGTTTCTAGATTTTTTGATGATGGCCATTCTGACTGGTGTGAGATGATATCTCATGGTAGTTTTGATTTGCATTTCTCTAATGATTAATGATGTTGAGCATTCTTTCATGTGCTTGTTGGCAGTCTGTATATCTTCTTTGGAGAAATGTCTATTTAGGTCTTCTGCCCATTTTTGGATTGGGTTATTTGATTTTTTGTTATTGAGCTGCATGAGCTGCTTATAAATTTTGGAGATTAATTCTTTGTCAGTTGCTTCATTTGCAAGTATTTTCTCACATTCTGAGGGTTGTTTTTTGGTCTTGTTTATGGTTTCCTTTGCTGTGCAGAAGCTTTTAAGTTTCATTAGGTCCCATTTGTTCATTTCTGTTTCTATTTCCATTTCTCTAGGAGGTGGGTCAAAAAGGATCTTGCTGTGATTTATGTCATAGAGTGTTCTGCCTATGTTTTCCTCTAAGAGTTTGATAGTTTCTGGCCTTACATTTAGGTCTTTAATCCATTTTGAGCTTATTTTTGTGTATGGTGTTAGGGAGTGTTCTAATCTCATACTTTTACATACTTTTACCTGTCCAGTTTTCCCAGCACTACTTATTGAAGAGGCTGTCCTTTCTCCACTGTACATTCCTGCCTCCTTTATCAAAGATAAGGTGACCATATGTGCGTGGGTTTACCTCTGGGCTTTCTATCCTGTTCCATTGATCTATGTTTCTGTTTTTGTGCCAGTACCATACTGTCTTGATTACTGTAGCTTTGTAGTATAGTCTGAAGTCAGGGAGCCTGATTCCACCAGCTCCGTTTTTCGTTCTCAAGATTGCTTTGGCTATTCGGGTTCTTTTGTGTTCCCATACAAATTGTGAATTTTTTTGTCCTAGTTCTGTGAAAAATGCCAGTGGTAGTTTCATAGGGATTGCATTGAATCTGTAGATTGCTTTGGGTAGTAGAGTCATTTTCACAATGTTGATTCTTCCAATCCAAGAACATGGTATAGCTTTCCATGTATTTGTATCATCTTTAATTTCTTTCATCAGTGTCTTATAATATTCTGCATACAGGTCTTTTGTCTCCTTAGGTAGGTTTATTCCTAGATATTTTACTCTTTTTGTTGCAGTGGTAAATGGGAGTGTTTTCTTGATTTCACTTTCAGATTTTTCATCATTAGTATATAGGAATGCAAGAGATTTCTGTGCACTAATTTTGTATCCTGCTACTTTACCAAATTCATTGATTAGCTCTAGTAGTTTTCTGGTAGCATCTTTAGGATTCTCTATGTAGAGTATCATGTCATCTGCAAACAGTGACACCTTTACTTCTTCTTTTCCGATTTGGATTCCTTTTATTTCCTTTTCTTCTCTGATTGCTGTGGCTAAAACTTCCAAAACTATGTTGAATAACAGTGGTGAGAGTGGGCAACCTTGTCTTGTTCCGTTCTTAGTGGAGATGCTTTCAGTTTTTCACCATTGAGGACGATGTTGGCTGTGGGTTTGTCATATATGGCCTTTATTATGTTGAGGAAAGTTCCCTCTGTGCCTACTTTCTGCACGGTTTTTATCATAAATGGGTGTTGAATTTTGTCGAAAGCTTTCTCTGTATCTATTGACATGATCATATGGTTTTGCTCCTTCAATTTGTTAATATGGTGTATCACGTTGATTGATTTGTGTATATTGAAGAATCCTTGCATTCCTGAGATAAAACCCACTTGATCATGGTGTATGATCCTTTTAATGTGCTGTTGGATTCTGTTTGCTAGTATTTTGTTGAGGATTTTTGCATCTATGTTCATCAGTGATATTGGCCTGTAGTTTTCTTTCTTTGTGACATCCTTGTCTGGTTTTGGTATCAGGGTGATGGTGGCCTCGTAGAATGAGTTTGGGAGTGTTCCTCCCTCTGCTATATTTTGGAAGAGTTTGAGAAGGATAGGTGTTAGCTCTTCTCTAAATGTTTGATAGAATTTGCCCGTGAAGCCATCTGGTCCTGGGATTTTGTTTTTTGGAAGATTTTTAATCACCGTTTCAATTTCAGTGCTTGTGATTGGTCTGTTCCTATTTTCTATTTCTTCCTGATTCAGTCTTGGCAGGTTGTGCATTTCTAAGAATTTGTCCATTTCTTCCAGGTTGTCCATTTTATTGGCCTAGAGTTGCTTGTAGTAATCTCTCATGATCTTTTGTATTTCTGCAGTGTCATTTGTTACTTCTCCTTTTTCATTTCTAATTCTATTGAATTGAGTCTTCTCCCTTTTTTTCTTGATGAGTCTGGCTAATGGTTTATCAATTTTGATTATCTTCTCAAAGAACCACCTTTTAGTTTTATTGATCTTTGCTATCGTTTCCTTCATTTCTTTTTCATTTATTTCTGATCTGATCTTTATGATTTCTTTCCTTCTGCTAACTTTGGGTTTTTTTGGTTCTTCTTTCTCTAATTGCTTTAGGTGCAAAGTTAGGTTGTTTATTAGAGATGTTTCCTGTTTCTTAAGGTAGGATTGTATTGCTATAAACTTCCCTCTTAGAGCTCCTTTTGCTGCATCCCATAGATTTTGGGTCGTCGTGTCTCCATTGTCATTTGTTTCTAAGTATGTTTTTATTTCCTCTTTGATTTCTTCAGTGATCACTTCGTTATTAAGTAGTGTATTGTTTAGCCTCCATGTGTTTGTATTTTTTACAGATCTTTTCCTGTAATTGATATCTAGTCTCATAGTGTTGTGGTCAGAAGAGATACCTGAAACAATTTCAATTTTTTAAAATTTACCAAGGCTTGATTTGTGACCCAACATATGATCTATCCTGGAGAATGTTCCATGAGCACTTGAGAAGAATGTGTATTCTGTTGTTTCTGGACAGAGTGTCCTATAAATATCAATTAAGTCCATCTTGTTTAATGTATCATTTAAAGCTTGTGTTTCCTTATTGATTTTCATTTTGGATGATCTGTCCATTGGTGAAAGTGGGGTGTTAAAGTCCCCTACTATGAATGTGTTACTGTTGATTTCCCCTTTTATGGCTGTTAGTATTTGCCTTATGTATTGAGGTGCTCCTATGTTGGGTGCATCAATATTTACAGTTGTTATATCTTCTTCTTGGATTGATCCCTTGATCATTATGTAGTGTCCTTCTTTGTCTCTTGGAATAGTCTTTATTTTAAAGTCTATTTTGTCTGATATGAGAATTGCTACTCCAGCTTTCCTTTGGGTTCCATTTGCATGGAATATCTTTTTCCATCCCCTTACTTTCAGTCTGTATGTGTCTCTAGGTCTGAAGTGGGCCTCTTGTAGACAGCATATATATGGGTCTTGTTTTTGTATCCATTCAGCCCATCTGTGTCTTTGGGTGGGAGCATTTAGTCCATTTGCATTTAAAGTAATTATCGATATTCCCATTTTCTTAATTGTCTTGGGTTCATTATTGTAGGTCTTTTCCTTCTCTTGTTTTTCTTGCCTAGAGAAGTTCCTTTAGCATTTGTTGTAAAGCTGGTTTGGTGGTGCTGAACTTCTCAGGTTTTGCTTGTCTGTAAAGGTTTTAATTTATCCATCAAATCTGAATGAGATCCTTGCTGGGTAGAGTAATCTTGGTTGTAGGTTTTTTTCCTTCATCACTTTAAATATGTCCTGCCAGTCCCTTCTGGCTTGCAGAGTTTCTGCTGAAAGATCAGCTCTTAACCTTATGGGGATTCCCCTGCGTCTTATTTGTTGTTTCTCCCTTGCTGCTTTTAATATGTTTTCTTTGTATTTAATTTTTGACAGTTTGATTAACATGTGTCTTGGCATGTTTCTCCTTGGATTTATCCTGTATGGGACTCTCTGAGCTTCCTGGACTTGATTAACTATTTCCTTTCCCATATTCGGGAAGTTTTCAACTATAATCTCTTCACATATTATCTCAGTCCCTTTCTTTTTCTCTTCTTCTTCTGGAACCCCTATAATTTGAATGTTGGTGCATATAATGTTGTCCCAGAGGTCTCTGAGACTGCCCTCAGTTCTTTTCATTCTTTTTTCTTTATTCTGCTCTGCAGTAGTTATTTCCACTATTTTATCTTCCAGGTCACTTATCCGTTCTTCTGCCTCAGTTATTCTGCTATTGATCCCATGTAGAGTATTTTTAATTTCATTTATTGTGTTGTTCATTGTTGTTTGTTTCATCTTTAGTTCTTCTAGGTCCTTGATAAATGTTTCTTGCATTTTGTCTATTCCATTTCCAAGATTTTGGATCACCTTTATTATCATTATTCTGAATTCTTTTTCAGGTAGACTGCCTATTTACTCTTCATTTGTTAGGTCTGGTGGATTTTTATCTTGCTCCTTCATCTGCTGTGTGTTTTTCTGTCTTCTCATTTTGCTTATTTTACTGTGTTTGGGGTCTCCTTTTTGCAGGCAGCAGGTTCGTAGTTTCTGTTGCTTTTGGTGTCTGTCCCTAGTGGCTAAGGTTTGTTCAGTGGGTTGTGTAGGCTTCCTGGTGGAGGGGACTAGTGCCTGTGTTCTGGTGGATGAGGCCGGATCTTGTCTTTTTGGTGGGCAGGTCCACGTCTGGATGTGTGTTTTCGGGTGTCTGTGGACTTATTATGATTTTAGGCAGCCTCTCTGCTAATGGGTGGGGTTGTGTTCCTGTCTTGCTAGTTGTTTGGCATAGGGTGTCCAGCACTGTAGCTTGCTGGTCGTTGAGTGAAGCTGAGTGCTGGTGTTAAGATGGAGATCTATGGGAGATTTTCCGCATTTGATATCATATGGAACTGGGAGGTCTCTTGTGGACCAGTGTCCTGAATTTGGCTCTCCCACCTCAGAGGCACAGCACTGACTCCTGGCTGCAACACCAAGAGCCTTTCATCCACATGGCTCAGAATAAAAGGGAGATAGAGTAGAAAGAAATAAGTAGTAGAAATAGAAAGAAAGAAAGAAAGAAAGGAAGGAAGGAAGAAAGGGAGGGAGGGAGGAATGAGGGAAGGAAGGAAAAAAGGAAAGAAGATAAAGTAAAATAAAATAAAGTAAGATAAAATATAATAAAGTTATTAAAATAAAAAATATTTAAGAGAAAAAAAGAAAAAAAAATTTAAAAAAGGACGGATAGAACCCTAGGACAAATGGTGGAAGCAAAGCTATACAGACAAACTCTCACACTGAAGCATACACACACACACTCACAAAAAGAGGGAAAGGAGAAAAAATCATAAATCTTGCTCTCCAAGTCCACCTCCTCAATTTGGGATGATTCATTGTCTATTCAGTTATTCCACAGATGCAGGTACATCAAGTTGATTGTGGAGCTTTAATCCGCTGCTTCTGAGGCTGCTGGGAAAGATTTCCCTTTCTTTCTTTTGTTCTCACAGCTCCCAGGGGCTCAGCTTTGGATTTGGCCCCGCCTCTGCATGTAGGTCGCCGGATGGCGTTTGTTCTTCGCTCAGACAGGATGGGGTTAAAGGAGCCGCTTATTCGGGGGCTCTGGCTCACTCAGGCCGCGGGGGAGGGAGGGCCACGGAGTGCGGGCGGGCCTGCGGCGGTAGAGGCCGGAGTGACGTTGCGCCTGAGGCGCGCCGTGCGTTCTCCCGGGGGAGTTGTCCCTGGATCCTGGGACCCTGGCAGTGGCGGGCTGCACCGGAAGGGGGTGTGGATCGTGACCTGTGCTCGCACACAGGCTTCTTGGTGGCGGCAGCAGCAGCCTTAGCGTCTCATGCCCGTCCCTGGGGTCCGCGCTTTTAGCCGCGGCTCGCGCCCGTCTCTGGAGCTCCTTTAAGCAGCGCTCTTAATCCCCTCTCCTCGCGCACCAGGAAACAAAGAGGGAAGAAAAAGTCTCTTGCCTCTTCGGCAGGTCCAGACTTTCCCCCAGACTCCCTCCCGGCTAGCTGTGGCACACTAGCCCCCTTCAGGCTGTGTTCACGCAGCCAACCCCAGTCCTCTCCCTGCGCTCCGACCGAAGCCAAAGCCTCATTTCCCAGCCCCGCCCACCCCGGCGGATGAGCAGACAAGCCTCTCGGGCTGGTGAGTGCTGGTAGGCCCTGATCCTCTGTGCGGGAATCTCTGTGCTTTGCCCTCTGCACCCCTGTTGCTATGCTCTCCTCCGCAGCTCGAAGCTCCCCTCCTCCGCCACCCGCAGTCTCCGCCCGTGAAGGGGCTTCCTAGTGTGTGGAGATCTTTCCTCCTTCAAGGCTCCCTCCCGCTGGTGCAGGTACCGTCCCTATCCTTTTGTCTCTGTTTATTCTTTTTACTTTTGCCCTACCCAGGTACATGGGGGATTTTCTTGACTTCTGGGAGGTCTGAGGTCTTCTGCCAGCATTCAGTAGGTGTTCTGTAGGAGTTGTTCCACGTGTAGATGTATTTCTGGTGTATCTGTGGAGAGGAAGGTGGTCTCCGCGTCTTACTCTTCCGCCATCTTCCCGGAAGCCCCCATAACACATTTTTTAAAATAGTCTTTCCATCTCCTGTGCGCTCTTCCTGTCTCCTCTTCCTCTGTCTCTTACTTTACCTTTCCCTCTCTCTCACACGGTCCGCTGACCCTCCACCTCCTGAAATGACCTGTATTTGTGCGGATTACCTTAACACTTGAAACTTTTCCAGCTTTATGTACAAATGATGATGATTTAATCCAGTGATCAGAAAATCCAAAAGTACTCCCGTCTCAAATGTTCTTTTGTTTAACTGACCAGGGAGGAAAGCCTAGGAATTACCAAACAAGAGAAACAACAGGAAGAGCTGGCAGGCTTCATTTGCATGTGCATATGGTATTTATTTAAAAACTGGAGAAGTGCTGAGTGGATGGGTTTGGGAAATATGGATGCGATTCTGGAAAGGGCGCTGTACACAGTCCACACATCCTGCAGTATTAACTTGACGTGTGTGAAGGGAACATACTGGTGTTTTGGTCACAATGCCATCTTTTACTGAACGTTCTTTGGGGGAAAGGGGGAAAGTTTCCATGGCATCTTCATTGGAATCCACCATGATCAGCAAGCTCTTAACATATCAAAGGGAGTAGGGAGAGAGGTGTTACTATTGTAAAGGAGTTTTTGATGAACTTTTGTACTTTCTTGTATTCTAAATACCTGGCCCAGATGAGGTGGAATGGGGACTCATTTGACTTTTATTAAAAAAAAAAAATAGAAATGAGGTAGATATATAGCCAGTTAGAGATATTTTTGGAGAATCTTATGTTCTAAAGAAGAATTACGGTCCTTTTTTTTTTTTTGGCCGCGTTGGGTCTTTGTTACCGTGCACGGGCTTTCTCTGGTTGTCGTGAGTTGGGGGCTACTCTTCGTTGCGGTGCGCGGGCTTCTCATTATGGTGGCTTCTCTTGTTGCGGAGCATGGGCTCTAGGTGCGCGGGCTTCAGTAGTTGTGGCACGTGGGCTCAGTAGTTGTGGCTTGCGGGCTCTAGAGCGCAGGCTCAGTAGTTGTGGCGCATGGGCTTAGTTGCTCCACGGCATGCGGGATCTTCCCGGACCAGGGCTCGAACCCGTGTCCCCTGC
This sequence comes from Phocoena phocoena, assembly GCF_963924675.1. Taxonomy (NCBI): domain Eukaryota; kingdom Metazoa; phylum Chordata; class Mammalia; order Artiodactyla; family Phocoenidae; genus Phocoena; species Phocoena phocoena. The sequence goes on along the minus strand of NC_089234.1, from coordinate 56,770,601 downwards.
ATTGGCAGGTGGATTCTTAACCACTGCACCACCAGGGAATTCCCCCTCTTTCGGTCGTTTCGTTGCATATTTTTTGTTCCCCTTGAGAAGTTAAAGGGCACTCAGTGGTTCTTCTCACCTTGATATGCCCCTGTGGTTGTCACAGGAGTGGACTGCACTATGACATCTGTCTTCCGTTGATCTTCAAGGTTGATTCAGTTTGGATTGTCAGGTGCCCTTTCATCCATCATGACCTTGAGCGTGTCCCTTCTGAAAGAGAAATACTTGGTTCAAGAGGGGCTTTCCCTGGAGCAGATCCATGAAGCAAAAAGTGAAACCATTATTATTGAGTCCGTAGAACCTGGCAATTCTTTGATTCTACCTACTTTTAAGGTACAAAATCTTTAAAAAGCTCAGAAAGGTTGAAAGAACTTTTCAAAATTTCAGGATAGTTGAGCTTCAACTCAACACTCAGTCATCTTCCCTTCTTCACCGTCTACCCAATCATACAAACTTTGATGCTTCTATCCACTCCAAAATAGTTATTGAGTGCCTATAAATAAGAGTCAAGTCTGTGCCTGAAAAAGCTCATAACGCTTATTGGAAGGGCAGGAGTGCAGGGCTGTGGACCAGGTGCTCCTGTTGAGATGTGGCAGGTGGAGGGTGCCTGGGAGAGGAAGAGTACACCTTGACCTGGGCTCAGACGTGGAGAGTGGAGGAGGGCAGGAAAAGTCCCTTGGAGTTGTTGGTACATCCCAGGAAAGAATGGTCGTTTTTCTAGGTGCCTAAGGTGTGGGAAGATTCAGTCCTCTCCTTGTTCCATTTACTTTTAAATAATGTAATAAACTTAAAAATCACTGTTTTTCCCTTCATCCTCTCATTCAGTCAACATTTCAGAGCTATGGATGCCCAGAGGAGTTCGACACACACCCACTACTCACAGGGTAACTTGGCAGAATAACCAATGAATGAACGTGCTAGAAGTTACTTGGTCCAGATTTAATCCAGTCCAAGAATAACTCCTAATTCCTGTGTAATCTTGAGATTTGGTTAATTAAAATAACTCACCTTATCTCATTATCTTATGTAATCACAACAGCACCGTAAATCAGATTTTATTAGCTGTTTCATTTTTGTAGATGAATGAAAAGAGGCACAAGAGAGGGAAAGAGATGTGTTCGAGATCTCACAGCGAGAAGGTGAACAAGGGTCAAAGTCATCTGTCTTTAAATCCTGGGTGGTTTCCATCACATCCCTCTGCCTTGCTTACAGATAGCTGAACTACTTAAACGACCTCATCACTGGCCTGGGCAATCTCCCCATTTAACCACTCTCACATGATGTCCGGGGAGGAGACCTGAATTAGAACATTTGTTTTGCGTTAAAATATGATCTTTAGGAAATCCTGAATTAAGAAGTCTGTGAAATGTAGAATTTTAGATTATCAGGCTCTAGATATAATCAGTTGCATCACCCTCTGCCATGTTACACACGAGCAGGAACATAGTTTCAAAATCACAGGAAGAACACAAGTTTGCCTACTTCTGCCAGTGTTAGCTCAACTAACACATTGTTTTCAATTTTTAAAAAACTTTATTGTGGTAAGAACACTTAACTTGAGATCTACCTGCTTAACTTTTAAGTGTGCCATACGGTATTGTTAAGTATAGGCACAATGTTGTACCCTAGATCTCTAGAACTTACGCATTTTGCGTTACTGAAGCTTTAAACCCATTGATTAGCAAACTCTCCATCGCTTTTTGATCTTCTCCAGCACCTGTAAAGATCATAATCCCAAGAGAGGAAGATACAGATCTGTGGGTTTGATGAGAGTCTGGGCTTGAGAAGTGTTTGGAGCGTAGAATTATATTTCTCTTTCCGTGGCCATTTCAGTGTTGGGATGAGAACACCAGTACAGAACCACGGTGATGTCTGTGGTCAACAGAGACACTCTGTGATACCACCGGATACCAGCTGCATTGGGTAGAGACTTTGTAGAACTAGAGAAAAGACCTTTAAATGATAGCCTAATGGTTTAAAATACTTGCCTTTGCCCAGTCCTGCTTTCTAATCATAATTCTGAGTGCTGTGAAATTCTCAATGATTGTGTTTCAGAAGTCTGCAAGGAAATGTTCTATCGACATGATACTAGAAATATAAATTATTCCTGTTAATATTTATCCAAAAGACAAACTTTGTCCCTCAGACGACAGGGCAGAGACTGCCCATTCATAGTGCCATAATTTTGATAAAATCAGAGCTGGAATGTTTGAGGAACGGTGTGGCCAGTTTCTTGCCTTCTGTCTACAGCTACCCCTGATGTTTGTCCGTCTCTTTCTCTTCTGTTTTTCTGCTGGGTTCTTTTCTCTTCTCAAAAGCCCCATGACTCCTGCTACATTGTTCCTTTCTAAACACCATCATCAATCACTGCTGGGAATTCCCTTCCTTCCTCACTCCCTTTAGGAAGTCATTCCCCTCTTGACCACATTCCTCTGGGGGTTTACATACTCCCTTAGTATAGCAGTCATGTTATAAACATGGGCAGGTGACTCCAGAATCTGGGCTTATTTCTCCCTCTTCTGGTGCTCAGCATTTAGCATCTGGCAGGAGCTCAAGGAATCTATTAGGAATGAATAAATGAATGGATGGATGTTGGAAGCAAACAAAAAGAACAAATATTTGCATCTCGTTACTGCTTTCCAGAGATTCCAAGGAGAACCCATAGTTCATAGTCTAGTTTCATTCAGTTTGCCACTTTGTGTCCTTTGTCCAGGTGATTTTCAGGTAAACATTCACGCACATACACAGAGGATGAATATTTACCACCATCTCAGTAGCGGTGAGATTATAGGTGGTTTTCATATTCTCTTCCTCTGAACTGTTTGATGATTTTATATTTTCCTACAATAAGAATATTTTATTTTTAGTTATATATTAACATTATATTTTAAAATTTATATTTTCTAGTCTAAAAATATTTATTTTATAAAATTTAGAAAATTAATGATATTGGAGAAAAAAATTACCCATACTCCTGACATCTCAAAACAAGCCACTATTAACACATTAACTTTATTTACTTCTAGTTTTTTTCCCCAGTGCATTGGTATATAATTGTGTTCATGCTGCAAGTGGATGTTTTTTATTTTTCTTCTTTCAGAAAACATTAATACAAGTGTTTTTTATGTTATATATCTGCACAAATTTCACTTTTATTGACTGCATATCAGCCCATCTCTTTAAATATGAATATCAATTGCATAATTGACTTTAGTATTTCCCAATGTATAACAGCAACACTAAAATGAACAATTAGTAAGTGCTTACCATATGCTGGGCATAGTGCTAAGAATAAACTGACAAGCAAATTAAATTGACTTCGGTCATTACAGAGAGTGGAGTCCATAGAAAAGATTTATTTACATTAACAACTGTTACTCATGGTAACAGGTTTGTAGTGGATATACAGACTTAGAACATTTGAAGGCTCACGGAATCTAGTTTAGGCAAGGGTTAGGGAGGGTTTCCTGGAGAAGGTGACCTTGAAGCTGAGACCTGGCAAATGCATCACAGCTAACCAGGGAGAAGTGTGGGAAAAGTGTTCAAGTTAGAGGGAACAGCATATATGATTGCACAGAGGACAGATGCATGGTCTGTTGAAGGAACTGAATTTTAGTTTGCCAGAGAATGTTGTAGAGGATGGTGGAGGGAGAGAGGGAAGAACAAGGAAGTGGGTGAGGGAACGGGTAGCAGAGGTGAGTAGGAACAAGATCATGAAGAACTTTGTATGCCAACTTAACGAGTGGGGACTTTGTCATAAAGGCTTGGGGGGCAAAAATCACTGCAGATCAGATTGGCTAATTGCAAATATCATTCTGGCTCCAGTTCTAGAGGCAGGGAGAGGGGGTTGGAGCAAGTAATTCATGCAAGAGGTGTTGGTCATTTTTCTGGGTTTTCTTTTTTCACAGTCATAATAACCCTGAGATGAAATTTTTATGCATAGCTATCTTTCTGTACTTGGTATTATTTTATTAGCAACGATTGAAAGGAAAATGCTAACTGACCTTACTTTTACAACATGTCAGGACTACTTGAAGGCTGGGTTTGTTCTCATTCTCACCCGCCAAGTCGTTTCAGTAACACATGGTAGAGATGGGTGAATGGGTACCTTCTTGAGGATGGCTCTCCATAGCCTATGTAGTTCAGATCAGATTTTGTGCACATTTACACATTCCCTGCATCATTTTCCAGAAGCTCAACTGCTACACTCAACCCATTGCCAGGTCTGTGTAAGTCACTTTTTAAAAATCCAACATTAGGGCTTCCCTGGTGGCGCAGTGGTTGAGAGTCCGACTGCCGATGCAGGGCACGCGGGTTCGTGCCCCGGTCTGGGAGGATTCCACATGCCATGGAGCAGCTGGGCCCGTGAGCCATGGGCGCTGAGCCCACACATCCGGAGCCTGTGTTCCGCAACGGGAGAGGCCGCAACAGTGAGAGGCCCGCGTACCGCAAAAAAAAAAAAAAAAAAATCCAACATTATTAGGGTGATTAAATACACATTGCAGCTATGTTTCATGGAATCACTGGGTTGAAAGCGTTTGCCTAAGGTCAACAACATCATTTCCCTAAAGGACCATTCCTATTCTGCTTCAGATAAATCCTTTGCTATTTTTAAAGTGCTTCAGGTTATAAGATTCCACTTTCCCAGCCAGAATTCTATTTACGGCATAGTATACAGCGTCATGAGATCTCAAAGCACATTCATTATTATGTTGCTGATCTCCGTTTTCCAGGAGTAGAGAATTAAGGCAGAGAGAAGTAAGATGTCAGGGTGTCAGAGGCAGGGACGGAATCCCACCCCTGGCAGACTGCATGGTCTCCAGAACTTAGCACCAGGCTCTGGGGCTTTGCCCAGGCCTCCCTGTACTCTGTTGGGGCAGGCCACTTTGGAGGCATGACAAATGGAACCAGGGCAGAGCTCTGCCAGAGTGCAACAGCGGGGACAGTGATGGAAAGCAGATGGAGACTCTGGCCTTCACTTAGTGAGAAATCCAGTGAGGGAATGGAGAATGTTTGCGAAAATCTCAGTGCTCCCCTGGGGACATCTCCTGGTGCAATTACAAGTCACTGGCCTCTGTTTGCCAATGGCTTAGTTTGCTTTTGATGAGACCAAATTCCCCTTTGAGTTTCTCTCAAAATTTTGAACGTTTCCCAAATTTTGTTTGACTTAACGGGCTGGAGGCCTGGAATTAAAACTCCAGCATTAGTGCATGAGAAAAATAAATGAAATCTTGCTTTACTGGGGGCAAATGGTTCAGTAAGGTGCTTGTGGCTGTCTCGTTTGTGGTTTGCTCCCCAAATTGTATAATCCTTGGCTTGGTACAAACTTAGGGTGTCATTTTATCTGTCCTTCTGCTTCTAGCTGGGGATTGGGGGGCTCTCTCCTTAAACGTACTTCAGAAAGATGGTGATCTATTCTGATGTAAGGGTTCAGGAAGGAAGGCTCACACCCCATTTGTTCTCTGGTTCATGATTATAAGGTTAACCAGTCAGCCTGCATGCTGTGGGTTTTTGGAATATATCCAGTTTTTAAAAAAATTTTATTTTAATTGTATTGGAGTATAGTTGATATACAGTGTTGTGTTGGTTTCAGGTGTACAGCAAAGTGATTCAGTTATACATATGTATATATATATTCATTCTTTTTGAGATTCTTTTCTCATATAGGTTATCACAGAATATTGCGGAACATATCCAGTTTTAACAAAGCTGTACACTCATCATTTTGCGGTGATCAGGGAGGAATGCCAAATCAGACCTCGTGTCCCTCCCCTGGAGAACGTTTTCTAAGTGAGAAGTTGGTCTGAGACTCTATAGATATAGATGAGTGTCCTAACACAGGTTACAAAGCAGTGGATTAGCTATTTGGGGAGAAAGGTGGCAGGAAATTCAATCAGGGATGATTCCACCTCCTGAGTCTAATAAGACGCTGAACCAACACCATCTTTAGTAAGTAGTTCTGATTCTTCTGTGATACTCCTATGCCCACAAACATCGTCCCACCTCCTCGGCCTGAAAACAACTCTTCCCCAGTCTTCCTTCCTCCTCTCTCTCTCTCTCTCTCTCTCTCTCTCTCTCTATCTCTCCCCGCCTCTCCTTCTCTCATGCCATCTTCGTTTTACTGCCAAATGTTAACCAGCAATTGAGACTTGTTGCCTTTCTTCTTCCCTCTTGCCTCCTCTCTCCTCTCCCCCACTCCTCCCCCTTCCTTCATCCTCTCTGTTACTTTTGTTTTCTGGTCATCAATCCAACATCCTCTTCACAGTCATTGTCTTGCTGACTCCTCGTGATGATCACCCTGAATCCTTTCATCCCTTAGCTGTCATGCTGCTCTCTTGAGCTCCTCCCATACCTCCATCTGGTCCCTTTCTCTTCTCCTCACATCCCTGCAGTATGACCTTTCCTCAAGATTCTGTTTTGGAGCCCTTTCTTTTTCAACAATCTCAGCCATTTGGGATCTTTAGCCATCTCTTCTCTACAGATGTCTCCACTGTTATCTTTCCAGCTCTGACCTCTCCATGAGCTCCAGAACTGCATCGCCATCTGCTTTTCAAATCCAACAGTACTGTAAAGTTGATTTATTTTATGTATTGTGTGTCCTTGGTAGAAAGTATGCGCTCCGGGGACATGATTGTATGTCTTTGGTACTGTTCTAACCTCGGTGCCTAAACTCGTGCCTGGCACATGCTATTGGCTCAATAAATATATGTTGAACCAATGGAATGAATATTAACTGCAACATTTATTGAGCACTTGCCTTGGAAAGAAAGTCTCTAAGCACTTTAGCTTAAGTTTAAGTTGATTACCTCACATAAACATGACAAGATCCTGTGAGATCAGCACATTATTAGCCCAATTTTAAAAGCAAGGACTGTGAAGCAAAAAGAAGGCGACTCTCCGGGTATGGCTAGTGAGAGGCAGAACGGGCTTCAAATCCAGACAGGGTGACCGAGTCCAGCTTTTAATCACTGGGTTCTGCTTAGAGGTCTGTATCTGATCTCTGCCATTTATTAGCTGTATGAACTTGGCCAAGCCTTTTAAGTTACCTGAGCTTCTGCTTCCTCATCTATTAAAAAGATGTCACCTCTGACTCCACAGTGTTATATGCCAACATATGTTATATATTGGCTTTGCCAACAGTGCAATTCAGCATCAATGTTATCCCTCGAATAAGGACCGTTACTAGTTAAGGAATAAAACAATGATAGGGTCTTTTAAGAGTTACAGAGCCACATAACAAAATAAAACAGAAACAACAAACCACAAGTGTTGAAGTTATGTCATCACTCTTAAAGGAACTCACACCCACGCTGCCTGCCTGCTTTCCTTCCTTCCATCCGTCCATCATATATTTATTGTAGTCCTCCCAGGGGTAAGCCTGGGCTAGAGACCAAAGGACAAAGGTAAGTCCATTTGGTGTGGTGGAGGAGGTAGATGTTGCTGTGATTCATGGGACGGTGCGGTATGGAGGGTGCTATACCACACAAGAATGAATTGAGAGCTTTGGGGACCCTGAGGAGCTTAGATCTCCCTGGTTGTGGTGTTGAGGACGGCTTTACGGCAGGCTCGACACTTGCTCTGCATTCTGAAGGATTAAGAGCTGGTCAAAGACCTCAGAGTTTCAGGAATGATACAAAAATAAGAGAGATCCCACTCATAGCTTACCATCATGTGCTTTTAATACAGTATAACCAAAAGATAGATTTAGTCTAGACAAGAGAGAATAGTATTGATTGTAGTTCTTGGAAGAAGGCTATAGTAGGAGGACCTTGAAAGGGAACTGGAGGATTCGAGCAGCAGAGAGAATGCAAGAGTTTATTCCTCTGTGTTCTCCTCTTGTGTCTAAGTCAGGTAACCCTGGGAAAACTGGTTGACACATGGCTCATCTGGGTGCCCCACCTGTGGGCCCCTTAAAGTCTTCTCTTAGGTTCACCTGCCATGGGTGCCAGAGAGGGCTTTGTAGGTCACTGTTAAATCACCAGCCTGGAAAAGAACCAGGGAGGCATCTGCTTACCAGAATGGGAAAGTGGCTGGAAAAGGAGTCTCGTATTTGGTCTGGAGATTTCAGGATAGTGAAGCAAAGGCACACATCTGTAGTTATGCAACAGAGAGAAGAAAAGGAGAGTGAGACTATATAAGCCTGTGGTTCTTTGGCTGTGGGTCTGAAGGAATCCAAGAAGATGTGTGTAATCTTCCCTCTCTTTTGCTGGAATCCAGGACCTTCCCCCTGGGAGCCTGTGGGAGGGGAAGGTGCCAGGGGCTCCATGTGTCTCTTTCTTTGTGGTAACTTTCTCTCTTTGCTGGAGGGACCAGTTGTGCACGTTTCCAAGAGACTGGCCTGGGGACCTTCTGGTTTTCCAAGGCTGACTGATTTCTGCTCTTTCCTGGACTCCCCAAAGCTCTATTTGAATCTTAGGGCCAAGCGTTGAAATAAAGACCGTCCGGAGTCGGAATCAACTTTCTCATGACCTGTTTAAGACCTGCCCCAGGGATGTTCTGTCCTGAAGAGCTTTAGTTCATCTGGGGAAAGAGAGAGAAAGCTGGGTGCTATCAGTTTTTGAGAAGTGGCTTAGAATGGAGGAAAGAGCTCTAGATTGAGAATAGGAGCCCTAGATTCCAGTTCTGGGGTTTTGTCTGTGTGACCAAGAATATATTTGGTCCCATACATTCTGGGCTTCAGTTTCTTTTGCAAAATGAGGGTATTAGACTAGGTATTTTATACCTGTTTCCATGTTAACATTCTCAAATCTTCTCTGGCTGGTGTGTGTCTGTGTGTCTGTGTCTAACTTTTTCTAAAAAGAAAGCTTAAGGATAACATCCCCTGCACATTGTCGTCGCCATATGTGTGTGCATTCCTGACACAGCTATGGGCCGCACCCCTGCCATATGCTTCCCACACTTTGTCAGCCGGGCTGTCCTTTATGACGCATCGCAGCTCAGCATACCACATGTTGTGTGCATGAGAAGCACCGACATAGGCTGACTCATGTCTCGTCCTACAGGCTGCTTCTTATGGAATCCTGAATCCAGCCGCAACACCCCGCACTAGCCTGGCTCTGTGGAAGGGGAGATGGAAGAGCAGGCTTCAAGTCAGCTCACACATATTTTATGAAGCGGCCCTGAGAGGGCTTCGTGAGGCTGCTGTTCTCTGCACCATACTGTAGTATTACGCCTAGACTGGGGCGTCATGACATAGTGGGGTAACCTCTGTAAACCAGGTCAGGTAAATACCGAGGCTCAGGGAGAAGCACACTAACTGCCTTTAACCATCCAAATGGTGGCATGGCCTGAGGATGAAGCATTAAATCAATATGGTGAATTCTAGAAGGCAGAACTAGGATGGAAACTTCAGAAAGGGAAGATGTATGGTTCTCTGAAAGTAGTTCCACAGTGACCCTTGCTGTGGAGTGGAGTGTAGTCCCTCATGAAATTAGAATCACTTTCCCTGTCCCTGTTGGGGTTCTCATGGATACATATCAAGTTTTTCAGAGATTTTAAATGAGTAATACACTTGATTCAAGTCTCAGCTCTACCATTTATATGTGACCGTGGGCAAGTCCTTTAACTTCTCTGAACTTCATTGTCTTAATATTTAGAAGAGGATGTTGCCTACCTGGTTACCTCCTTCACAGGGTAGTTATGTGATTCAAAGAAGATCACGTTTTTGAAAGTAATTTGTAAACAATAAATGCTTAACCAGTGGTTATGATTTGTGGTAAGTCAAGGACCCTTTGGAGGATGTGCTCAGCACTGTGGAACCCATCAACAACAAAACAAAACAAAGTAAAAAAAACTTCATATATATACACTTTTGATACACAACTTCAAGGGGTTTACTTAGCAGATCCATGTGTCAGAGTTTAACAATCCCTGAGATAGAGATCAAATAATCATGCTAATACTTCTGCCTCCGTGATGGAGGCTACATTTCTGTTTTTCCTATTCTACCCCCATCTCCCCAGCGATAAGACATGCACCCCATTGGCTTATAGTTAGGGAATGATTGACATGGGTTATATGTGCGTGTGCATGTGTGTTTGTACTCTCCACTTGTGCCTTTCTATCATTTAGCAGTTTCAACAAAGTGATTTAGCACTATCTGTGTTGGAGGAGACACAGTGCATCTCCTGGGTCATAATGTTTCACTCACTAATGAGCGAGAAAAGGGTAATCCCATTGCTGTGTATTCTACTTGCCTGACTCCCTTCTGCAGGTTAATTTTGGTAACGTGTCATATTTTCTCTGGCTCAGAGGGATTAGCAGGGAAAATACAGATTGCATCAACAATTCGAACTCCCTGGATACGATTTGGTATCCCTGTCTATTTCATTCACAGCCAGGGTCACACCTGCTTGATATGTATTTTTAAACTAACTCCTCTCGAGATCATTCTTTCTGGTCAGCACAGCGAAAATGGTGAAATTGTTCTTTCATATCTATTTTGTTAGCATGTTTCACAGGTGCCCCTTATCCTTCCAGTGTAAAGGGAAAGAGTTCTAATCACTGGGCTGCCTGCTTTGCATTCACTGAGTAATTCACTTATTGTTAAATAAACTTCTAAAGTGAACTCTGACATACATACAGAAAATGCATAAATCATAGTGCACAATTTTATAAGTTATCATAAGCTGTCACTATCCAGATAAAAAAAGTAGAATATATGCTCTCATGTTCTATCCTGGGCATTAGTCCTGCTTCCTCCTCAAAGGTAGTCAGTGTTCAGATTTCAAACACCATAGATCAGTTTTGCTTACTTTTGAATTTTATATAAGAAAAGCATATAGTATATATTATTTTCTTCTTTTTGTTGTTGTTCTCATTCAACATTATGTATTCTTCCATAATATTGGAGTCCAGTGTATTTGTCTTTCCTTTGTGATTAGTGCTTTTGGAGTCTCATTTAAGCAACTTTTGTCTACTCAAAGGTCATGAAGGTATTCTCCTATGTTATCCTTCAGAAGTCTTATATTTTACCTTTATACTTAGAGCTATAATACATTTGACATGTATTTTCCTGTATGATGTGAGGTAAGGGGTCAATAATTCATTTTTTGTGAGGATATCTGAAAAGACCTTCCATTCCTCACTGCTTTTCTCATAAATCAGTTGTCTGTGAATATGTGAGTTTGTTCCTGGACTCTCTGTCCAGTTCCATTCATATACCTGCCTCTTCTGGGTCAGTGCCATGATCTCTTAAACACTACAGGTTTATAATAAGGCCTAGTACCTAGGCATGTATCAAGATTATATTGTCTATTGCAGCCCTCTACATATTTTAGTCATTTTATTGTTTCAATAACAGCAATAACAATTAAAAACAATTTATGGGATTTTGATTGGGATCGCTTTGAATCTATAGACTAATTTATGGAGAATTGATATGTTTACACTAAGATGTTTCCCAGTCCATGATCATGAGGATATTGTTCTACTTATTTAGATCTAATTTATCTTGATAATATTTTATAGTTTGTATGTGTGTGTGTGTGTGTGTGTGTGTGTGTGTGTGTGTAAAGGTCTTATACATATTTCAATGTACAAGGTTTATTCCTAGGCATATGATTTTTTTTTTTTTTTTTTTTTTTTTTTTTGTGGTACGCAGGCCTCTCACTGTTGTGGCCCCTCCCATTGTGGAGCACAGGCTCCGGACGCGCAGGCTCAGCGGCCATGGCTCACGGGCCCAGCCGCTCTGCGGCATGTGGGATCTTCCCGGACCGGGGCACGAACCCGTGTCCCCTGCATCGGCAGGCGGACTCTCAACCACTTTGCCACCAGGGAAGCCCCGATTTTTAAAATTTTATTGACTTTTCATTTCGTCATACTTTTTTTAACTTATTTTTGGTGCTGGTATGTAGAGCTGGAAATAATTTTTATGTATTGATATTGAAGCCAGCAGCCTTCATAAATTTACTTATTCATTCTAAGAATTTGTAGTCTTTGCATGTTTTATATACAAAATCTCATCTCCTGTAAATAATTATTTCTTCCTTTCTAGTCCTTATATCTATTTTTTTCTTACCTTATAGCATTGGTTAAGAGTCCACTTCAATATTGAATAGAAATGGTCTTGAAAGATATCTTTGTCTTATTTTTAATCTCAACTTTTAATTTCACTGCTAGCTATATTGATTGGTATATTATTTCTGTAGCTACTCTTAATTACGAAAATCCCTTTCTATTCTTATTTTGTTAAGAGTTAACCTGAATAAGTGTTGAATTTTGTCAAATATCAAAAATTTGTGGTGTATTTATTTAGATGATTGTTTGCTGTTTCTCCTTTATTCTATTAATGTAATAAATTATATTGATTTTTAATAGACTTTATTTTTAGAGCAGTTTTAGGCCCATAACAAAATTGTGTAGAAAGCACAGAGAGTTCTCATTTACCCCCATACAAGCACAGCCTCCCCAACTGTCAGCATCCCCTACCAGAGTGGAACATTTGTTATAATTGATGAACCTACATTGACACATCATTATCACCCAAAGTCCATAGTTTACATTATTGTTTGTTCTTGGTGTTTAACATTTTATGAATTTTGACAAACGTGTAATGACCTGTATCTACCACCCTAGTATCAAAAAGAATAGTTTCACTGCCTGAAAAATTCTCTTTGCTTCACCTATTCATCTTTCTGTCTCCCCTAATCCTTGACAAACACTGATCTTTTTACTGTCTCTATAGTTTTGCCTTTTCCAGAATGTCATATAGTTGGAACCATATAAAATGTAAGCTTTTCTAATAGGTGTCTGATGGTATCTCATTAGTGTTTAATTTTCAGTTCCCTGATGACATGATGTTTAACATCTTTTCATTTGCTTATTTGGTATCCATGTATGTTTTTTGGTGAGGTGTCTTTTTAGGTCTTTTGCCCATATTTTAAATTGGGTTGTTCTTTTTCTTGGTTTGAGTTTTAAGGGTTCATTGTATATTTTCATTAACAGTCCTTTATCAGATGTGTCTTTTGTGGGTATTTTCTCCCAGTCTCTGCTTGTCTTCACATTCTCTTGATGAATTACATTGATTTTGAACATTACAGCAACTTGCATTCTGGAATTTGCCCAAGTTGATTGTATTATATTCATACACAGACACACAGATATATGTACATACAGAATTTACTTGCTAATATTATGCTTAAGGATTTTGAATCTTGGTTTATGAGATAGATTGTCCTAAATTTTTTTCTTGTAATTCTTTTGTCAGATATTTATATCAGATTTTACTGTCTCCAAAAAGAAGTTGGGAAAAATTATTTTTCTATTCTCTGGAAGACTTCATTTAAAATTGGCATTATTTTTTTTCTTAATTTTTTGGAAAAACGCACGGCTAGAGCCATGTAAACCCGGAGTTTTCTTCATGAGAACTTTTATTTTTTTTTTGCGGTACGTGGGCCTCTCACTGTTGTGGCCTCCCCGTGGCAGAGCACAGGCTCTGGACGCGCAGGCTCAGCGGCCATGGCTCACGGGCCCAGCCACTCCATGGCATGTGGGATCTTCCCGGACAGGGGCACTAACCCGTGTCCCCCTGCATTGGCAGGCAGACTCTCAACCACTGCACCACCAGGGAAGCCCCATGAGAACTTTTTAAATTATAGGTTTAATTTCTTTAAGATATAGAACTATCTTAACTGACTGTTTTTTGTTATGTCTGTTTTGGTAAGGATTTTTTCCCCCAAGGATTTTTAAAAATTGGATTTAAATGTCAAATTTATTTGCATAAAATTATTCATAATATCCTCTTATCTATTTGGAGGGCACTGTATTGATGTCCCTCTTTTTATTTCTGATATTGTAATTTGATAACATCTCTATTTTTCTCTTGAAAAAACTTACCCCTACCCTCATACCAGTATTTCTCACTTGGTAAGCCCTCTTTAAAAAACAAACAAACAAACATAAATTTTGGCATTGTTGATTATTTTAATGTATATTTTATTTTATGATTTTTAAATTTCCTTTTTTACTGTTTTCTTCAGTTTGTTGATTTTATTTGCTGTTTTTTGCTTTCTTGAGATGGATAATTTGATCAGTGATTTTTAGCTTTCTTCTAACATACGCATTTAAGGATAAAAATGTTCCTCTAAGCATAGCTTTAGGTGTATCCTACAAATTTTTTATGTCATATTTGCATAGTCATCGAGTTTAAGATCTGTTCTAATTTCCATTGTGATTTTCTTTTTGCCTTGGCATTATTTGAAGTACATTGCTTAATTTCTAACCACTTAGGCATTCTCAGTTATTTTTGTAAATAATTTCTAGGTAATTCCACTTGGGCCAGAGAATATGCTCTGCATTATTTCATTCTTTTCAAATTTGTTGACACTTGCTTTATAGCCTGGTGTATGTTTGATTTGAGTGAACATTTTGTGTTGTGCCATGTCTGCAGTTTTTATGTGCACTGTTCTTCCAGTATTCTTGGGTATGCATGTGCATGTATGATCAAGTTTCTTAATTGTACTATTCAAATCTTTTATACAATTCCTGAATTTTTCTTTCACTTACTGAGAGGTATGTTTAGCTTCCTACTATGATTATGAACTTGTCCTTTTTTCCCCTTTAGTTCTGTTGATTTTCGCTTCATGTGTATTTTAGACTACTTCATATACATAAATTTAGAATTTTTGCATTTTCCTGAACAACTGACTCCTTTATCATTATAAAACTTTTTCTCTTTACGCTTAGTAATGTTGCTTGCTTTTAAGTCTAATTTACTTGATATTTGTATATGTACACTTTCTCTTATGGTTAGTACTTTTATTATATTCTTTTTCTATCCCTTTACTTTCAAATTATCTGAATTTTTATATTTAATTTCTTAGTTTCTTATAGGCAGCATAGCATATTTTTAATCCACTGTGAAATATTTCCTTTAATTGAGGTATATAGGCTGTTTAACATTTAAAATAGTGACCTCTTAATTTATATTTAGTACAAGTTCCTTCTGATCCATCCTCTCTTTTCCTAATCATCTCTTCTGTTGTGTCTTCTCATCTGTTAAATACCTGAATTGAATCCTTAGTGTGAGCTATTGTATGTTTTACCCTTGAATTTCATTTGATTCTGTTTTATCGTTTTCACTTCTTTGCTAAAGTTTGGTTTTGTCCTCTAACATCTTTAAATTTATATGGTTGATATGTTCAAGACCCTGGCTAATAACTCAATATCTCGGTCTCCAGTAGCTCTGTATTTTTTTAATTGATTTTTTTCTAGACTTCGGGGCATCTGATCTTGTCTTTTGGTATGCCACATGATATTTCTTAGAATACCTTATACTGTGCAAAATTATGGAGGTCATTTGAGATCGTAAATAGTGTTATTTCCCTCCAGAGAGGATTTATTTTGTTTCTGGGAGGCAGTTAGAATAGGGAAAATTACCTTAATCCAGTTAATGATGGAGCAGATGGAAAGATGGGTTATAAACTTGGTGAGGCAAGCTCTATTTCCAGTCACCCCTCCACCTGAGATACACTTCTCAGGTGGAGTGTGTCTTCCAGAGTCCCAGCTGGAAGTCTGGGATGTCTATTTGGACCCCTTCTTTTTGGCATACTTCAAATTTAATTTTGTCCTTCAAGACCTATAAGACTATTTAAAGTTTAGTTCAGCTTCTCAGCCTTTAAATTGCAGCTTGAGAATTGAAAATTTCCTCAAGGGAGAAAGTGGCACTGGACATTAGGGATGTGTCTCTGTACTTCCATCTTCTGTACTTCCTTTCTCTCCAGGATTTTATGCCCTCCTGTCCTCACTGCCTTAGTAGCTCTCTGAGGGCTTCAGATAAAATTTTCTATACCTCTTTTTCTCACCATTCCTAGTTTTTCTCAGTAGGAGTGTTGTCCTACAACCAGCTCATCTATCACACTCATCAGATTATTTGATTCATACTTTATCTTGAATTTGAGGCTAGATGATGAAGCTCAACAATAAGGACCATGAAAAAAGAAATCCAGCTCCACCACTTTCTCTCCTCATAATAAGACTATGATTAGTCTTTCTAATCATAAAACTCAGCCTCTTTCTACTCAGGCCCCTATTTCATATCTCATTCTTGGCTCATTATTTAAAAAAAATCCTGATGACAAAGTATTAATTCTTAAGGTGAAAGTCTTCCTAAGGAATATCCTCATTTTATTAATAGAGCAGATCTGAAGGCTAGCAGCCTTTGGCAGAAGTATCTATGGTGGACAAATAGAAGAGGCAAGATTGCTGATGTTTGCATGGCTCTCAGTAATACCGTGGGGACATCCATCCACACCACAGCCAACTTTGCCTTCAGATCTCCCCTCTCCATCTGAAACTCTTCCTTTTTTCAATGCATTTATAGCAAGTTACTTCCTCATATGAGAAGGAGCTTACCCTCCTGCACCTCTGCAATAAGCTGAAGAATTCAACCATCCAACTCAACGCTGCCCACAGCTGGCCAAATTCAAGGCCCTTTTAGAAAGAGATAACCTGTTTTATCTACTAATGGTCAAGAGGCAAAAGAGATAAATTTCTTTTATTTCATGCTATAAAGCAAGTACCAAAAATTCCATGAAGATGAGAGATTTTTAAACAATGTAAAATTAAGTCATTGGTTAGCTGCCTGACCTGGAGAAATTCATTTAACTTCTCTCAGCCTTGATTTCTTCACCAACAAAATGGGGCTGGTAATAATATTCATTTCATAAAATTGTTGTGAGGATTATAGGAAATAATGCGCGTGATGATTGATTAATTGAGGGATCTTTCACATTCCACAAAGGGTTTGAAATAAATGTTTAAAAATTAAGGGGTATGAAGAAAGGCACTGCTGAAAATTTTTGCTATTGCTTTTTAGTAGTAGGTCATAGTCCCCTTTGGCCTCAAATCAAAATCTCATGCCCTAACTTGACTAGAATGGTTGCTTCCATTGCTCCCGTGTTTGCTTTTCTTAGATAGTGGACTTTAATCAACTGAGGAGGTATTGTAGGAAACCATCTACTGGAACTCACTTTCCCAGATGCAGAATATGAGGCCTCAAGCGGTGAAGGGATGTGTCTAAGACTACTAGACCTGGGGAGTCTCCTGACTGCTAGGCTGGGAGGGAGGATGTTACAGCCTATGCTCTGATTCCAAAGAAGGAGGGATTATTTGCTTCTCCAAACACTTGGTCTCACATCTTCTGGATGAGTGTGAGGACAGGTATGTAGTTTCAGTAACCAAATGGGTTCCTCTGTGATCCCAGGTCCTGGCCCACCTTCTATATGGAATTGTCTTCTGGTCTTCAGTGACTCCTTTCTCTATCATATCACTATCTACCATCACAGCTTTAATTTCTGTTTCCTGAGACATTACCAGCGACCCTGGGTGGCCAAGGACTTTCTGATGAAAATGATTTTTGACATTGAAAATCCAAATCATATTTGAGAATGTGGTCTGGTGACACCTTGAATAACAGGCATACCTTACTCTTCCCGGTCTCTGTTTACTTATATCACTGACCTGCAAAACAGTTTAAAACAGGGTAGGACTGAAAGTGTAGCCATAACTGCCATTCACCAAGTGTATTTTGTTTACAAAGTGTCTTCACTTTCATTTCTTATCATCTAATTTTCATACTAATCCTTTGAAGTGGACACCATCATCACCCGTTTTAAAGAAGGGCAATTGAGGCTCAGAAGGCAAAGAATTTGCTCAAGATCATGAAGCCAATAAATGATTGTGGCCAGATTTTCCACCCAGTTTGAAATCAGGCAATACCATAGTCCTTTAACATAGTCCTTACCGTCACTCTCAAGTGCTTTTTTTTAATATATAAAATGAGATTATACCTCACCTAAGGAGCTATGTCAAGTATGATGTGCGGTTGAGTCAGGAGTGGCTTTTTTTTTGCCTTTTTTTTTTTTTAGGAGTAGATTTTTAAATCTCCTAAACCTTAGCTCAGCTCTCTTTCTACTGACCATACAATTTTATCACAATTAGTATCTCAACTTTTGAAAATGGGTACTTGGTGAACCTCTCTATTTCAGAAAGCCTTTTGAGATGCTAGAGGTGGAGATGCAGTGCATTAAAGATTCTAATTCAAAATAACCAATCAAAAATTCTGATGTCTAAAAGAGTTATCATTTCTACTGTACATGGATCACCATCAAATTTACTTAATGTCAACATCATATTATGCACAATTTAATTTCTAACTCAGAAAAAAAAAGTCTGGGTCTCTTGGTGTCTTTGTTATCGATGTCGCCATTATTTTTGAGCCATTAGTATCAGAAATAAAGAAGTTTGAGTTGCTAGAGTATTAAATAAGAGAGAACTGGGACAACCTCAGTTTCTTGTTCTGTTCAGTGCTTCTTGTGGCTGAGCCAAGGCACTCATATTACAAGACTAAGGCAGTTTCTGGAGCTTAGACGGCTCGCTCTTCTCACTTATTGAATTAGTTGTTTGTTGAGGGAGAGAAAATCTAGAAGCCAGCCTACGTTGGATTGTGGTGATGCTTTAAACGGCTCCTTTACTCCTCCTTAAAAGCTCATAAACGTTTCCAGAAGTAGAACATGCGTCTAGGGCTTAAGCTCAGATGCTGGCCCAGGCGCATCCATGGCGGCTGACTTGATTTTGATTTCATAACTCATCATAGACCCATCCACCCTGGTTTTCCTCCCAGGTCCCTGTGAATTGTGGCAAGAGTGGAAAGCCCAAGGACTTGGCCCGCATCCCTCTCGCTGAGCTCCTTTCTTGCAAAATTGCCACTCAGGCTCCTCATTTTGACCCCTCAATATCAGATACACCTGGGATGGGTGGGGATCATATACGGGCTGAGGATACAGGGAAGACAATGACTGCCTAGCTGTGTATCCTAGCAATACACAAAACTTCTAGCATGTGTCTGATGGTGAACGCTTCAATAACCTGGTGTGTCTGAACAAAGAAACCACCTGCAGGAAGACTAAATCTTAGCAAGATAAGGCTCTGTCAGAGAGGCCAAGAAAGAAACGGGCAAGGATCTGAGAAGGGGTTAATTGAGGGTGAGGGGAAGTTTTACTCTGTTACCAAATTGACTCATTTGTATCCCTTTACATTTTTCCCTTGCATCACTCTCATTTCACTTGCTGGGAAATGGACTGAAACTTGGTGTCAGATGGGGGAATAACCGTGCCAATCACACACACACACACACGTGCGCGCACACACACACAGCACGGGTATTCCAGCTCCCTTCCCTGAGATATGAGGAATCTACTAACCAGTTCTTTCATTGTTCACCACAACACAAATGTAAAAATATGGAGAGTTAAAAAAAAGTTACAGCCTTCAAGCCGAAGCTGCGTTATTTTTTCACCAAACAATGATGTCATGGACTTACCTCACCTTTAGTGCAGCCAAGCGAATAATGCGTACTGAGCTTTCTATCATGTACCGTTATAATTAGCTCTGTCATGTCTTAGCCCTGCAACCCTCATGCAGATAATATGGTAATATGTCTTCATAACCAAGTGACCTTACATGCACAATATTTCTCCCCTTATGAAGATTGCATGTCAATAAAGTAATTGAGTCTCAGAGGCTGCAGCGAGGGAAGATTTAGATGATTGGACATGCAGAGCAGTGATGTATGACCATTATTATTCCTCTTGTCAGGGAGGTGCGTACAAGCGAGGATGGCCAGAATATGACAGGGATGACGGGTTGCGTTTCATTAAAAAAATATTGCTGTTAATCACCACTCTATTCTTTTCAAAGTCACTGAGGAAAGAAGCTCTTTTTTCATTTCAGCTTGCAATGAGCATCCCAAATGGGAGCACGTCATAAGGTTTCCAGCCTCAGCCCCTCTCGTGGCATCTTTCGTCCCTTGCAAAGGGGGCTAAATTAAGATTTTGATGACAAGATCAGCAATGGGGATGTGGGCAGGGGCCACCCGACTTCCCTGCGTTAGGCCTTCTTGGATTTCCACGTGCAGGAGGATGCCTGCTGAGATGGAAAGTCACTTCCCCTGCTCTCCTTGAGAGAAGTGTGCTCACAAGCTCTGTAAACAGAAAGCAAATGTGAGAGAACCAAATCTGAGACAAATATTTTTACTTGAATTAATTTGTTTGGACAGTTTTAACACTTGGAACATTTATATTTCCATACTTCATAAAAGCAAACATGCTGTTTCTCTAGCTGTAAATTTATCTTATGATATCATAACAGCTGGAAAGTTGTAGCCTGGTAGGATTTTGTTTCATATTTAGACAGCTTGAGAAATATGTCGGAAACGAGGTATATTTTCCCCTATCTCTGCGTGTTTCCTCATCTCTCCTCGTATTAGGCTACCCTAGGAGTGTTGGCAGTGTCACCTGTAGGGTGTGGAGGTGCCAGGATTTCTATTAAGCTGGCCTTGTTATTGCTGCTCCCTTGCAAACACCCTTCCTATAAATGCTGAGAACACTCTAAAGCTCCTTCCAGGGGTGCTGGAGAGTCTTTCCAAGGGGAAAGAAAAGCTAATAGCAGAAGCATCTTTTGTTGGCAAAAGGGGCTTCTGAAGTCTTTAAATCTTCGTTCATCAGTAATTGACTAAGATCTAGCAGCCCTGAAGGAAAAGAAGCTGATTGTATCACTTTTTAGTCATAGTATTAGCCTTATGATTTATGGCGTATAATTAGCCACTGCATCCTCTCATTATGAGTGCTGAGTGATTTCTCCAGGCCAGCAGGAGAGGGTGGTGTGGAATCGAGAGCTGGGTTTGCGTGTCTCATGGAGCCCTACCATTTCCTCCTCCAAGCCCCAGTGAATGTTTTTGGAGAAGGGGATTTTATTTTTCTTTGGTTTCACTCTACCCTGTAAAAGAAAAGACCAAACATAAATAAATACTTCGAGGGAACTTGAATTTTCAGAGGAAGTGTTAACCCGTGGGTGACCCAGGAGTAGAGGTATCGCGTAGAGTTTCAGACGGGGTCATTAAGTGATTTCAACCGTCTCATCATCCCACAACCCCTCACCCTCCCTGCAAATCCAAGGCCAAAACTTTCTGACATTTTTTTCCGGACTAGAGATGTTATCCATTTCCCCATTTGGACAGGCTTTCCCTGATGAATTCAAAACCACCTAATAGATTTCAGAAGCACTAGGAAGACTGATGATTTCAGGAGTTCATAATCCCTATTCAGATGCTGACAATGAAATTTTACAAGTGAGCTTCATCTCTTTAGTTCAAGCTTTGGTTGCTGGTAAAAAATGCAGCTCACTCTGGGAGAACAGATTAACCTGTTATTAGTTATTTTTATCTGAGTGAGAAAGAAGGATCTAAATATTTTCTGAATAATGTAAGAAGAGAATAAGCCAGATAATAACCAGGTATCTTGGAGTGTGAGTTTACCGGCTGAGGTGGGATGATTCAGAAAGAGGCATAGATGCAAAAAGGACCTGTAATGAGGAGCTTTATGCCATCGAAAAATAACCTTGCCAACTTCACAGTTTGCTTCAGCCCTACTGTAGCCCAGCTTTCTTCCTCACCCCCATCAGTCTTCTTTCCTGGAGGGCAATTCTGTCAAAAGCAGACTGCAGAATCAGACTGCATGAGTTCAAATGCCAGCTCTTCCACTTACCAACTCTGGGACTTGAGGAAGCCACTTAACTTTCTGGGTCTGGCTTTTCTCATTTTTTAAAGGCAAAATAATAGTACCTTTCTCTAGGGATGTAATAAATGTAACAGTCTTAGAATAGCACACAACAAAGTACTATAAATGTTATCTACACCATTATCATCCTGGCAATACCTGCCTTGTATTTGTGGTTGTTGGTGGTGGTCATGATGATGATAAAGAGATAACAGATCCTAAATATATCAAATATATTGGGAAATATTTCCGGTATATTATTTACTTTCGTAAAATTTGAGTCTAGGCCGATTGTTTTTGAACTATTTTAAGTCTAATATGTATAAAAATCTGAGCTTTCCAAACTGCAGTGAGAGTAGGTCAGGGCCCTGGTCACATCATCCACGGAGCTCTAGGGTCATTGAGCTATTGAGCTATCGAGGCCACTGAACTCTATGGCCATTGATGACAAAAAGAAAGCATAACATGGGAGAGAGAAGATAATTCTAACCGTGTGCAAATCCCCATCCTCTTCCTCCAAGTTTCCTGACTCCCATGCCTTACCCAAAACAACCTTTGGGTTAGAAGGGAACTTAGAAATTTTCTGCCCCAAGGTTTCCACACTGAGCTCTATGGAACTCTCCCGTTCTGAAAGATGTTATCAGCGGTGTAAGGGGAACACGTCGGTGACCCAGCGGGGCTGAGCTATGGCTTCTGCCGTCTCAAATGAAAATATGATTTAACTAAAAAAAATTATTGCTAATGTAACGACAAAAGGTTTTAAGATCAGTGGCCTCGTCAGTCTTGTTTGTTTATAGATGAGACCCAGGTCAGTCTTGTTACATGGCCCCTGCTAGTTACTCACAGACCCTATCTTTAGAATCCTAGCCCTTTCCACATCTGTGCCTCTGTAGGTGCTTCCAGGGATTGAAGGCTTTCACCTTGGCCTTCCCTTCTCCTCCACACCCTGGATGGTCTCTTAAATGATTGTAACACTAACACGTGGTTGCTGTGGCAGTTCAGCATCCATGTCCACCAGCCCAGTGACAGCTCTGAGTGTAGACCCAGAGGTCCAGGAAGTGGGAATAAAAAGATGAACGAGGTGCCCGGGGAATAGAAGTGAGAGGTAAGGGGAAGAAGTTGAGCCACATTAAACTCCAAAGTGCAGGTGAACAACCCACTGTCATTTTGCATGCGGAGGGCCTTGACCACCGGAGGAAGATTGATATCTCTCAGCCCGAAGGAGCTCTGACATGAGTGATCTGACCTTTCCATCAGTAGGACCCGGGCTCCTGCTAACAGATATCCGAGCTGATGGGCACTCCTGCCTGGAGCTGCCAGCACAGCAGCTTGGATCCCCTGGCCTTTATTTCCATCTCCTCTCCCTGTTTTCTGTCACTGTGTCATGTCAAATCATTGTCAGGTGGCAGACTGCATGCCCCCCAAGTACAAAGGTATTGGGTTTCAGGACACAGGCTGAAATGAATATAATAATAGGAGCCAGAGCTCAGCACAGACCACTTATCAGGCAAGGAAACGGCTAATAAGTGTTGTTAGTGGTTTCCATGGGGGAGGCCCTGGAGTACATTTCCTGGGCAGGCAGGTGTAGCACAGCCTGTCCTGGGGTCCAGTTACAGACAGGCTTGTGCGATTCGTATTGATGCCTGTCACTTCGTGGCTGCCAAGCTGTTGATTCTGTGAAAGACCAAAGGCTCTGGTTATCTGGTAATCAACACTGCTCTCCAAGAAATTGGAGAAACAAAAATAGCCTTTCCTTAGGAGTGACCGAGGCCATGGATCAGGTTGCTGGTTTGTGTTTTCCTTTGGCCCCAACCCTTAGATTACTCCAGCCTGTCCTTCCCCTGTATCCCCAGGTAGCCATTGTCATTTTTCACAGCATCAGATTCTCACCCACAGGTCCACACTCCCTGTCCTGTGATAAACACAGATGTAACTAGGATGCCTTGTGTTACAGCATAGGAAATAAGAATGCTTTTGCATATCCAGGCAGAAATTCAATCCGTTACTTCTGACGAGTTCCCAGATCTAAGTGCGTGGTTGATGCTTACGCTTATTATTAATCCCTCTCCACCTCATCTGTGCTGAAGACTTAAGTCTCTTTAAAAACGTAAAAATTAAAATCCTAAAGGATTAGTAACAGAAGAATAACAAACAATTTATTTCCTTGCATAATTCATTTTCTTGGTAGCTGTTGCCTTCTCAGCTCCTTTTCTTTTTCTCCTTCCAGAACTTTAATCTTATTTCTCCAAACCATCAATGCCTTGATCATACAGAACTCTGAACAGACAGCCTCCTGCCCACTGAAAAAGACACCACTCTTGGTTCGTAGGCTTTGTTACAGTTTTAATCTCTCTCTGTCTCTCTCTGTCTCTCACTTCTCTCTCTGTCTCCCTCTCTCCCCTTTCTTCACTCCATTCTCTTCTCCTGTATTTCTCTCACTACCACCCCTCCCCCACAAAAGAAAACACTGGAAAAAGAAGCAGCATGCTTACTTTTTCTATTTGCACAGAATATTTCACAAAGTGCATATCACCACTTTAACTCGTCAACCCAACCATTCATCCATCCATCCATCCATCTACCCATCCACCCAATAAACTGTTGAGCATTCACCATCAGTCAGCCTCTGGTTAGATGTTCAGGAAACAACAATGAATAAGATGAGATCTCCTTCCGCAAAGAGCTCACCATCTAGAAGAAGAAAGAGACAACCAGTACTGGGTCCTAAGTGATACGTGATATGGATGTATGTATTGTGTACATGTGTGTATGACATACACAAGCACGCACACTCTCACACACACACACACACACACAGAAGGAAGTGCAGCTGCCCCCCAACCTTAAGTGTCTACTTGGCTTTTGGGTTTTTCATTCATTCATGGATTAATCCAGCAGGTCTTTTTTGCATAATAATAGCAAGGTACTATGTTAGGTAGCTCTTGGGGTTATAAAGATAAAATAAGACATACACCCTTCTTGTTCTTAAGCTTCTTATGAAAAGCAGCCTGGAATGGGCCCACCCTGATATTTCTGCCCATGGACTGGACCATTCTTATAGTCTGTTTAATTTTGTATATAAATTAAGAATCTATGCTATGCGTTTGTTCCCAGTTCTCAAGGAAGGGTAGATATCATCAAATATCTACTTGCAGAGGAATGTAGAGATTATCTGGCCCAAGTCCTTGTTTTTGCAAATGAGACCACTGAAGCTCTGGTGGAGGGGAGGTGGCTTCTCCAGGTCACACGAGGAGTCATTGGCAGCATGGGAACTTGGCCCTTGGTCAGGCTAACAGATTTCTTTCCACGTGTGGTGTCTCAGTCCCCCTCAGCGTCCTCACCATAAGTCCCCTTTTCATAAGGTCCTAAAGCTACGTGAATTCACTCAGGCCACTAGAGGATGACTCAGTGAGCTGAGGATGTGTGTGACACTTCTCAGAGCAAGAGGGAGAGGGTACCGCAGGGAAGGGGCTGAAAAGGCAACCCCAGAATTCTGGGTCAGAAGTGGTTACACAGGTCAGGCACTTGACCTTCCTGCTCTTCAGAAAGGCTCAGACAAACAAACAGAGAGGAGATTTCATGCCCTGGTCGGCTGCTGATTACATTTTCCATGTCACACTTCCTTCTGTTGGAAGGCTTTGTACCGTCACCCCTGCTCATCTTGTCTTTGTTAAACTCACTTCAGCTGTCATCAGAGCACTGTCCCAAGAGGAGTTAATCCTGGGCTCCTCAGTTCATTAGGGCCACACCAGTTCTCAAAAGCTGTTACCCAGAAGCACCATTCAACAGTGACAATTTCTCTCTTAGGTCCTCTAACACTTTTCTTTCTGGCAAAGGCAGAGGGTATAAAAAAGACTAAACAGATGATGAGAAGAAAGATTATATTGCAGATGGCTTGTTAGGCCTTGGGAGAAACTGGGTGGACTCAAGCAAAGGCTTTGACTACTGGGATATTAGTTATCTCTCCAATTTTTACTTTCGTTCCATCTGTTGCCTCAGAAATAAGAGAAAGTGCTAGGCTTTAGTTACACTGAAACATCAGATGGGTTCTGTACACTGAGAGGAGCCTCAGCTGTGTTGAATCCCCATCTCTGTGGTTTCGTACCACCACATAGTGTCTCTAACGTTCTCATTTTAGAATCAAGTGAGCTGAGCGCTGCGGTGACAGAATTGGTGAAATGGGCTCTCAGGAACACATAGGAGAACATTCATTAACACTTTGTGAAAGTGAAAAATAAGCTTGCGAAGGAAAGGCTCCCTGTCGTTGGGCTGCGAATGGTGACGAGAGAATCAAGCCAGGTTTGCGGTCCCTCTGATGACCCAGGTCACTCGGGGGTTTGGCAAAATATGAGACATGTTGACTGAAGGGCTGACCCTTCACTCTGCTACCTTCACCTTCTCTGCGTGTTTCAGAGTGGACCCTCGGGCACTGAGGGCGGATAAGCAGCGTGCTTCCACGTTTGCTTCTTGCGACGCAAGCTGCTGAGTGGCAGAGACAAGACGCTGGCTCTGGAGCAGGCCCCTCGGGGCCCAGTGCAAGAGCATCTGTGTTCAGGGAAGGGAAATCCGGCCTCTGTGCTCTTTGCATCCAGACAGACACTCACAGTTTCCAGGAATAAACAGGGACATTTCTAAGTCTGTCTTGGATCTTCACTCACTTTATCTTTGGCCATGGAATGTTGACAGATACTCAGTATGATTGAGTGACCTTCTGTAGGTCAGACAGGCTCCGTTCTGACTGAGTTTAGAAGTCTCATAAATCTGGCCAAACCTTCGATTTGTCAGGGGGACAGTGTTTTGTGAGGGGAGACTCCAGCCAGAACTGGAGCCCGTGTGGACCCATGTTCTTTTCTCTCTCCATATCTGCTCCCTGAGCTGCCGCTTCTTCCTGCTCCTCCAGGTGATGTCCCCTGCTTTATAAGGACATTTTCTCCTCTTTGTGGACAGAGCTTTTGGGTTAAGCCCGTAGGATCGCCATGACACAGACCCAGTGGTGTTTTGTTTTGGTTTTTGTTTGCGGTACGCAGACCTCTCACTGTTGTGGCCTCTCCCGTTGCGGAGCACAGGCTCCGGACGCGCAGGCTCAGCGGCCATGGCTCACGGGCTCAGCTGCTCCGCGGCATGTGGGATCTTCCTGGACCGGGGCACGAACCCGTGTCCCCTGCATCGGCGGGCGGACTCTCAACCACTGCGCCACCAGGGAAGCTCCCCAGTGGTGTTTTAATCCTAGCAGTGGGCTCATTGCCTTGAACTTTCACAAGCTAAATGAAAAAAAATATATAAATCCATAAATAAGACGGGTGAGAAGAGCTGAAAGAGCAAGAAGGAATTTGAGTTTTAAAACTTGAACTGGTCCAGCCTCAGCTGGTCTAATTCTTCTGCTCCAACAGCTTAGCAGACCAGATAACAAAGGATCCTTTCGCAGCTATTTTTCTTCAAGTTAGAGAATTTTAGAGCAACAAAGGAAATCGGAGATTATCTTTACAGATGAGGAAACTCAGGTCCAAAGAAATCAAGCGACTTTCCCAAGGTTAAAGAGATATTTATTGCCGGAGCCAAGATAAAAGTAAAGCTTCTCCTAGTACCTTAGTTGTTGTTGCTGCTGTTTTTCCTTGTAGCCTCCCACCCCACAGCAAACCTACCCTGCAGGAAATGTTCATTGTGGACCTACTGTGCTCACAGTTCTGAGCAGGTTTCTTTGGGTCCAAGGGTCTGAGGAAATCATGATTCATGAACTCAAGTGATACCTAGTGTACCTAGTGAGGAAAACAGACATGGCAGTAGGTAACTGTGAAATAAGACAGAAAGATGAGGAGATGACGCACAGGATTTGGTGACATGAGCACCAGGCCTCAAGGTCTAAGAGAAAATGTGAGAGCAAAGGTAGCAGGGTAAGCCTTTGGAAGAGGAGCCACAGGAGAAGCAGACTGGGTGCATTGACCTCTTCTTTTTGCCTTCTTTATGATGCTTGTTTGATTGAATTTCTATCAGGCACGACCTCTGGGTTGAGTCCCACTTCTACCACCAACGTAAGGAATGATGATAATCACTGATGCTTACTCTGGGCCAATCCTCCGCTAAGTGTTTTACCTGTGTACTTCCTTTGGTCCTCACAGCAACTCTGAGGTGGGCTCTATCACTCATCAGAGGAGGAAACAGGATCAGGAAAGTGATTTGTCCAAAGGCACCCAAGTTGTCAGAGGCAGGGATCTGCTCCTAATGGGGCTTCACTTTTCCTTAGTGCAAAACCGTGATGTCCTGGTGATCACGTGTTTCCAAAGACCTGACTGAAATGCAGAATTACAGTGGAGCAGGTCTGGGCACCATTTGGCCACTCTGTGCTCTCCATGTTTAGATCTAAAGACTTCCTCATTTGAACAGGAGTAGAGTTGCAGTGGGGCAGGGCCAGGCCAGGGTTTTTGAAGCAGTGCCATGCCGAATGGGGTTCCAGAAGGCTTAGAGGACCCTTGTCAGGGGTTCTTTGTGCGTTTTATGGTTGGTTGAGCTTTATGACCCCAAAGAATCCATTCTCTGTTTTATTTATTGCAGACCTGAAACACCAGGCTTTGCTCTTTCTTCAAACTTACAATGCGTATTGCATGACAGAATTATTTTTCATTTTTCTTTTACTTTCAGAGCCTTGGAATCCTGTTAGGAAATTTCTAGTACAAGCATTTGGGGGAGATACCACTACTCAGGTTGGGCATCTGGGAGAGATAGGCAAGCTCTTATTACAGCATGGAGGATGGGGCCAAGTATCATTTCAGGTTGTGGCAGAAAGAGATTAGCTCCAATTTATCGCGGCTCAACATTTTCCTCTATCCCCCCAGTTTTCTGAGTGTCATGGAAATGATATTTGTGAATCCCAGGGGCCTCTCACAGGGTGTCAGTTTAGAGATCCTCCCAGATACATCTAAATGGGGACATAAAATGTAATGGGAAGAAATTGAAAAAATATCTGTTTCTTGATTCTTTATTACTGTGGAGTTAAGAAAGCTGTTTCTCATGCTGTTTCATAAATTTGAATCCAAATGCGTATGTTAATTTGTATTCAGATGGTTTGGGAATGATTCAAACATGGAGTTTTTTTTTTTTTTTTATAAATTTCATCAATTTTCTGGCAGTTTACAGATATGTATTTCGATAGCGTATATGTGCACACTGGCCGTATGCACATATACTGTGTTGTCAGAATTGAGCCTAACTGAACTATGATGGAAAGTTAATATAAGTGCATTAAAATAAATAAATACAAAATGAATTATTTGTATTTGAACTCAGTATTTGATTTTAAAAATATAAACATGAGTGAAATTCATTTTCGACTGCTTACTCCATTAATATTTTGCCTAAATTAAATTTGAGTATGGCAAAAACAAACATACAAATTTTTCTCTCAGTCTGGAACTATCTCTGTGACACAAAAGCACACAGGTAGATTTCAGACTCTAAAAGGAATTACTGCAAGCCCCAAAGTGAACGTTTTTAATTTCATGGAAAATTTTGTGAGACAGGAATATTCAAAGAGAGCTATATGTGACATTTAAATGTGTGACATTACCTTGTTTCCTAATTTGCCAGTAATTTTACTAATTAGGGCCAATTACATAATTTTTGCCTGGGCTGTGGTTAACTGGGTTTGGGGTGCCTTGCTGTTCACGCATAATCTGTTGCTCTGACTCAGAAACACTGTTCTCCCCTTGCTTAGTCCTTAGCAGAGAGATGGTCCAGCTGGAAAATATGGCCTAAGCCAATAAGAAGCAAAGATCTTGTTTCTAAAGTTTGGAAGGAATCCAGTGAGCTCCCTAATTTCATCCAAGTGGGTGTAAACCACAGGACTAACCCCTGAGCAACTTCAGGATAAGACTCTTCTTGCCTGGAGGACAGGAGGGTTAGAAGTGCACCCGGATCCTCAGTGCTGAATGCAGGCTTTCAAAGTGTCCTGCTTACTCAGCACACCTGAGAGGTGCCTGCCCAGATGACCGGACCAGTGGCTTGATGCAGGGTGTGGGAGGAGGGGTGTCTTTTGGGGCTCTCTCCAAATATCGTGTAATCTAAAAATCAGAGGCATAAGATCAGCTAGTGTCATGTCTTCTGAATGAACTCTACCCAAAAGGCAGGTTCTTTAGGGCAGAGGTCCTCAAAATATAAGGTGCAGAAGAACCCCTTGGGGAGGTCTTTAAAAATCTTGCCCACTGCCCACGAGAATTTCTGAGCCCCAAGGAGTAAAGCATATGAATACTCCTCAATATTGGGAGCTTCTCGTGAGCTGCAGTCCTCAAGCTCAAGTGATTGACTCTTAGGTAATTAAATTAAAGATAGAACAGTGGTTAAAGAATCCAGTATAGGGGCTTCCCTGGTGGCGCAGTGGTTGAGACTCCGCCTGCCGATGCAGGGGACACGGGTTCGTGCCCCGGCCTGGGAAGATCCCACATGCCGCGGAGCAGCTAGACCCGTGAGCCATGGCCGCTGAGCCTGCGCGTCCAGAGCCTGTGCTCCGCGACAGGAGAGGCCACAACAGTGAGAGGCCCGCGCATCGCATAAAAAAAAAAAAAAAAAAAAGAATCCAGTATACTTCATGAGCTAGTGATACCAAGGTTGTAGTAGGCAATGTTTGTGCATACTGCAGAGGGAAAGAGAGCAATATAGTTAGAACCTGGGAAGGTTTCTTGGAAGAGTTAGAACTTGGGCAAAGCTCATTGCACTGTAAAATTTAGATGATGTCAGCTAATATAGAATGGGGTGAACCTTATCATTTGCGGACAAACTGACTAAACAATACTTATCCCTTCAAATAGCTGAATAAATCATCTTCCGTAGTCCTGGTTCAGAATGAGTAACAAATCAAGGGTGTTACTTTCACCCCCAAATGGCCTCGATTTCCCTACTACCCCTTCTAGACATGAAGTAAGGTCAGCTCTCTTGTAGTTTTGCTGAGTTCAGTAGAACTGTCTTTAACTGGCTTTATGACTGATCTTGGACAAGGCAATTAACTTCACTTAGTCTTATTTCCCTCATTTATACAATGGGAGCGTAGCAGTGGATGATTTCAGATCCCTTTTAGCTCTAACATTCCATCTGACCCAGTTAAATGCTTCTCATTATTACATGACTGGAAATAGGCCAGGTCACATGATGTCCCTTCAAGCATAACCGTCAAATACAGCTGTATGCTGTAAAGATGGATACTATATTGTTCAACTTATCATCATTAGTTCCCTAGTCTTAGAGTGGGAATGCACTGTAGTTCATATCTGTCATAGTTAGTATTTGGAAGTCTCAAAGCCTGTGAGATTATTCACATATTTATTCCTGTGTACCGCATATGCTATCCAACATCTCCCCTTCATCATGTGTCTATGACAATATGTTGAACAGAAAATCTCCATCAGCTGACTCTTACAGAATTGTATTATTTACAGTGGTGTCAAAATGTGCTACTTATAATTGAGGGGGCTCATAATAAACCAACCTAAGAATCTTTTCTTCTCATGTTCCTTCCCACTGGTAAATCCTCCACTTGTGTTCCTTCCATCAACAGCATCTTCATTATTTACAGAGGAGGACCATAGCCCTGATGGTGTATGTGTTATGTTTATAGGGTGACTCTTTCATCTTGGGAAGGTCTCTCTCTCTCTTTCTCTTTCTGTGACTTAGGATTTTGCTTATGACAGTTAAAGGTGAGGGATGTCAAGTCAACTGGAATCAGTTTCTAAACCACACCAAATACACTTCTCAATTTCTCCCAACTTTGGGACACAGTGTGGAATAAAAATTAATAGTTACATGGCCGATTTCATTTTTTATCCTCATTTATCCTCTTACTATCTGTGAGACCTTGAGAAAATTACTGAACTTCTGAGTGTGGGAGTTATGTCATCTGTAAAATGGGGATACCAATAATATCTAACTCATAGGAGTGTTGGGACTGTCAATCAGGTAATGCATATATATAAAGAGCTAAATCCAAATTGAAGGAAAAAACAACAACAAACATACTCAGGCCAAAACAGCATAAAATCCTATCTTTCATGTATTAAGCATCCACCAATAGAGAGCTCCTGAAAATTTTCCTCTGCCAGAAAGGCTTCAGAATTTAATGGGGGGAGTTGCCAGCTCCTCTAGCTCATCCAGCAGGATGGGGACCTGCACTGTATGCCTTCCACTCCTCTCCACAACTATGCACTTCCTCTTTTTAATTAATTAATTAATTAATTTTTATTTTTGGCTGTGCACAGGCTTCCTCTAGTTGTGCGGGCGGGAGCTACTCTTCGTTGCGGTGCGCAGGCTTCTCACTGTGGTGGCTTCTCTTGTTGCGGAGCACGGGCTCTAGGCGCACGGGCTTCAGTAGTTGTGGCACACGGGCTCAGTAGTTGTGGTGCACAGACTCAGTAGTTGTGGCGCACAGGCTTAGTTGCTCCACGGCATGTGGGGTCTTCCTGCACCAGGGCTCGAACCCATGCCCCCTGCATTGGCAGGCAGATTCTTAACCACTGCACCACCAGGGAAGCCCTGTGCACTTCCTCTTGCTCCACTTCTAAAGATTCCTTAACTTTCACATACACGTGCCAGACCCGGTTCTTGCCTAACCTGAAATTGGCTTTCTGTTTTTATTTTAAGGCCAAATGTTCACATGTAATAAGTCTTATTCATTGATACTCCTATATTCTAAGCTGAAAAGCCAGAGGTGATGTGGCAGTCACGCTCCTTGGTATTTACCCAAAGGAGTTGAAAACATGTTCACACAAAAACCTGCACATAGATGCTTCTGGCAGGTTTGTTCAATTGCCAAAACTTGAATGCAACCAAAATGTCCTTCAATAGGGGAATGGATAGGGGCTTCCCTGGTGGCGCAGTGGTTGAGAGTCCGCCTGCCGATGCAGGGGACACGGGTTCGTGCCCCGGTCTGGGAAGATCCCACATGCCGCGGAGCGGCTGGGCCTGTGAGCCATGGCTGCTGAGCCTGCGCGTCCAGAGCCTGTGCTCCACAATGGGAGAGGCCACAACAGTGAGAGGCCCGCGTACCACAAAAAAAAAAAAAAAATAGGGGAATGGATATATAAACTTTCGTGCATCCAGACCATGGAATTATTCAGTGCTAAAAGGAAGTGAACTATCAAGCCATGAGAAGACATGGAGGAAACTTAAATGAGTATTGCTAAGTGAAGGAAGCCAATATGAGAAGGCTGCATACTGTATGATTCCAAATATATGACATTCTGGAAAAGGCAAAACTATGGAGACAGTTAAAAAGATCTGTGGTTGCCAGGGGTTGGGCATCCACAGGAAGAATAGGTAGGCAGAGCACAGAGGATGTTTAGGGAAGCGAAAATGCTCTATATGATACCATCATAATGGATACGTGTCATTATACATTTGCCAAAACCCACAGAATGTAGAACACCAAGAGTGAACCCTGATGTAAACTGTGAACTTTGAGTGATTATGATGTGTCAATTCAGGTTCATCAGTTATAACAAATGCACCACTCTGGTGGAGGCTGTTGTTGATGGGGGCGGCTGTGCACGTGTGAGGGCAGGGGGTTTAATGGAAATCTCCATACCTTCCCCTAAATTTTGCCGTGAACCTTAAACTGCTCTAGAAAAATTGTCTTAATTAAAAACAAACCAACAAACAGAGGTGAGGTTTGTGTGCACCATGCTTATTGAAGCAGTGTTTTCATTGTCATGGCAGCTACATCCATATCTGCCAGCTAGTCTGTCTCTGCCTTGAACATACAGAAACATTTTGGAGTGCAGTTCTCAATTTCCAACGGCCAAAGCGTTCAGGAGAAGCACTGATTTAAACAAGTATTTCTCTTTCATTCAATGGCTTGGGTGAAGATCCCCATATCCATGCATTTCCTAAAGATTAGTATAAGGCTCTTATCCCGCAAGTATTTCTAGTTTGGCATACAGAGTTAATTTGTGATTGTTAGAGCTATACCTTGGTCTTATGCAAGAAAAATATCATTATCCGTCAAAGCAAAGTAACCAAAGAAAAACTGCTTGAACCTGGGGGGTCTCATGACTGAGAGCTATCAGGCATTTTACATCTTTTCTCACAACCTTGCTTCCCCTTTCAGAGGCTTATGTTCTTAATCTTAAAAATGAGATGGTAAACTAAATTATATCTAAGATCTCTTTTATCTTTACCATCAGCCGATTTCTCTTTTTAGGGATTCTTAGAAATATTTCTGAATGTTTTTCTGCTGAGTTTCTGAGGCAAGCCTCATGTAATGAATAAGCTCTGTGTTTGGTATGCTGTTGTCTTCTAAGGTAGAAGACTTTACTTTTGGAAGAAAGATGCAGTCATCTCTCCATCTTTCTTTGGATGCGTACAAGTGAAGATTTACCTCACTTAGGTCTCATAAAATTGTTTGATTTTACAGTCTGCAGAAACTCTAATGGTGAACTCATCTAACATCTTGGTATAACGGATGAGGAAACTGAGGCAAAAAGCATGGCCGAGGATTAGTTAGCTATGGAATCAATCAAAATCTTATGATTTTGGCGACTTCATCCCTAATCCAGTGTTCTTTCAGCAACACCATGCCACCTTCTACTTCCTGGAATCATGAAAGGTGCAAGGCTCATTGGACCTGACCTTAGCTCAGCCAAGACAAACAGTTTTGTACATTTGCAAATACGAAATCTGGTAGGCATATATTTGTTTGGTTTAAGGATCTTTCTGTTTTGCGTCCTCTTACAAGCTCTACTTTTCAACATGCTTACAGCTCAAGCTGGCTGATGTGCATCCTTCCATTGATGGTCCATTGCCTGCCACCCCAACTCCTGTATCACATCTTTGAGTGATGCTCAAAAGTGTTCTGTATATGTAAAAAAAAAAAAAAGAAGATACATGCACCCTAATGTTCACTGCAGCACTATTTACAATAGCCAAGACATGGAAGCAACCTAAATGCCCATCAACAGATGAATGGATAAAGAAGATGTGGTACATATATACAATGGAATATTACTCTAGATAAGGACTAGATAAGGCAGAGAGAAAGAATGAAATATTGCCATTTGCAGCAATACGGATGGACCTAGAGATTATCATCCTAAGTGAAGTCAGATAGAGAAAGACAAATATATGATATCACTCATATGTGGAATTAAAAAAAATACAAATTAGCTTATTTACAAGACATAAATAGACTCACAGACATAGAAAACAAACTTATGGTTACCAAAGGGGAAAGAGAGGGAGAAAGGGATAAATTGGGAAATTGGGGTTAAAATACATACACTACTATATATAAAACAGATAAACAACAAGGATTTACTGTATAGCACAGGGAAATATACTCAGTATTTTATAATAACTCATAAGGGAAAAGAATCTGAAAAGGAATGTGTATGTATGTGTATATGTGTGTGTGTGTGTGTGTGTGTGTGTGTGTGTGTGTGTATAACCGAACCACTGTGCTGTACACTGGAAACTAACACAATATTGTAAATCAATTATACTTCGATTTAAAATTTTTTTCAAAGGCATATACAATTTGGTACCTAGGTTTGTAAATTATGATATAGGAAAATCCCTGGTTAAAAAGTGCCTCAAGGAGATGAAAGTTGTTTCTCTCTCCCATAATAGTGCCACAAAGTCATCCAGATTCCTTCCATCTTGTTGGCCCATCATTCCTTAG